>NW_024500350.1:5119551-5519170 GCF_017590055.1 Onychostruthus taczanowskii
CGCCCCCGCCGCGTTCCGCGAGGGGAGCCCGGGCAGCCCAGGCCGCAGCGGCGCCGCCGCCGCCGCCCCGCCCGATGTGAGCGGCCCCGGGCCGGGGGCAGCGAGCGCGGCCATGAAGAAGGACGTGCGGATCCTGCTGGTGGGAGAACGTGAGTACCGAGGCAGGAGGGCCGGGGAAGGGTGGGGGCCGCCGGCTGTCACATCGCCCCGGTGCTGCGAGGCTCAGCCCGGCCCGGGCCGGGAGCCCGGGGCAGCGCCGGCCCCTCGCGGCGGGCAGGGGTCGGGGTGGGCTCGCCGTGACCGCTCGGAGCGCGGCCTGGAGCCCCTCGGCTCCGGGCACCGGCACGGCCGGCACTTGGTGGAATTGTGCGGCTTGGACGACCCTGGAGATGACACCGGGATGAAATTCTTGCCCGGTGTTTGGCCACGGCCGGTTTAAACTTTTGGTTTTCTTTTTCTTTTATTTCTTAATTTCTGTTCTTTTTTTTATTTTTTCCCCAAGTGAAAATCACACTTGCACGTTTCCCATTTACTGACTTTGGGAATCAGTGGCCTGATGTGCTCCCAGTGGTTCTAGGTCGGGTGTTGTGTGTTTGTGGCCAGGACAGGGCCAGAGATCCCTTTTTTGCTTTTAACTTGCTGTGTGACCTTGGATCAACAGCGCACAGGAAGGTGCATGCCGGAGGTACTGTGGGTCCGAATTTTTTCACGTGTTCCTAAAATTGTGTCCTGAAGTTCAGGCTTAGGTACCCAAAGAATTGACAGGGCTCGCAGAGGCTCGGCTTCTCGGCGGTATAAATAGCAGAGAGGAGGCTCTGTTAGTTTGCAAAGAGAGCTGAAGTTCCTCGAGGGGAAAGAATACAGAGTAATTACCAAGGGTTATTAGTAAAATTACCTAGTTATACTAAGAATGTGGTACTGCTAACAAAGCTTTCCTGAGGATTGAATGCCCCATATATATTTATAGTGCAGTTTATGCTGTTGTTTCATAGTGCAGCTTGGCTCTGTCTGTACTGCATAGGAAGGCTCTCTGTGACTCTTCCAGAGGGGAATCTTGAGGGAGCTGTCACTGTGCAGGAAGAGCTAACTCATTAAGATTATATTTGGTTAGTTTTGCATGACTGTGTTTGGGAATTGTGCCTTTGAACACACAGTTTAATTCCTCTTTGGAATACATGCCTGAATTACCTCATTGTCTTTGACGAGGCTGTGTTTTGGGCTGGCTGTGTGCAGTGGTTTCAGCACAGGTGTAACAGGTGCTTTGTTTTGGCAACAAGGTTCACAGTGTGTCCCAACAGGAATGTTAAAGATACAAGTTTCTTAAGCACAGCAATGGCACACATCAGAGGCTGTGAGCATCTCTATGTTACACTTCTGTTTGGAGAGTAACAACACTATGTTACACTTCTCTTTGTTACACTTCTTTTAGTGAGGAGGAGGGAGAAATTTGTTTTACAAATTGGTAAAACTTGTCAGTTCCAGTGCCAGTCCTGCTTTGTGTATGTGTCTCATGTACATTTATTAGTCTGAAACCACAGGTTAGTCCAGACCACATAAAACTTTTTAGATGGCAACAGCAGACCATCAGGTTCAGAATCTGAAATATGCCAAAAGCTCTTTATTGTAAGCCTGTTCCAAAACTCAGCCTTTTTCATCCCCAGTGGTCCACAGTTTAGGTTTAAGTTGGTTTAGTCCTCATATGCAGGGTGCAAACATCAATTTTTAATAGGCAGTAGTTTTCAGAATATGTTCAGCATGTTATGCAGCATGATGTAAAAGACATATATGAGGAAAAAGACTAATTATCATAAGGTGCTGTGCTGCTTCTCTTCATCCCAGTCAGCTGATACTGTTTAGGCTGTTATTTCTAAGACTGTGAACATATTGGGAAAGACAGAGGGTTGACCTAGATTTGAACAAAATAACCTAAATCTCTGCTAGAACCTATGGATTTTCATAAGACCCAAGGGTACTAGAAAGTGTATCAAGAGCTTCTAAATACTGAACATTTACTCACTAGCAATTCATAATCTTCTATTTTCAGACACAAGAAGTGGGTTTCTATATCTGCAAAACCAGTTCTGCCACTGTTTGAAGTTAGAACTGTCTTGGTCAGGTGCAAAACACACATCACTATTTTCACTAATTAGTAACTTTACTTACCTATAAGGAAAGTACTCATCTTTTTTGCCCTGTGGAAAGAGGAGAGCTTCTGAAGCTCTTTCAGTTCTGTCAGGATGAAAATGAAAATGGAGTTGATGCAGGAGGATGCCTGGCAATTGTAAGTTAGGATTTTAGCTCATTTGATATCTTTGATGGAAACACAACTGCATTGCTGTTGGGAAACCTGCAACCTACTGCTCTGCAGGGAGTGCCACAGGGGAAAAGTTTACAGCTGTTCTCTATAAGGAAAACAGAAATCTTCCTCCTCAGAACAGCTTTTCTTCACTTTTTATAATTCTCTTACAACTCTTCGTCATAGTAAGTTAAAGAGAAGGTTTTATTTCTGGATGTCAGAGCATGTTATTGTGCCAAAAATAGACCTAGATAAGTTGAGCGTACTCTGACTGGATCATCAGTTCAGTAACACCAATTCCTGCATAAAATCAGCCAGTGGTACAATCATACCTCTTCATGTTCCATATTCAGAGTTCTGTAGAGTTCTGTAGAGCAGTGTAAATGCAGTGATATCAGCTGAACACCTTCGTCCCCTGGTGACATTTTCTCTTGGTTTCAGTAGGAACAGTGACACAGGCCCTGACTGCTGGTGAGCAGTGCCTTGGCTGGTAACACATTCCTGCTGGCAGAGCTGCTGCTACATCCAGGGTGAAACTGAGTTTTGCTTGGATTGAGAGGTGTTGGAAATAGACAGTTCCAGAGGATATTTGAATGTGCACATGCTGGTTTGTAAGAAATGTCTCAAAACCAAATAAAGCAGTAATAGTCCTACAAGGCTTCCAGAGGACCAGAAAATTCACAGATGAGGGGGTTTGGAGAGAGTGGAACCCTGAGAGAAGTTACCATTTCTTGGTTTTAAGTGGTCACATTAGAGCTTGTCAAAACCAGCGACTAAGTTGTGATATCAGAAGTCTGAACTCTGCAGGTAAACAAAGTCATTTATTTGATTGAATGGTGTTGGGTACTGACACTGAAATGATCATCTTGGATTAAGAAAACTGTGATTAAGAAAATTGTGACTTTAGGAGGGTTGGTGGTTTGGGGTATTTTTCACTTTTAGTGGGGGACAGCTCATTTGTATCAAAGGGATTAAGCTCTTGCACTTTAAAAGTAAAGTACTGCAGACTTGGTTCATGTCCTCTTGTCCAGCTTTCATCCTTGGGATTTTAGGTTTAAAGTGCAATCATCATCTCAAGAATTCTATAAAAACTTAATTTCTGCATGATTTTCTGTGTGCATTCTTTGTTTTTATTTCTGAAGTTGTATTAGAGTGTTTCTAGTTTGTTTTAATTATTTGTTTAAATGTTCTATGTTAAGGTTAAAACCTGGCAATTCTTCTGTGTAAGGCAGAGCAGAATTCACTTCCCTTCTGGAGGAAATACAGAAGTGAGAGATGGAGCCTAAGTTTTTGCAATAAAAGAATTATGAGAAAATGGCTGTTGACCATATTTAATATGATTAAACAGTAGCTTTAAAGCTTTTAATGTGGTGAAATGGAAAATATTTTTAAAATCTTCCCATTTTAAGATGGGGTGCAACTGTTAAGTGTAACAAACAAATTATCTAATATCTGTTTTGAATGCTTTTGCAGCCAGAGTTGGGAAGACATCACTAATTATGTCTCTTGTCAGCGAGGAATTCCCAGAAGAGGTAGAGCACTTTTATTTGTTTTCCAAGTGTTATTTCTATCTTGTCATATACTAAGATAATAGACTCTGCTCTAAAGTAATGTCTGAAAACAAAGTTTAAAATGGCAAAGATGACTTCAGGAAGAGCCATGCTTAAATCTGTCTCTGCATGATGATGAGAAATTTAAGTTTTATCTAAGTTCCTTTCTTATTTTTCACATTGTTAATTAAACTAATTGTTTTATATGTGATGAATGGTAGGTTTTTTAAGGAGCTGTAATTGGTCCAAGCTGTCAGCATATTTCAATATTAGAGACACATAAATGGGAAGGTGCTGAAAGAGACAAGACCAGCAATTATTTTTGGGGGGGGGGGGGGGGGGGGGTGGCATTTAAAGAGCAATTAGATCGCAAAATGATAGAGAATGAGGAATTAAAAGTCACATTTTATAACTTAGCCATTTTTTGTAACTAAGCAAGACATTGCCTTTACTTCTGTCTTTGAAGAATGTTTTATTGACTCTTGAAGTAAAAACTGCAGAAAAAGCTACTGCTACATATTATTGCTTTGAGAAAGCAGCACAAAGTTCTCTTTGTGCCATATAAAGAACCACAGCTGCTGCAAATAGTTAAGCTTTTTACATATAAACATGAATGTTTATTTCTTCTGATCACAGGTCTTAAAATAGACATCATGTGCTGCTCTTTGAATCTACTCTGCTTGGAGTTTAATGCAAATCAGTAGGTTACCACAGTTCAGGAGTCAAGATTGGATTGTAAACATAGCTGAATTTTATTAACACAATTGAATTTAGTTCCTAACTTTGCAGTTAAAAAGGAGATCCAGTTCCTTTGGCAAGTTGTTTCCTATTGTATTTAGTGAGTTGTAGTCTTCTGTTCACTTCTCACTTCTTCCTGCAGTATAACCTAGAATATTTATCTGAATTTGTGTGTAGAGAAAAAAACGTAATTTATGTATAACACAAAATCTCTCTGAAATTATAGAAAAAGCTTTTGTAAAAATACTGCATCCTATAAAAGCAGCTGAAAGAGACCTGCCCAGTTCCTCAGGCCAGTCAGGCAGACCAGAGCAACATTATGGGGTCTAACAGGCACTCCAGGCTTGGGAATAGAGTTTAATGTACAGGGTGTTATCAGTAATCATTCTTGAGGAAGATCTGAGCAGAGCCTGAAGCTTTACAAAGAGACATTCATTTGGTGATTGACTTTTATTTTTCCCTTGTTTTACTAAAAGTAAAGTATCACAAGAGTTCAGTGTAAACAGGTGAAAGGCAATAAATAGATGTGCAGGAGATTTTCATTAAAATTAGGTTTAAGTTGATTGTTTCTGAATATGGATTAGTGTTCTTTGGAAAAAAAGGACTATCAGAGTTTACAGCATTTTTCAGAATGAGCTATTTTTAGCATCATGTTTGCTTTGCAGGATTTTCTGGATTTAATGTTTAGCACTGTCAGAAGCAAGGACATTGTCAGGTTACAGTTGTGTGAAAATTGAGACTTGTGTTTTGTCTGTCATGCTTGTTCAGGTGTTGGATAGAGTGGGATTGAGTTTTATAGAAGTATTCATTGAATGTACCCTTAACAGCATTGCTTTTCTGCAATGCATGCAGGAAGTTCCATGTGCAGTAACTAGACAGGTAAAAAATGAGAAGGTAGCAGTGACTTTCAGTACTTCTAAAAAAAGAAAACCAAACAAAAACCAAAAGTACTCGAATACCTAAACAACTTGAGCAACTAATATTAGTTGCATTGCTTAAAGCTGACTAAATGGCAGCTGTAATATAGTATATGACTTTTTTCACCATCTGGATTATCTTGAAAGGCTCTTTCTTGGTGTACCTTTCAATCCCAGGTTCCACCCCGAGCTGAAGAAATCACCATTCCAGCTGATGTCACTCCTGAAAGAGTGCCAACCCACATAGTGGATTATTCAGGTAGGGACTGCTCAGTACCCTGATTTGGTGTGGAATTGTTTGTCTGTCTCAACAGCCCCTGTCACAGTCAGACAGGTCTGGGACCAGAGCTACAGGTGGGAGAAGCCTGGAGTAAAGTAGAAACTTTCTGAATTTCTAAGTTAGGACACCTCATAAGTTTGGGTCAGTTTACTCTTTTGTATTTTTTCTTGTGTTTTAATCTTTATTACTGAATAGATAAATAGATTGACTATGAAGGTTCATGTGCTATCATAAATGTGTGCAACTGTTGCACAGCTACAAAAACCCTTCTGCCATTTACAGTGCAAGCCAAGAGTTAGGCCATATTAGCAGGTACCTTCCTGTCTTCTCTCTCCCATCACTGCTGAGGAAATATCTCTGATGTGTTTAACCACCTGGAAAAAGAAATAATTTTTGTTGTTGGACTTGACCTTAAATTTATGTGAAGTGAGTTTTTCTTTCTGTTGATGGATTTTTCATAGATTCAGTTAACAGATGCTTGATATCACTACAAAAATCATTACTTTAATAAAATCAACATATGTCATATTCTAAAGTAAAAAGTTTTCATTATAGAAGGAAGAGGCTGTTGAGAAATGTAGAAGGATGGAAACCTATGACTTGTTCCAAGGAGAGCCTCTCTACAAATATAATTATTCCTCTTCAAAATAGCTGTAAAAAATGAATGTGCAACAGACTGTTTCTGTCTTACAAATTAATGGATCAATTTAATTATTGTTTTGGAAGGAGCACTCATTAGAGTATTTCATAAAAAGAAGTTGAAATAACAAGGCTTTGACAAAGCTGCCTCATGAGCATTCTGAAATACCTGAATTCAGTTTCAGAAGTTTTAGGGTTTTTTATTTTGTTTGCAAAAATGTTAGTATTAATGAATAACTTCTTCTATCAAATGCAGAAGCAGAGCAAAGTGATGAGCAGCTTTATCATGAAATATCACAGGTAAGTGTATTTTAGTGTTTGCTAGAAACTAGTTTAGGAAAAAGTCTTTTCCTTCAAAGTTCTCTGCATTAGATGGGCTTCAGTTTGACTTGAAGGAAAAAAACCTTTCTTACTTGGCATTGTCTCTTTTGTTTTGTGACATGTGCTATAGGAAAGTTATCTCTATTTAAGAAACCTTAAAACCATAGGTATTGGTGCTGTGTTGGTGAGTTGAGCTTAAGCTTTGTCCTTCCAAGTGAAAGGACAGAACCTAAATATCCTTTAATCACAAGCCATTTTTGTATAAATAATTCTATCCTGAAAAGATCCATTTTGCTTCTTTCTGTCACATGGTACTCTTGCATTTTTGAATAGCACAGGCTTCTTGGTGACTTTGTCATCCCTTCCAATTCCTATTTTCAGTTCTTTCTGAGCACCTTTGCACATTTTCCACACAGTCTGTCGTGGTGTTGTGTTCCATTTCTGGCATTTAGTTTGGTGCTTCAGTGGAGGCTGCACATTTTGACTCTTCAGTTTGGATTTCCTGGTGGCACAGGTCTCTGCAGGCACAAGCTGTGACTGTCACACTGCAAGACAGGCTTTTTGGCACTTCTCACCATATAAGTTCTTTGTTTTAATCTTGTTGGTCAGGCTCCAAGTAGCTTAAACAAGCCAGGAACAGAGCTCTATAGTGAGTTTACTCTGATGTTGTTATGTATGGTCTTTAATTGTCTGTGTTACTCAGGGTTTCTGAGCAGTGGAATTCCATGCCTTTCCTTTCTCTTCATTTCAGGCAAATGTGATTTGTATAGTCTATGCTGTTAACAACAAGAATTCTATTGATAAGGTATAGTAACACATTTTATCCCATTATTGAGATGTAACTTGTGCACTGTTAATTGATGTCAAGCTGAAATCTGGATTAGACATTTGAAATGCCTGAGATGGAGTTTGAGATCAGTTGTTAAGAGAATGAACAGATGAGGGTTTGCTTCTGCTCCATTTCCACATACATAGATTTTTTAGTAATTTCACTTGTCTGAGAAAGTTGCTCATTAATCAGCTCCAATTTTTGTTTCCTCCTTTATGGGTCAGTATGTGCCTGTTTGGGAAAGAAGCAGTAGCAGTTGTAGTGCAACTTGAACACAGTTCAGTCATACTTAATTTGAATATGTATTTTTCATGTCTGTTTTTAATCCCACTTTAGGTAACGAGTCGATGGATTCCTCTCATCAATGAAAGGACAGACAAAGATAGCAGGTGCTTAAGTAAAGATGAGAAGTGTGAATTAGGCTGCACATCGATGGGTGTCAATGAACAGTGTTGAGGATGTTAATTGTTTAAGAAAATCAAATACTAAACTTAAAGTTTATATAAGAAGTCCAAGCAACAAGAGATTTGAAGTATGTAGGTCTGTTACATGTGCCAGCAATGTTATTTATTTTGAATTTCATGGGCAGCTTTTACCAGATGTGTTTATATTTGCTACGGTATAACTGCCTTTGACTCTACGGTGTGTATAGCTTTTCTGCTGATGCTGGTTTGGGTAATAACAATGTGGTTAGTTACCATTGTATGTAAATGTGTGGTTTTGTAGATTCAAGAAGCACATTTCTGTCTAAGTGTATATCAAAACACATTATTTAAACTGCTGCCATTTAGTTTTGCCCATTGCCACCAATGGCATTTAATTACATCATGAAAATAACACAGTGGTTTCTGGTGGGACACAAAATGCTAAATTAAGATACATATTTTTATTCATCTGTCTATAAAGTTCTTAATATTCTTTTGTCTTTAGGCTGCCTCTTATATTAGTTGGAAACAAGTCTGATCTAGTGGAGTACAGCAGTATGGAAACTATCCTTCCCATTATGAATCAATATACAGAGATAGAAACGTGTGTAGAGGTATGCAAGACTTTCTGAAGTTAAAGCAAGTAACAGAAAATACATTCTTGCCAAACACGTATGGCAGCTTTGTAGTAGAAAAAGGGATTCTGGGTTTTTGGTTTTTTTAACTAAACATTTAAAACATGAGTAATTATAATAGTAGGTTTATATGTTATCTTTCTTTAGGGAAGATTGCACTATTGTATAATCAAATGTTACTGTCAAATTCTAATATTTAGAGCCATCTCACACACTTCCCTTAACAAGGGTTTTCTATTTAATATTAAGCCAGACAGAGGTCTGCAAAGTATTCAAAATTGATTTAATATGTGTGGGTATGTCTCTTTTTTTTTTTTTTCCAAAGTAGGTACCGCTTTTTGATTTCTGTTCTTGGTATGACAGCAAATTGTAATGAAACCTCATTTGTTAATTAATTGAACAGGTACAGGGGCTGGATGTCTTTTTTCCAAACCAGTCCTGTACCAACAGGAGGGGGTGAAGTCTTTAAAAGTTTGATGCTTACTTAAATTTCAGAAGAAATCGCCAGATAGTCAAGAAACTAGCTCATCAATGTGAGGATTTCTCTTTCAGTGTTCAGCCAAAAACTTGAAGAATATATCTGAGCTATTTTATTATGCACAGAAAGCTGTTCTACATCCTACAGGTCCTCTTTATTGCCCAGAGGAGAAAGAGGTATTTATCCATAGATTCTCAGAGCAAATAATTTGGGGGGAGCGAATCACTTTCCTGTTCTTTCCTTTTCCGTGGATTTTGCATCTCTTAGTGTGTTCTGTTACCAGCACCCCACCCCTGAATGTCAGCCATTGCATCCCAGAACCTGTTTTGTGATGTATGAACCTGACCTGTCTATCCTCTTCCTTCAAAGCAGTGAGGACAGTTTTTCGTTGCCTGTGTGAAATGCTGGGTAAAGTGAGAAGCTTTGCTAATGGCTTTGAGCCAAATGTAATGTGACCCAAATTAGGTCTTCAGTTCAGTTCTCCTTTAGATGTACATTTCACAGGAACTCCATTTATTTCAGGGAAAACATTCTGGACTTGGCCTGATCTAAGAGAATTTTTTTTCTGAGAATCTTGGGAAACTTTGGCAAAAGGGATAAGAAACAAGTGATGAGTTTGGTTTTTAGGTATCAGGTGGTTAGCTGAGGGTATTATGAAGGAGTATTTTTTTTAAATAATTTTTTTCTGGGCAAATACAAAAAGAATCTCTAATTGTGTCCATTTTATTGGGAAGTAGGAAAGTGACTTCAGCTGTAAGTACTTTAAGTAGAGAATCAGAGAATAACCCTGTTTTGATTTCTTCCATCAGAATCATCTATATGAGTTAGTAATGTTGTGATAAAATTGTTGTGCTGAAATCTTTTTGGTTTTCCAAAACCAATGTCTGTGCAATCTGTGTGACCTCTGTGAAGAGAAGAGTCCATCATCACGGTAGTTGTTGGGAGAGAATTACCAGTGTCTGTTTTCCTTCACTTGGAAGGTATCCTAGCAGTTCTTTTGTCCTAGAGAT
This sequence comes from Onychostruthus taczanowskii, assembly GCF_017590055.1. Lineage (NCBI taxonomy): Eukaryota > Metazoa > Chordata > Aves > Passeriformes > Passeridae > Onychostruthus > Onychostruthus taczanowskii. The sequence continues at coordinate 5,129,670 of NW_024500350.1, forward strand.
AGTCCATATGCTCGATGCTTTGCCTGGTAGATGAATGAGCCCTGTGAAGGTTTTCAGTATTTGATGTTTGAAGTGAGCTGGCTGTAGTTCTAGACCTATTTAGTTTTGCAAAGCACTGGGATTTTAAGGTGATTTTTTTTTTTCCCCCACCAAAAAATGTTTGGGGAAAAAAAAATTATTTCGTTTTTTCTCAAAGTTTTCTATAGCAATAAGACTGAATTTAGAGAACTGAGTTTTATGTTTTTTTAATAACAGTAGTGCCACGTTCAGCTTGTGAAGAGCTTGAGGTTCTTCTAGTAATTGAATAGAAAAGCATTTAATGTGGAATAATTGTTTTAAATTTATGGATACAAATTTGCTAAATCAGTTTTTTATTTCCTCTTGCTTTTTACTTTTGTGTACATGTGAGTGAATGTCTCTGTTCTGAAACTGTAAATGAAGACTAGTGTGTGTTTCCATGTGATTGAGCTGCCTGGTGCTGTTCAGTATAATCTTTTTATATTCAAGCCTAGAAAGACACTGAACTGCCTTTTATTCCTTAGATGAAACCTGCCTGTATTAAAGCACTGACTCGCATTTTTAGAATTTCTGATCAAGATAATGATGGTACTCTCAATGATGCAGAGCTCAATTTCTTTCAGGTACCTCTCTTGCTTATCTTTCCACCATGCTTAAAGGTTCTATATAATGCTATATATATGCTATATAAGTCTAGAAAGCAAATGATTGGTTTTGAATAAATAATAGAAGCGTGAACTGTAAGGGAATCAGGCCTAAATACTAGGTCTCAAGTGCAGCATAGAAGAATGGATTTGTAAAAACAGAAATTAAATTATTTTTATTTCTAACCATGGTTCAAGTTTGAGTTCAAGAACAAAATTTTAAAAAAAATCTGTGAATATACTTAAAAATAAAATGCAGTTTTTACACCTTTGTTTCCACTAAGAGATTGGATTGTCCTTAACAAGCTTATCAGAATGTTTAAGGCTGTATTTCATACAGGACATGCTCTTTGTCCAGCTCAGTAGCCAGTGGAACTAACCTGCTGTTTCTGGGTTTTGTGTTAGAGAATTTGTTTTAATACACCACTGGCGCCTCAAGCTTTGGAAGACGTAAAGAATGTAGTCAGGAAAAACCTTAGTGATGGAGTTGCAGATAATGGACTGACATTAAAAGGTGAGTCTTAATTAACTCTTAAAAGGTTATACAGTTAATAATCACTTACATGAAAAAGGTGGTCTTTTGGAATATGATCTCTCTCTTGATTTTCAGACTGCAAGAGCTGAGCTTGCTAAACAATGATATCTTGGTGTTCTTTAAGCCCTGGGAAGTGCCAAACAACAATTCTATCCAGTTATTTTGATACAAGAAAACTAAAAGCAGTCTTCCATTAAAGCCCCCTCCAGGCTCCTCCAGGCTAAAGCTTTCTGGTTTAAACTATTGAAAATATTGTGTTTATTTTCATACAGCTCTAAAAAGCTGGTACTGGAAAAAGCAAACAAGAGCAGAAAACCAAGGGGATTGGTTGAAGGAAGCAGTTCCTTGGAGAACACTTTTACAAGTGTCATGGTTTCTGAATGTTCAGTCTGCGTAGATAATGCTGTTCTATCACCCAGAGGTTTAAAATCCTAATGTGTACTTTGAACTTTTTTGTTTCCATATCGATACTGATTCTATTGAAAACACTTGTAGCAGGAAGAGCACTTCAGGGCCTTAAGGTTTCACCATTTTTGATTTTTAGGTTTTCTTTTTCTACACACACTTTTCATTCAGCGAGGAAGGCATGAGACCACTTGGACTGTTTTGCGTCGCTTTGGCTACGACGATGACTTAGAGCTTACACCAGAGTACCTGTTCCCTCCGTATGTACCACTTCAGCCCTCCAAGCCTGACTTTAGGCTGTGCTGCTCCTGCTCTGGCAGGACCAGAGGTTACTGCAGTGTGTTTATTTAACAATTGTTAGGTCAGGTACCACCCAGCCAAAACCTTCTTGTGGCTGGATGCCAAGGAAGAACTCCCTCGTGCCTAATCATGTTCTCTTCTCTTTCTTCATAAGAAAGGTGGCAGAAGAGATGCTTAATAAAAACTGGAACATAAATTTGAGCAGTTGATTATTGTATGTGGCATTAAATTCTAAAAGACTTGTCAGTATTTTTGTAGCATTTGAGACCTGTTGAAAATCCCCATATTAAAAAGAGATTGACCAGTTCTGTGGCTTCTATTAAAAATTGTAACTGCATCATTTTTTTCTTTAAAAACCCCAAACCCCAAAGTACAAAAACAAAGCAAACCAACAAAAATGTGATTACTGTAGAGCCATATATCATATAAAGGCACTCACTCATCATTTTAGAATTCCTAATAAAAAGTATGTGCTTTGATCTGTGTGAAGATAAATTATTCAAGTTAAGTGCCAAGTCAGATACTAAGTGTTATAATTCATAAAGTATGTATTTTGAGTTTTAACATTGTGTATTTCATAAACAATTAATGCTTCTTATTTTTGTTTTCAATGTACAGCCTAAAAATTCCCCCTGACTGCACAACAGAACTAAATCATCATGCATACTTGTTTCTTCAAAGTATTTTTGATAAACATGATTTGGTAAGCATTTAATTTGAGTGTGTGTGTGTGTGTCTTTATACTTACAAGCCTTGGTTTGTCAGGAGTTTTGCTAACAAAAATGTTTTTATCATGATGTGATTTTATTCAGAATCTGGCTTTGGCTTAACCTACGGAGTCAGAACTAACCTGCAGCTTATGATTGTCTACAAGGAGAGTTGGCAGTTATAGCTGTAGTACCAAATTGTTTTTGACTAGCTCATACATTTAATCTTACTAAAAAACAAGGAAAGAACAATGATTAAAAATAAATAAGCTTGATTTCTTGAATCTTGCAAGTGTACAGCAAGAAAATACCAGTTTAGAATAGACACGAATTAAGTTATGTCTGATACCGTATTTTGTTTCAGGATAGAGATTGTGCTTTATCTCCTGATGAATTGAAAGACTTGTTCAAAGTCTTCCCTTACATGCCATGGGGACCTGATGTGAACAACACAGTTTGTACAAATGAAAGAGGATGGATCACATACCAAGGGTTTCTCTCACAGTGGACGTAAGTGTGATACAGGACATTTTAGTAGTTGAGAACTTTGGGTATGATCAGTGTTGGTAGATTCCTCTTAAAAACTATTGGAAAGAGTAGAAGTTTTATAGTTGAAAATTGATCCAAGCAGCCAAGTTTATGTAGCCATCCAGTGGCCTGATCTTCAGACTGTTGTTATAACCTCTTCAGGATTTGGTCAGTATTTACTGCTAACAATGAAGAAGTATCTCTTCAAAATGTGGAAATCCCTATGATCCCTAGTGAAATGTTACTGCTGTTGTTCTACCTCTTAGAGATAGTGAAAAATGGTGCTCAATAATGAGGGTTTTTTTCCCCCAACTTAAAATACAGAAAATTAGAAAAATGTTATTTGGGGAGATAAGAAAATACAGTGTGGGTTGATAGGCCTCAGCAAGTACTGCCTTTGTAGAGTTCTGGTGACCAGTAAGACTGGTGAAGTTATCATCATTTACTCTCAGAGACTTATGTCCTTCAGTACTGCATAGTGCCAGGAATGTTTCTATCCTGTCAGTCTGGAGATAGGAGATAAGGATTGTTTCAGTACTATAAAGAATTGGTACCCAGATGGTGACAGTTGAAAGTTCTTTTTGTCCCCTCTGCCAGACTAACCACATACCTGGATGTGCAGCGTTGCCTGGAGTACCTGGGTTATTTAGGGTACTCCATACTTGCAGAACAAGAATCTCAAGCATCAGCAATTACAGGTAATAAAAATTTGATACAACACAGAAATTTAAATTTAGAAATATACTAGAGAGTAAGTTGTTTAATGGTTCATCTATTCTCATTTACTCTCTTTTACTTTCTGATCAAGTGAAACCTTTGATTTAATATTTTTGAGAGGTTGTTTTGTGTGCATTTTCGTGTTTTCACATGCATTTATATCTTGTGAAAAATATTTGTGTTTTTCCAAAAGTGACAAGAGATAAAAAGATAGACCTCCAGAAAAAACAGACTCAGCGAAATGTCTTCCGATGCAATGTTGTTGGAATGAAAGGCTGTGGGAAAAGTGGAGTTCTTCAAGCTCTTCTTGGAAGAAATCTAATAGTAAGAAACATATTGCCTGTATTCACCTATATATGCTTTTGAGTTAAGATTAGACAGCAGAAGTGATTGGTCTTAGAGCTTTAATGGTTATTACTCAGTTTGCAGAGTTCTTCAAGGAAATACAGAATTACTAAGGAGGAGTTTGGGGGTTTTTTTTGGTTTTGTTCTATTTTGGCAGTGGCTATCACATGCAATAATGACTTGTACATCATAGATTATAGCTATGCATTTCCTTGCAAAAAACCCCAAAGATAACTATAATTGTAATTCATTAATAAATGGAGTAAACCAGCTGTTCAAATCTAACTTAAAGGGAAAAGTTGCTGTGGTCTAACATGAAATTCTGCCTTTCCAGAGACAGAGGCAAATACGTGCAGAACACAAATCTTACTATGCCATTAATACAGTCTATGTATATGGACAGGAAAAATACTTGCTGGTAAGGCTGCTTCATTCTTGTTTGCCTAAGACTGCTTAATGTTAAAGTTCTGTGAATTTTTCAGAGCCTGCAGCAAACTAGTTTTAATTCTCTCTTCTTAATGTGGATTCCTCCCAATTATTTTCTGACCCAAATAACTTCTGGGGTTTTTGGTTGATAGTTTAGCTGAACCTGGTCAGACCTGTTATTTTTGAAACCTTGACCTGAGTTGTACAAAACCTAGTCCATTTATGGTTACACTGCAGCATATCAAATTATAACATGTGATAAATGATCAGAAGTTAGTCTACCTATTCAGTAAGAAGCATCTGTCACACAGAGATCTAGAATGGCTAAAATTAGTATTCAGTGGGAGAAATCAGTTCTTTAAGGCTTGTTCCATTCTAGTTCTCCTTTATGATAATATGATCTCTTTCTTTGTTTTCTGAGATCTGTCCTGCTCTGTGGTTTTCCTCTGTAGGATGAATGCCCATTTCTGTAGGTGTCTAATCCTTTGTTTTAAAGTAAATATCACTTTTTATGTTGAAGTGGTGATTGCCTGCAGATGTGATGTTAACAGCTCACATATTCTGGCTGCATGGTAAATTCCTACTGTTCTTTTTCATTGATTCTGCCTATTGTCAGTCCATTAGTTGAAGGATACATAAAAATAAGCCATAAAGATTATGAGACAAGTTACAAAATTCCTTTAACTGCATAATGACAAGCTTTCCTCCCTCTGCAACCATCTTTTTTTCCAGCTACACGATGTCAGTGACTCAGACTTTTTAACTGATGCTGAGACCATATGTGATGCTGTCTGCCTGGTATATGATGTCAGTAATCCTAAATCCTTTGAGTACTGTGCCAGGATTTTTAAGGTTTGTAGAGTTTATATTTACAAACCTCTACATTTATATTTCTTCTCATTGACTAAATATTCACTATCAGTTACCTGACCTATACACTGGTTCTAGTGCTTAAAAGACATTTTATTTTGAAGTGCTGGTTATATATCAGGATGCCTTAGCAGTGGTGCACTTCTGTTACTCATACAAAGCAAACATCCACTTTTCTATGTAAACTACTCTGCTTCTAGAAATGCCTGACTTCAATGGCATGAATGTATCTTAAAGCTGCTGCAACCAGTCAATACAGCCTGTTCCAGGTTGAATGTGTCATACACTGTTTCTTTCACTTCTTTTTCTTTAAATTTGCAGCAGCACTTCATGGACAGCAGAATACCATGTTTAGTGGTAGCTGCCAAGTCCGACTTGCATGAAGTTAGACAGGAATATAGTATTTCTCCTGCTGAATTCTGCAAAAAACACAAAATGCCTCCACCCCAAGCCTTTACTTGTAATACTGCTGATGTGCCGAGTAAGGATATCTTTGTAAAACTGACAACTATGGCAATGTATCCGTAAGTACTGGAGCTGCTCTGTCTTCCATGTGCATGGTCACACAGCACCACTCACTGCATGCCATCGTTAGCCACAGGATGGAACTGCCTCACTGAGCTTTAGCAACAGAGAGACATGAATGGCCTGAGTAGCATCTTTAAACTATTTCAAATTTAGGAACTTGGCGTATATCCAACACAGAAATCAGTCTCAGATATTGTTGCTGAGGTGTTTTTGGAGAATACCCTAGTTCATCCAGCTTATGATGCAAATTCCAACAAACAGGCTTCTGTTAGTTCTATATTGGGGATACAAAAAGTATATAAGTTCATAAGTATATATTAATATCTTGGTATTTTTGAGAGTGAGTTGTACTGTAATCCTTGTTGTAGGTCTTCTTGACAGCTGATTACAAGCAATGGCACCTTAGTGTGTAACAGTTCCCCCAATGCACTGCTTAAAGTACTTTTTGTTTTCAGGGTGTTTATTACTATGTGCTTCAGTTCATTCATCTAATAAATATTATAATTTTAATAGACTTTTTGTATAAGCATCTTTGGTCTTCAGGTACAAGATACTTAAGCTCAGATTCTCCTTCACTACACATCTCACTGTTGCTAAACTCACTTTGCATCTCGTTTTTTTTTGGTGGGTGAAGCTTTTAATATGGTGATGAACTATATAAATATTACAGCAGATGGAGTCTAGTATGACAGCTGACATTTGCTTTAAAATAAATAGAACTAATGTCACTATCACCCAAAATAATAGGGTATTTTAATTATTTGAAACTGAATTTGCTGAATTACATCTGTAAAACTTTAGTTTTGGTTTTGTTTTTTTGGTTTTTTTTTTGGTTTTTTTTTTGGTTTTTTTTTTCTCTTATGTTCATTTTGTAGCACTGGTATACTGGGAAACCACTAAAGTGTAGCACTGACCAATTGTCTGTCATATCAATATTCCTGCTTCTCCCTTAGTTTTCAAGCATGTGTATTTGGTAGGGTGGGAAAAATAGAGGCAACGCTCACCCTGTAAAGAGTGCATTCAAAGTGGTAGAAAATGGGGCTTCCTTTCCTTTGAAAAAGGGGTGTTATCTATGGCTGTGCAGACATACTCAGAAGCCTTAAATGCTTCCCCTTTATGGGAGCTTGTATAAATTCATCAGACATTTTCATTCATGTTTGTGCTTTGCTGTTAAGATCTGTATATGGTGGTGATGCCAAAATGTCCAAGACATAGAACCTCTAACCTTTAAATTCTGCACAGCTGTAGTTGTACCCTTTCTTCCCCAGTGTATTTTTTTTCCTCCTCTCCTTACTCATTCAAATGTACCTTTTATTCCTAAATCTCTCTCTTGGTTGTGGCACAGTCCTAATGTGCACCTGATTTGATGAGCAAGATTTCAACTCCTGTCCTTCTGTGTGTTTTCGCAGCCATGCCCGGTTACGCTGTATGTGCGCCTGCAACAGGTGTACATTTTGCATCTGTCAGAACTTCCTCAACTCAGACTTGCTGCAATCTGTAAAGAACAAACTCTTCACTGCAGTTCTTAACAGGTCCTTAACTTTATTTACTAGGTACCAGGTGTGCTTTTAAAATAAATGGTGTCTTTGGAATACCAATTGGTAACCTTATATACTGCAGATTTTTAACTCCATATCCACTGAATAGGCCAATACTTTAATAATTGTCATAGAATTATCAAACTGGGTTTAACTTGGAGGTTCTTTTGAGCTCAGTTTAGACATTTTTGTGAAACATTACCGATTTGGTGGTTGATTCAGGCTCTTTGTGATTGCAGAAATACTGTGCAGGAATTAGGACTGTGTTTTTAGGGAACTGCTAATAGTCATTAAGTAGTGTCTGCAAAAATCTGTGTATTGTTTCTCACTTGAGACATGACAGGTTTGTTTAGTATTGATTGGAGGTAGTGCCTTTTAGATCCCAGTTACACAGATATTTTCATAAAGGCACAGCTTGACTTACAGCAGCATCATGTAACATATTACATGTTTATAATTGCTAATTTGATATTTGGAGTTCAGAGAATTTATGTGTGTGTGTGTGTGTGTTACGCTTGGTTTACACAAAGAGTGGGTATTTTGTCTTAAAAAATAATCCAGATCTTTAAACATCCAGTTCCTCTCTGAATGAAATGCAACATGTAAGAAGTGGTGAATGCTTAAACATTTGCATTTCCAGATACTTTTGGAAAAACAATTGGTAAAGAGAGATAATGGGTTTTCAGCATTGAAAACATTGCTATAGCTTGTCCTGCAGGCAGTTTTTGACACGCAGGATTTACCAACACCTCAGCACTTGTCATCACACCCCAGCAAATGGGAGTTCAAACCAAACAACTGTTGCAGTGCAATGGTTCCATCCTCCGTGGCCTTCTTGGAGGCTTAGATGGTAAATGTGTTTATTTGAAGGCCGTGGTTGAGGTATCCTGACATGCTGATGGTCCATGGATGTTACTACTTGTTACAGGTTTCAGAGGTAGCTGCTCCATGTAAGAGTGTCTGCCTCCTTTTAATGCAAATGACACACGTGTAGGAGGTCTGCTGATACACCCACCTACAGGATTGAGCATTTTCCTTGTCAAATACCACTTTAATCCAAGATAAAAGCCTTAACCACAGAGTGAGAATTGAAGGAAGGGTGAAAAACTCATTAGCTTAGGAAAAGATTGAATGAGTGAGGTTCTTCATGCTGCATCTCTTCTACAGCAGTTATCCCATAGACAGAAATACCTTGAAACAGCAATCTCTTTGCATATTGTCACTCTAAAACTTCAGTGAACGGTCACTACTAGAAAATCCCAGCTCTTCATTATTGAGGCTGAACTCACCTCTAACACATCTTCATTTTTTGGAACTAGTTGCTCCATTTGCTGTTGTGATTTGTTTCTCTATTGTATGGGATTTTTTGAGTTCTGCATTAGACATTGAACTTCATTCCTCTGAAGTGCTGTCAGGGTCTCAGGGTACTGAAATCTTTTATTGAGGTTTGGGATGCTGTCATTCCATACCTTATCACTGTAAGGAGTCTGTAACAAACATAGGAATCCACTACTGCCTAAAAAGTCTGTAATTCAAGATGAGGAAAGTTCCTTATAGACACCAGCCTCCTGAAGAATTATTAGCTAGAATCCCCTTGTCTCTCAGTCACTAGGGTTTGTTCCAGTCAGCACGCTCACTTCATCTCAACAGCTCCCTAACCAAACATCTTGCTGCAGGTTATTTACCATTCAGCACATGAACTGCTGCATAACTGCACATGTGGTAGAGCTGGGATACCTGTGAACAAGAGGAAATAGCTCCCAGTTGTAGACATAGGAGGGAAAAGATAGATTTCTTGTCTTATAAAAATCATACATCCAATGATGTGTGAGTAGAGAAAGCATTTGGATCAAGAAGGACTTTCTGATTCAGTTAGTTTCTATAACTTTTCTTATTTTGCTTTCATAAGTGCTTACCATTAGGTCAGCTAGTTGGGCAAAAGTTAGATAACTGATGGGGGAAGGAGGTTTCTTCTGAGTACTTTATTCTCCTGATCCTCTCCTAGTCCCTTAGGCTGTGGAAGCTTTTCAGGTAAACTGAAATTTTTCACATGGGACCCCTTCCTGTGCCATTGGTTGCTAAGTAACCCCTAAACACTGTTACCAAGGCACAACAAAAAATCACATTTGAAGATTCCCACCTTAGTAATTAAAGGAAGAACATTGCCTCTGTGCAGCTGAGAAACCTGCTCATGCCCCCCTCAGTTTCTCTCTGTGGGCAAATTTCAGGAATTCCCCTGAGGCTTGCAGGCTGTCAGAAAGGCAAGTTCAGCCTGGAGATTGCTGTGTTGGTTTGAACTGCCCAGGGTGACAATTTATTGGTTCTTTGAGGAAGGAAGCACAGCATTCAAAGCACTGGACACGCATGTATGACACTTGCTAATATCCTGTAGTATTTTTATAGTATTAATTTGTTCTTTCATTTAGGTGTTCACTTGAATTTGGCTGGCTGGCACCTAATCTCTTTTTACTACGTTGTTTTACCAAAAGCAGTCATTCTAACCCTTTCTTTAATGATGAGCTCGGATTTTTGGCTTTTTTTTCTCCTTGGTTTCAAATCATTCATGTTGCCTTTTGCTTGTGCAGTAGTGGCATTTTTCTGTCAGCTAAGTTCATTTCAAAATAAGATGATTCTAATGCATGAGAATTGTGTTGTTCATCAAGGAGACTTCTCAGAGGATGTTTTTCTTAAAAGTTTTTAAAACACTGTGGAATTGAAGTGAAATTCTACTTCCATATGAAACCTGGTTTTAGGAATTATTAGTAAGGTTTTGGTTTCTGTGACAACCTTCTTTCTGTGAAATTCAAGTTAAGACAATAAATTATTATTGTGTTTTTCTGTAATAATGGTAAAGTTTTAAGAGTATAACCCAGGATTTACCTTTCGCTATGTGCAGTGTACACAGGGTTTTTTTCAAAACTTGCATATTGCCATTCAGTCTAATTGCAGAAATCTGTCTCTACACTTAGATGTCCCCCAAATTAGGACATTGCTAAATGACATCCCCAAAATTACATTAGGGCATTAGAAATTTGCTAATTTATTTTCCTCCTTCTCTAAGCTGTTTGATGCCCCAGACTGCATAGAAATTTGCAAAGCTGTGTCCCCTGATTTCTTTCTAAACAGAGTGTAATGAATTGGCATTCTACATCCATTTTTCAGTTTTGAGGATAACAAGATGCCTTTGGAGCTTTTCACATTTTAGATGACTAATGCATGGGGGAAAATTCTAACTGCTGGACGTAGTTTGCATCCTAGGAAAATATGTGCCTGAAGGGAAGCTGCAGCAGCTCGTGCAGGTTATGTGATGCTTTTGGAATTCAGTTGCTTATATTTAGTGCTGAAACCTTTGTCAGAGCAGGCTGCTGCATGAACTTGCTTTGAGTTCTGCTGTGAGCAGCCATGTGAGCAGCCTGTTGGCCTCAGCACTGTGCTTCTAAAACGCTTTGGAAATTACTACAGGAGTGTTTTCAAACTTCTGTATTTAAGGATAAATCTTCCCAGACCTGGGAATTATTCTGCTGCTGACCTTGGGAAAAGTGTCAGCATCAGTGTGTAACTCAGCAGTTTTCTGTGTGTACCCATGGCAGGCATGCTCAGTTAACTTCTTAGCAAGTGCATGTGACAAACTTCTTGTGAGTTGTTAAAGTCTTTTGTAAAAAAAACCTGTTCAAAGATCTTAGTCAACATGTGGCAAGGTACTTGACTCACTGTTAAAGGTAGGTTGAATAAAAATATGCCTTTTTCTTTCCAAAATGTGCACTAAAATCTGAATTTTGTGCCAAAGGCAAAATTTCTAGACTTTTGTATATTTGAGGAACTAATTGCATGATTAAGTGCACACAGCAGCCTGTTTGGAAAGTTTGAAGCATCATTCTTATTAATAAGCAAGAGTTTCAAATACAGCTTCATTTATGGAGTCCTGACTACTACTCTCTGTGTGTGTAAGTGCACATCTATTTAGATGTTTTACCCTTGGAGAGAATATTTTTCCAAATTCAGGGTTACTCTCATACTAACAAGGCAGTAGTAATTTCCACCACTGGTGAAAATTAGTTTCATAAGCACAACTAGACTGGAGTTAAGTTTGAACGTTGTTTTTTGAAAAGGTAGAATTTTTCAGTGTGTATTGAAAAAAGGTTTTGTGCATTGTAGCCATCCTCATGTCAAAGAACCTGAACTAGAAACAAGTATTGATCCTTTTTTATTATCTCAGATTTTTTTTTTATTTTTTCAATGGCAGCTAAACAATATTAGAGATTAAAGTTGTAAAAATGGATTTTATGACAGCATAAGGAACATTGAAAGAAGAAAAATTGGATGTTTATGAAGTTGTAAAGCAGTTAGACATCCATAATGTTCTGGATTTCAGTGATTTCTGGATTTTGAACTTTGGTTTTTCAGGCTGAGACATTCAGAGTAGATTTCCTTGAGGTTGTAAGACGAGTCCCTGTCTCAAATTAGTTCCTTATTTAAATGAAAGAATCTGCTATTGTTAGGCTTAGAAAAGGGATCAAAGCCAATTTAGTCTCCCTTAGACATTACAAGAGGATTTTATCATGGCTGAGAACATAATAATTGTTTTGGAAGGATGGAGTGTGCTCACCAAGTTTCTTGCATACTATTAAATATGGACATGTGCAAAACAAGGCAAATTATCGATAGGAATCAGAAAATCTAGATGTGAGAGATAGTGCTTTATGAGGCAGTGCAAAAGCATTAATTTGCAATTTAAACATTGATTTGCATATTTAAAGGGATAGGGTTTTAAATTGTACAAATAGTTGAGCATTTGAATTAACCAAATTAAACTGGAGACTTTTTAGTTATACAAATACTCATCCAACAGTAGAATAGGCACTGTGTACTATCCAACAGAGCTTGTCATGTAATCTAGTAAAATCATGTCACCTACAAGTGATTCATTTTACATACACAGATTAGTTTTATAATTTACAGATCTGAAGAAAAGGATTTCACAGCCTTTTACTAAGAAATTATCCCAGACTACCACTGGAGTGATAAAATACAGACTTTGAGTTCTCGACAGTAGTGGGATCTCATCAGTTTTACGGCTGATGTGCATATGGTGCAGGGGTATTGCAGTGTCCTGTGGGACACATGGAAGTTGAGGTTGTGGAGATGGAGTGGGAAGAGAAATCCAGTTTCATAAACAGGTTTCTTTGTCCTTAAAGCAATGGCATTTAGCTACATGAAATCATACATGTTACTTAGCTTATTAAAAGCACAAACTTGATTTGGTTCTGGTTTTTCCCAAGCACTAAGTTTTTAACAACTGCACAAGAATCAGGGGCTAGGTGGCTACAAATCAGAAATTCTCTGAGCTTTTTGATTTGAGAGGGTTGCTGTTGTTGAGCCATGCAATGAACTGCACTGTGCATGTGTGTGAAAAGGTTAAGAGCCTACCTAGCTGAGGTGGGGGCCATGCTGTTAGCAGACGAGGAGAGCAGGATTATGCAGCAGGTGCACGCCGTCCACTCTGTAGAAGATTCCATCTTCATGGAGTCATCTCTTGGTCCACGTTTGCTTGAAGACAGGTAACAACAGCCAAACCCAGGTGACCTTGCCATTGCCTTTTCCCTTCCTTCCCCTCAGCAAGCCACTTGACATCCAGTTTGCAGAAACTGTCCAAACTAGCTGTAGAAAAACTAATGCTTGCAGGAATTCTTGGATTTGGTCTGTTCTATAACCCAGCAAGACATTCTTAAATAAGATCAGGATTTTTTAGACTAAAGAGCAGCTGTGTGTGCATCAAAGAGCCTGTTCTTCAGCATGTGGTGTGGCAGAACTCTTGATTAACTATCTGGCTGTTATGGCTCCTGCAGAAGTCTACTAAAGCATATCCAAAACTGGTTTTGTGTGTTTTGATAGCAAGTAGCAATTCCTGCTCTGTTAAGCAGTTTGTGAGCTACAGCTCTGCAGTTCTCGCTCTATGAATTCCTGTGTGTGCTTAGGATCTCTGTGCTCCTTTACTTAACCCTCCTGCAGCTTCAGTGGGTAACCCATGGTGTTTAACACAGGCTCAAATATGTGGGCTAGTGAAGTTCTGTTCAAAGTTCTATCTCTAAAGCAAACAAACAAAAAAATCAACTTTACTATTGTTGAGGAACTTCCTGTGCTTTGATTTATGGCATTTATGATAACTTGTTTTAAATGGTAGCTCCTGCTTTCTGGTAAGCTGTCATACTTCAGACTGCTGTTAAGGGTGGCCAGTCTTGCCTAACTGAGCATGTTCACAGACTTCTTGCAATATTTGGGAGAGTTGGGTCATTGCCTGTCTCCACTGTCATGTGAGGTGTGGATTTTTCTGTCATACAGTCACTCCATAGTGTCTTTTTCTGTTGGTGCCATCGTCACTGCTTGTTTCACTCGCACTCTCTCTTAGCTTTCAGCTTGGTGTTGGATGACTGTTTCTGTTGCTGTTCTTTTGACTACTGGGAAGAAAGGGATTTTAAAATGGTTTGATTCTAGCTTTTGGAAAAATATTACTTGCTACTTGTCAGTAAACTTTTTTTGGGGGGGGTAGAATAAGTAGATATTCAACAGGACTGGGAAGTTTTTAATGGAAAAGCAGAAATATTAAACTCAACATTTAGAAAAGAAAGAAAGAAAAAAGGATTTTGCTGGACAGAGTTGTTCTCACTATGAGTTACTAATTATTTGTAGCTATTTTTGTTTTCCTTTCCTGAATGCTTGCTGGTACTCTCAAAGGAGACACCCTGCCCTCCCCACATCCATGAGTCATGATCTGCTCCTGCATTTCTCCTCAGCCGTGTGAGCGCTCTGACTTCAGGGAGCTCGGATGTGGTCAGGGCTGCAGATCAAATCCTGAGCTTTAAGAAAAGCCAAGTGACTGCAAAGTGCTCCTAAGGCTGAATCTGTGAGCTGTTTGCCTGTGACAAGTGTAGTGATGAATTTCCAAAAGCAGAGTAGTTTAGCACAAGCTGTCTGGAGTTCCTGTCATGGAATTAACCTGGTTTTGTATGTGTGTTAAATTTCAGGCACGTGACACAAGCGGACCTCAAGAGCTCAACGTTCTGGCTCCGAGCAAGTTTTGGTGCTACTGTGTTTGCAGTTTTGGGTTTTGCCATGTACAAAGCACTACTAAAGCAGCGATGATCTGAGAAGAAGCACATCTGGCCCTACCAAATAAATAAATAAAAAAACCACTTTTATGTACATTCTGAATGCTTTAAATTCTGCTAGAAATATTTATATTTGCAGAGTTACTTTATTAATATTTGTAATTCATGATTAAGATTATTTTAAATTATAGCTCCAACTACAGTATTGCGTAATGTGTGGAAAAAAGGAATTGCATCTTAACAGCCAGCTGAAATGGCTTAACTTGTAAGGCCAAAAGGGAACTCGTTGTAAATAACCTGTACATATTAAAGCAAGTAAGACATTGCTTCCCAAAAACCTATTCAAAATACTGTTCTTAGATGTTCACTATGGTGACATTCTAGTGTATAGGTGAAATTCATTTTCAGTAGAGTAGACTCAACTCAAGGATCATACTTCCTCAAGGATTGCTTATTTATTTCACATTCATCTGAAGTGACTTCATCTTTTTGGACTATAAGCTATAGCAGGCAGAATTTGTGATTTTTGTTCATGTTTTTAACTGATGAACAAATTTGCCCCTCTAATCATGTATTTCAGGAAAGAGTCACCTTTGCTGTCCTGGCCCATGTCTTTGTATTTCACATGACCAGTAACATATTCAGAGTCTGGTCTCTTTTAAGAGGAAAAAAGTAAACTTTGAAAACTGCCAGATCAACTTCATACGCTGTGTGTAACCTGTGTTTTTCATTTTTCACTATGTTGTGTTTTATAACCCTCATCAATCAGACAAGCAAATTTTTTATGTTATAAACGGTTATAATTTGGAAAGTGTTGCAGTTTAATTTCTCACATCTGTCAGTCATACTCATTGAAAGCTGTGTATAAGAGAAAAAACTGCAATAGTACACAGTGCCTATTCTACTGTAGTATATTAGTTGCATGGATCACAGTGCATTCTGTAATGGGCTAGAATTACCTATAGACACAGCTTTTTTAATGATCAGGTAAACCAAACATTAAATTCCTCATGACAAACCTATTTTTCCATTGCTGGCCTTTTCAAGTATTTCAATAAAATAACTGTGTACTGTGTCTGTGTTTGTCTTTTTCTTATTTTTCTTTACCTTCCTGTGCCCCAAAAGGCGGAGTTCACCAAAACTTTGTCCTTTATGTAAATGGATGCTGCCGGTGCCCTCACTTGTTGGAGGTTACGTATCTTAGCAGTGCAGTTTCTCTCGTGCCTCCATTAGAAGTTAATTTCTGATTTATATCAGAAGACCAAAGTGCCTTCTATGATACTTTAAAGCTGAAATGCAAATAGTCAACCACGAACTTTCTATTTACTGTTAAGGACAAAGACTGGGAGAAAAGACAAATAGTGGGGTGTAGGAAGCTGTGGGCAGTGAATTGGTTAATATTTTCGTGTTGATTAAACAGGCTCCAGCAGTGGGGAGTCCCGGGGAGCAGTGGGGAGTCCCGGGCTGCTCCGGAGGGAATCCCCGGAGGGAATCCCCGAGGGACCCCAGCCCGCCAGGGAGCGGCCGCCAGGGGCCGCTGCCGCCGAGCTCACGGGGCCGCGCTGGGCCCGGGACCGGCGGGAGCGGGAAACGGCCCCGGCAGCCCGGCCCGGCAGGAGAGGCCGTTCCCGTGTGGAACGAGCGGCCCCGGCAGCCCGGCCCGGCAGGAGAGGCCGTTCCCGTGTGGAACGAGCGGCCCCGGCAGCCCGGCCCGGCGGGAGAGGCCGTTCCCGTGTGGAACGAGCGGCCCCGGCAGCCCGGCCCGGCAGGAGAGGCCGTTCCCGTGTGGAACGAGCGGCCCCGGCAGCCCGGCCCGGCAGGAGAGGCCGTTCCCGTGTGGAACGAGCGGCCCCGGCAGCCCGGCCCGGCAGGAGAGGCCGTTCCCGTGTGGAACGAGCGGCCCCGGCAGCCCGGCCCGGCGGGAGCGGGTTCTGCCGCCCCCCCGAGCGAAGCGCCCCTGCCCTGAGGCGCTGCCTGCCCGCCCTCACGGCCCGAGGCGGCCAGCGCGGGTGAGGGACGGAGCGGATCCCCGCCTTCCCCAGTGGTTTAGGGACGGGAATTTTCTTAGGGAACAGCATACAAGTCTTGCTGTGCAGCTCTGCTGCGGCCTCATCCAGGCGGGTCGTTGGTGTTCCCTGGGGGAGCCCTGGTGCCACTGGCCAAGCCCTCCTGGATCCTATGAGGATTAGAGTTACCGTGAGGAGAAATTCTTCTTCTCATGGAGCATATAATGAAGAATGTCCAAAAGTTAGCTACTGCAATTAAGTGCTGGGAAGAAGGAGTAGCACCCCAGCTATACTTACTCTCAACAGCTATTTGTTTTCTTTCTTCTGGTGCCGTCAGTTTTCTAACAACTCCTTTCACTGTATTTGCCACAACCAGACTCAATTTCTTCCTGCTCAGTCTGATGCATGGATTGCCTGACCATAGTGTAAAGTCACTGAGAGGACAAAGACCTTGATTCATCTTCCTTGGAGACACATCCCTCAGCTTTGACCTCTTGTCTGAAAGCTTGTCAGTTCAGGATTAATAGTAAGCAAGACTTGGATTTTATGTTGGAAATTAACCTTGAATTACTAACTGGTCTCCATTTCAAACAAGAATTTTGTTTAGAAATTATGTTATGATCCCAGCAGGTGACAGGTAAAAACAAGCAGACATCTTAAAACACCACAAGGCTGACCTGACAGGAGAGCTCCCTTTTAAGACAACTGCCCCAAAAAAAGGGTTATTGGCAGATTTAATTATTTCCCACTGGCCAAGCCCTCCTGGATCCTATGAGGATTAGAGTTACCGTGAGGAGAAATTCTTCTTCTCATGGAGCATATAATGAAGAATGTCCAAAAGTTAGCTACTGCAATTAAGTGCTGGGAAGAAGGAGTAGCACCCCAGCTATACTTACTCTCAACAGCTATTTGTTTTCTTTCTTCTGGTGCCGTCAGTTTTCTAACAACTCCTTTCACTGTATTTGCCACAACCAGACTCAATTTCTTCCTGCTCAGTCTGATGCATGGATTGCCTGACCATAGTGTAAAGTCACTGAGAGCACAAAAACCTTGATTCATCTTCCTGTGTCTTCATGGAGACACATCCCTCAGCTTTGACCTCTTGTCTGAAAGCTTGTCAGTTCAGGATTAATAGTAAGCAAGACTTGGATTTTATGTTGGAAATTAACCTTGAATTACTAACTGGTCTCCATTTCAAACAAGAATTTTGTTTAGAAATTATGTTATGATCCCAGCAGGTGACAGGTAAAAACAAGCAGACATCTTAAAACACCACAAGGCTGACCTGACAGGAGAGCTCCCTTTTAAGACAACTGCCCCAAAAAAAGGGTTATTGGCAGATTTAATTATTTCGCTAACTATAACCAAAACCACAATTTGAATCAGCTGCAACCAATAACAGTTATTGTGGCAGAAGAGGGCTGCAGGTGGAAAGACTAGTGCTTTTTCAGTGCTGCATTTGGAAAGTTCTAAGTACAACATGGAATAGGGAGGGTCATGAGGATGGTCTTTCAACACAAAAAGAAGTTAGACTGTATTTTTTCCCACTGTTCATTCAGGAGGGAGAGGACCCATGAGTCAGGGGGAAGCCAGATGGTAGCACATATAGTCTAATTCATATTGGTTCTGAAAGGTAAACTTGTGTTGTCCCAGCACAAGGAGAGTGATGCTCAGAGTCCTTTACCACTGTTACCTTTTGGACTTGAGTTTAAGCCCCTGTCTCAAACCATCTGTGTTCCTTAGAGGTTTTTAGCTGTTTTCATGAGTCTGAAGGGGTTAATCTGACAGGTCTGATCCAATCCCAGCTGTGTATGTGCTACCTAATATCCTCCCAAGGTTGTGTTTGTGTGCAGCATTTTGGGGTTTTGATCCAAAATGTTGCATTTGCCTTCAGAAGTTGCCTCCCAAGTCTGGCCAGCTGGCTGAGCTCTGGTATGGAAATCAAGCTGAGTAGGTTTCTCCACATAGTTCCAATTGTCAGAATGGGGAAGTTTTGTAAAAGCCCTTTGGGGTTACTTCGGGTGGAGGAAGGACTGGTGAACAAAGTGTTTAGACTCGACCCAGAGGGCTTAGCTAACAGATGTTGGCTGGGTCCCTACTTTGAGGGGGGGTTATTGCATATTCATGAGCTGACCTTTTGAGCCACTTCCAATGCAGGGAGGACGTACATCTACATTTCGTTTGCAGTATTTGGAATAGAAAAGTTGCCTATATGACCGAGTGTGAAAATGGATTGGGGTTTATTATATCAAGTCCTTTCTGTCTGCATTTCTTCTGAAGCCCTTCTTTCTGTCTGCATCTGCTCTGGGGTGGCCCACAACCCCTCCAGTTTATCTAGCAATTACTGGCTTCCAAGGTAGAGTCACCAGTGTACGCAGTGGGGAGAAATGGCATTCTAAATTAAGAGTCTCTCACACACTTGCAAGATGATAATTTGTCTGTAACAAAACTCCTCATTAGAATACTGTTAATTTCCTTTCTGTGACAATTATAGCACAGCATTAGCTCATATGTGCAATGTACAGAGATATTTCCCTGAATAAAAAAACAACCCAAAACCTATCATTACCACTAGTGAAAAACAGTCCTTGGAGGAGAAAAATGAACTTGTAATTTTGCAGCAATTTCTCAGTTTAGTAGGATTTTGGTGTTAAGGTAAGGAGTTTTGGGGGCTCTCCCTGTTGTTGATTGCATTCATGTTAGACTTCACAGTTGGCATTTTCCCACTAGCATCTGGAATCAGAGATGATACAGTCTCCAATTGAGTGGAACCTGTTACCCCTGAAATTCAGCTCATGTATTCTTTCTTTACTCTAAATTCGCTTCCCTCCTCCCTACAGACATCTTTAAATGACTGCTGTTTCTTTCTGTTGGCATAGCATATTTTTGCTTATCCATCTGTTTTGAAGTTTTGATGAGGTTTAGTTTTTCAATCAAAATGAGATTGTTTGTATAATCACTGTTTAGTGCCTGGAATATTTTGGCAGGAGTGGTGGTGTATGAGTGAAGTGGGTTAGTGCTTCTCAGAAGTGCTGGATTTGGTATCCTGTTCTTATGCTTCAGGAGAGTAGACTGGACAGGCTCTAGACCAGGCAGAAATGGCTCAAGGAATTGCCTTTAAATATGCAGAAGGTCTGCTCTGTTTCACTGATGTCATTAAGGGGACAGAAGCCCTGCTGTTCATCAGCTGCACTGAAGACCTCAGAAGAGCTTTTATTTTGTTGTCATTTTCCTACCTGAATCCTGAGCTTGAAAAGTTCTCTTCAGGTCCAAGGGCTCTAGTTTTACTTCTCTACTCTATGCTCTGCTACTGCAGGATGGAAGATCCTGCTCCTTTTCCCGAGGTATTCTAGCTAATTTGTTTTACTTTTTGTTTTTGTGGTTGGTTGATTTTTAAACAGGTTGTAGAGAGAAGAGAGACTTCCAGCTTGGCTCTGTACTCGTGGCTGAGGTGTGTCTGATCTGGTACTGTACCTTTTCATCAAGAAAACATGGCCTGTGGTGCTGGACTCTGCTCTGACTGTGCTCTGTCTGGCTTTTAGCAGAAAGCAGAGGCACTGGCACCGTGTGGATCAGCCTGGCTCTGCTCGCCCTTCCCCCTTGCCAACCTGCTATTTCTGTACTTGATTGGAAGAAGCTAAAACTGCTGGATTTTTGCCGGCAGTCAAGGCATTCCTCAAGTTCCTAATCCAGGCTCCAGATGGTTAAATTGCCCATCCTGACATACAGGAACAAATGATTATGGCAAAAGATGTGAAACCCCACACCAGCCTCTCACGGTGAGTCTCTAGGACAGAGAAGTCGCCTGCAGGGAGCCCCGATGAACCGGCACGTCTGGTCACCTGCCCGCGGGCAGCAGGGCAGGGCTGGACCCGGCCGGGCCCAGCCGCAGGGGCTGCCCGGTCCGGCCACGGCCGAGCCTCCGCGGGTCCGTGAGAGGCGGTGCCGGCCGCGGACAGGGGCCACCGGTGCTGCTCCCCCCGCCGCCGCCCAGCCTGCATCCTCGGACGTGCCGCAGCTCCGGGCTCTGCCTCCGAGAGCCCCCGGGACTCCCCCCGCGCCGGGAAGGGCGGACCCCCGTCCCCGGGCGATGGCTCGGGGGAGGCGCCGGTCGTGCCCGGGCCGGGGGCACCGCCCGGCCGCAGGGGCGGGAGGCGGGGAGGGGTCACTGCCCCGGCCGGAGCTCGGCCGCCGGGATGCCGCCCGCCGGCGCTGCCCGCGCTAATTGGATGTTCCGTGGATGGAGGATTTCCTCCCCTCCCGGCTGCGGGAGTCATGAAGGCATGCTCGGCTGCGCTTGAAAGTTTGCCAACCAGCAGCTAGGTTTAATTTCTTTAAGGATCTGGGGAGAAGGGGGGCGGGGGCTGGAGGGGGACCGTTTCCAAGCATGGGAGACAGGCTGCCGGAGCCTCACGCCAGCTCTTCCCCTGCTGTGGCTGCCAGCTCGGAGGCGGAAGAAATCGAGGTGCTGGACTCCGAAGATGTCCTACCTATGGCCGCAGAGGATGTAAGTTTCCTTTGCTCGGTATCTTCCCCCCTTTCCCCCGGGCCGGGATAATCGGCTCAAGCTATTCATAGCTGAAGCCCGGGATGGGCACAGGAGCGGGGCCGGTGACCTGCGGGACCAGGGAAAGCCGCCGTCCCCGCCGCCCTGCGCGCCTCCCGCCGCTGGGTGTCTGCGGGCTCCAGCAGCCGCCGGGCTGGCTCCGTCCTCGGGGCCGCAGCTCCCGTCCTTCCGAGCCCCGGCGGCCCGCACAGGCTCCCGGTTCGCTGGGCGCCCGCGTCCGCTTGGGAGATGCCTGCGGGTGGCGGTCGATCGGGCAGGGGCATCGGACTGGCGCACGGACGCGACTCTGGAGCCTGGAGAGGAGCTGACGCCTTGTCTCGAGGGGCTGCCGGGGGACAGAGAGCTCCACCAGAGTCACAGCCACCCTGAGGGTGACAGATGTGAAACGCTCCCGCTCTCGGGAGCTGCTCTCTCTTCCAGCCCCCGAGCAACAAACAGTCGAGTAAGTTTTCTCCTCGGCTCGACAGGGCTGATGGCTTCTCTCCACCCTCCGAGCTCTGATGGCACGTGAGGGTGGGATAACTTAGCACCGGCTCTCTGCTCACCCAGCCCAGAAGGACGCGAAGGGGTCCTCCGCACTCCAGACCTGCTCCTGCCGTGCCGAGCGGCAGTGCCTGCAGAGCTGAGGCAGTTGTTCTGCATCTGCCGGACCCGGAGGCAGGAGCTCGCCGTGCACCTGTCTGGGAGGGAGTGAACGTGAGAGATCCTGCATTCCTGGTGCATCCCAGGACTGCTCACAGCTCTCATTGCCAGCAAACTCGGCTGGGATGAGGACTGAAAAGTGTCTACTCAGTCTGCAGCGGTAAATGCAGGGTCTGTTCCAGCCTGTCAGACATAAAGCAGAGATACTAAATGTCATTCTGAAGCGGGCTCTGACTCGGGTCTTGCACCACTTGCAAGTGACACTTGGGAGCTGAACGTCCAGCAATGGCACATCCCCTCGGCCCTCTCTCTACCTTTTGGATGCTGCTGGAGGAAGCCGCCCAGACATGCTTAGGACAGAGCCTGTTCTGCACCCCCCAGCCCTTCCTTCTGAATCACCTAGAATTCGGTTGCTGTTGGACTTTCCTCCCAGAGGGCAGTGGAGGAAGTGCAGTTGCTTGCTAGAGCTGCATTCCCCAGCCGGCGTTCCTGAGCACAGCGCAGTCAGGAGGGAGCGTGTGATGCAGGTTGACCTCTGCTACAACACTGCCAGACAGTCCTAAGAGGCGATGTCTGACTCAGGGGTGTGTGTAGTTTTGACTTGGAAAGGGTGGCTTTCCAGGAGCTTTCACAGTCCAGGTTTCCAAATCCCATTGCTTGCTTATGTCAGACTGTGACCTTTTCTTCTCTGACAAATTTTGTACTTGTTTGGATGGTCCTACAAGAAAGACTTCCTGTTGTGATACACGTGAGCCCCTTGGAGTTGCTCCAGCCTCTACACAAACACAGCCATTAGCAATTCAATCCTGCCAGGGGCTTGTTTGGATGGTCCTACAAGAAAGATTTCCTGTTGAGCCCCTTGGAGTTGCTCCAGCCTCTACACAAACACAGCCATTAGCAATTCAATCCTGCCAGGGGGCCCAGGAGATGCTGAAATGCTGAGTGCCTGGCAGGATTGGGCTCCTGGGACAGGAGCTGTCCCTGATGAAGTCTAGATTCTCATCCCAGTTCTGCTGCTGCCTTCCTGCTTGACCTTGAGGTAGGACAGCTTGGGTCAGATCCAGCTTGCAGTGTCTTGCTATTACTTGCATTGTTATTTGACTCTGGTACCTTGTTTTCTGTAATCAACAAAACTAAAGCCTGCAGCTGCACTGGTTATGGGAAGCTGCTGAGATCTGGCAATAGATGATGTGACAGAAGCCTGAGGTATCATGTATCATCTGCAAGTCAGAAAAGCAGGAAGTGGTGTAAATGCCCTCCTTCTACCCCGCCAAGATCTCCTGCTGAAACAAGCAGGCTACAGAGCATCATCTCTGAAAATTTCAACTGCTCTGTGCTACTCTGTGCCCCCTGAGACCTTACTGGGGGTTGATTTTGTGTTGTTGCTATTACATCTGAAAGCCTGATGGAAGCTCTCTGGCTTGGCTAGCAAGAACTGACACAAGGTCAGTTCTTTATGTGTTATTAACCACAAAAATATAACACAGCAGAGGTTTGGCTGTCACAGCCTTGACAGTGTGTAACAGCTCAGCTGTGATGTCATTGTAGCTCTCAGAGCAGCATTCCATAAAGCCAGGGTTCAGACAGTCCCAAAATGTTTAAAGTGCTGGACTGATTTATGATGATAAATGAGAGCTTATAAATGGAGAGAGACATGGGGAGGAAGGGAGCCAACAACTTAACTAATGAAAAGGAATTCAGTGGCCTGATACCCCCCTGTCTCTCCAGTCAATTCTGCTTTAGATTTGCCTACCATGTGAGAAAATGTTCTTCTAGGACTAGATAAGATTCTCACCAGATTTCTGCTTTGCTAATAGCACTGTGAGGAGATTTGCTTATAAGAGTCTGATATTTGTTGTTTTATTAAATTTGTTTCTTTTCTGGGAAGGTGAATGAGGCAAAGAAAACAGCAGACCTGGAAATGTGGAAATGTGCAAATATTTCTGGGGATCCTAAGCCAGTAGTTACCCCAGTGCTGCCCCATGGAAGTTGCTGTCTTCTCAACTGTCCCCTAAATCCAGGAGAGATGAGAGCCTTAAACAATTCAGTAGCAATTTCCTTTGTTTCATGGGACAGTGAGGCAGCAAGTCTGGGTCAGGGAGGTGACTTGCTATCAGTCTCTGTACAAAGCATAAATCAGAGCTAGTTTCCAGCTTATTTTTTCTGTTTTCAAGTGACAAGGACTTGAGGAGTGTTCACATGGTTGTGAACATTGAAGTGGAGCTTCCTCCTATACAGCATTTTTAAGGCAGATCTGATAGAACAAAAGATGTGGGGTAAATCCTTGCAGTGGGCTCTCTCCAGCCTTCCACCCTCCCACCTAGCACAAGAGGAATTACCTGTTTTTCAGATGTGGACATGTGAGGCTCAGAGAACTGATAGATTATCAAAAGTCTGCAGAAAGCCAGAGTCAGGAGCAGGCAGTAGACAGGGCTCTGATAACCCAGCAAAGTAATTGATGGGTCAGTGTTGGGCCACAGGATCTCAGAAAGTGATCTGGAAAAACATTGCTAATTTGTCCCTTCCCTCAATATACACAGAGCTTTTTTGATCTCTGTGAGTAAAAACCCCTTTTTTCGTTGCTTGCCTGCAAATAGACGAAGTGGGAGAAAACAGAATTATCACATGAATATTTTGAGTTCATCCTAATTTGGATTTGTAAATGAAAACTGTTCTCCCTGTGTTTGGTAGATTCCCCTTCCTCCTCCTCCGGAAGGATAGGTGATTCTGGGATGAAGAAGGATGTTGGAAATGGCATTAAATCATTTGGTTATTTCTCTGTTAGAATATACTTCTACAGTTTACTGCATGTTAATGTCGTTGCTCTTATACCTTCTTTTTATTCTTTTTCCTCCCTTATGCTGCCTCTCAGCACTGGAAAGCCCTATTTGATCAGGTATGTGAACAACTGATATATTCTCTCTGTCTTGTGAGCAAAGAGCCTAACCTCTGGTTAATTTGCTCTGTACTGGCTTTCCCCTGCATTTAAAATACAGCCTAGGAGTAATGTGCTGCATGCTCCCAGTTCCCAGGATGCTGGTGTGCAAGTCATCATTATCATGGCTGCTTTGGGCCTTTCTCTCAGCTCCTCTTCAGAGCAGCCAGGGACAGGACTGAGCCCATCCCTGGTGGCTCAGGGACTGAGCCAAGGTGCTGCAGCAGGTGCTCTGTTTCCTGCCAGTTGTGCTGTCCTTGCTTGTGGATTAAAGGATCTTCTACTCTTTCAGGCAGGCAGACTTAAGACCTGTAAAACCAGCACAGTGTCCTTTGAAATGGCTCCCCAGCTGCTAAACTGACTTTTGCAGGGTTGCATCATCCAGGCAGGACCTGCTGCTTTAAACTTGCACAGGATTAGCAGAGTCTGCATCTGTACCAAAGACTGTGGCTGTGTCAGGTAAATGCCTTGGATCAGATCTGTAGCTGGCTGAAGTCAGCACAGCTCTGAAGAGCTCCGAACTGTAGCTGCTGAGATTTTGGGTTGTGGGTTCTAGTTTGTAAATTACGCTTTTAGCTGCTTTACCTGACGTTTGCTTTGTGGTATCCCTTCCATCTGCCGGGTTGAAATGTGTAGCAGCTATAAACAGAGGGATTTTTTTAGGATTGATTTGCTTCTAAACTGCAGCACTCCCTTGATGTCATAAACTTTTGTGCTGTTGTGCATGCATGTAAATGTCACCTTCTGTGAGGGAGCTTCCTCTGACGCTGGCATCATCCTGGCAATAAAGTTCGGATGGGATTTCATCCCTGCTTTATGAAGCGATAATCTTGCTTCTGTGTCTGGCTGCACTACAAAGCCAAAAGCTGTGGTGCAGCCTGCAAAAGGATGTCCTTGGTACTCTGGGGGTCCTGTTATCATTCAGCTGTTAACTGGGGCTGCCAGTTCTGATGAGTGCTCGTTTACACACGGTTAGCCGTGACCAACTGCTAATCCACGTGTCGGGACTGCAGCAAGTTGGCTGTGGTACAGTCAGCGGGCAGTTGGGAGGGCTATTATGATTGTTGATCACACCTAAATTGTGTGGTGTGTTTGAATCTGCTGGCTTATACAGGATGCTGCCACTGAAAAGGTGGATGCACAATAAATTGCTTGTGGTCTGGGCTGAATGTTTGTTCCAGCTGCTTTGAATTCTCCTGTCTCCAACACTGGCCCTAATTTGGAGTCTTATTCTACAAGCATCCTTTGAAGTCATTGAGTCCTTGTGGGATGGGGCTGTTGGCTGGTAGCTACCTCAGGCTCAAAGAGAGGAATCTGTAATTTCCCATTGGACTTATTTGAATAGTAGATGGGATTTTTTCCTTCTTTTTTTTTTTTCTTTTTAAAAGGGAGGGAGTTTGTCTGTTGGATGTACAGAACACTAGCCCAGTAACAATGGAACAGGCTGTAAAGACAGACTTTCAATAATTAGCTGTGTTTCAATTAAGGCTGCAGCTGAATTTTAAACCTTGTCTGTAAGACTTTATTATCAAAGAGAATGCAACCTGTGACAACTATACATAAGTCCTGAATAAATCAATAATGTCCTTGTTGCCTGTGGGCAAAGCTGACGTCTTCCTGGAGCATGATATCAGCAAAGCAATGCAATTAGTCCTGCAGTGAATTGCAAGATGCTGTTTGTCATGGAACAAGGTTGCTATTCCCGACAGCAATGTGCTATGAGGAGAGGGGAGCACTTTGTTTAGCTCTGATTGGCATACATGTGAAACATGAGGACAGTCTTAATAACTAGAGAAAGCCTGTGTGTTGACAGTGGAACAGTTGCAGCTCACCCTGGGAGTAGGAGTTGGCTGGGTGTGTACTTGGAGTGGAAATGGGTGGCCCAGGGTGCACGTGCATTTGTGACTCATGGGCTGGGACTGAGGTTTGGGAGCCACCCTCTCAGGTGAGACATGTGGGCCTCTGCACTCACCAGGCCCCAGGAGAGCAAGAGAAGGCTCTGGAGAAAGTGTTAACAGTGGTTGGGAATTTACAGGCTGGTAGTCTGCAAGTGGCTTGTTGCTGTTATACTCCATCATCCCAGAAAACTGTGAAGAGGTCAGTGCATACACACAGAGCCTTTGAGAGGGGAATGAAATTATTATTAATGCTTGGTTGTTTGGGTTCTTTCTCTCTAAGGAAGTATTTTTAAAGCTTTCATTTAAGTTTACTGACCAAAAAAAGCAGCGAGTTTTCTGTTTAGACATACAAAATTTAAGGGATTTGGGGTTTTTTATGATCTCCCCCTCCCCAGCTTAAATTAAAAATTCAAAACTTCTTGATGGAAAAATTGCTGCTCAGACATAAAGCAGTGCTTTTTGCTTGGTTATTTTAGGAGACAGGAGTGACTGACCATGTTTTCTGTAGGAATTTATTATTTGTTTTGATCCAGCTCTAATCTGTCACACCAGGAACTGTCAGTGACTCAAGCCAAGATCTTCAGCAACTTGCAGATTCATTTATTTAAGAAGCAGAGGAACTTAAATTTGACAAAAACTCAGACCCAGAACTGCTTCCTATGCTTTGAGGTTCAAAGAAGCCCCTCCCGGGACAAAATCCTGA
This sequence comes from Onychostruthus taczanowskii, assembly GCF_017590055.1. Lineage (NCBI taxonomy): Eukaryota > Metazoa > Chordata > Aves > Passeriformes > Passeridae > Onychostruthus > Onychostruthus taczanowskii. The sequence continues at coordinate 5,157,088 of NW_024500350.1, forward strand.
CTACAATGAAGCAAGTACCAAAATTCCTCCTGGATTTAGTGGGGTCAGCACTTCACCCAAGAGTTTGGGAACCGGCAGACTCACAGCTCTTCAGTGCTGCAGCCAGACAGTTACAGTTCAGCTGCTGCCTCATACTGTGCTTCCAAGATGTGGTTTTTATTACAAGGCCATGGCCCTCGGGCAGCTCTAACTCACTTTTATATGGGAACTTTTATAGGGATTCATGCATTTATTTATTGTGCTCATAAACACCCTCCACCCCCACACACACATTAGCTCTGCATCTGCTGCCTTCTGCAGAGCCTGCACCATCGCTGCGTGCTCTGTGCTGTCTCTGCAAAGAAACTGAGCTCTGAGCAGAGCAAGCTCTCTCCATCCCTCTGCAATCACTTGGGGTTTTCTTCATTTGTTCTTCAGGGGCCAAAGCCCCATTTTTTTGTTAATCTTCTGGTAAAGTTGAAAATGTGACAATCCCAGGAGCAGCTGCTGACAGTTTGGTGCTTCTCTGTGTTAATAAGATTCGTTAATTGCCTTGCACTCAGACATGAGAACATCTCCCAGTCCTTGCTGAAACCAGGTTGCCTGATGGTTGGAGAGTGGGTCAGCAGATGAGTGTCCTGAGGGGTTGTTCCTGCTTTGCTATGTCCTCTCTAGGGCCTCAGGTGCAGTTCCTTGCCACCATGTCCCCAGTGTCCCTGCTTTGGCAATGACTGCAGCTGGTGGGTGTTATCCAGCCCTTGGCTGGGCTGGGTGAAAGGCACTATCTAGGACAACAGTGTTTGTTCTTGGGACAGACCTGCCTTCTGAAGGTGGTTTTTAACCCTGTTAGATGCTAAGAGATTTTATCATCTTCTCTGTTTCCCCATCCCCATTGCTGTTGAGATTTTGAGGGTGAATTAGCATTATCAGCCCTCATCTTGGAGTTCTCACTTCTTCTCACCCATACCCTGCTTTGTAGTCATGACAACAAACTTGTTTTAAATAGACACACAAAAAACTCTCCAAAAAGACCCTCCTTACTGCCTCAACACCTTGATCCTATTGCTTGTCAATCCAGGCTGTGTTTTTGTTGCAGCTGCTTTAGAAATCCTAGATTCTTCCCTGAGACTTGTACGTGGGTGTGATGGCAACAGATGAACAGAGTTTATGGGGAATGCAGAGAGATGCCAAGTTACCCAGTCTGTGTAGGCAGCTAATGGAAAACTTGAGCTCAGAAACAAGGCTGTAGAGATAGACATGCACTTGCCAGGAAGAATTCAGTTGCTGACACTACCAGCAGTGGGTGCAGCTGAACCTGCTCCGCCATGGTCTCATAAAACATTAAAATACGCTTTAAAAGATGCTGACTTTGCAGCTGCCTTAAATCCAGGGCTGGTTCCTGCACAATTGAAACTGGAGAGCCATCCATAAAATTGGGGCAGCTATTATCATAGTTGGTGGTAACTGGGGAAGGGAATTATTTTGAACTTAATGATCTTTTATGTTAACTGTTCCTTTTCTCTGGGTAGCCTTTAGTGCACGCAAGCAGAGCTACTTCCCACGCTGTAAAAGAAATTCCAGTTTATTTACTGGGGCACTGTTGAGCTAAACATGACCCTTCACTTTGAAACGCTTCCCTGCCTGTTGTTGCTGGCAAACCCCTGCCAGCTGTGGCTGCAAGACCTCTCCAGGCAGGTCTCACTGAGCTGTAGGCAGCAGTTTGTGCCTTGAGATTTCACCTCTTTTTTCTAACAAACAACTGTAATATAAAGAATAGGAAATGATGGCAGTGATAGCAGCAGTATAGCCAGGGGGGTTGAGCCCAGGGGTATGTGTAGCCTTCAAGTCCTTGCCTGATTTTTGGACTATTGCTGCCTTTTTAGTATTCATTGGGACACCTGTCCATATTTAAAAGGAGTGGTGCTGCAGATAGGAGGCTATGGAGGAAATAGTCATCAACTTGTTACTTCATCTGCTAAGGTGATTGGGGAATCAGAGGTGCTGGTGGGAAGACTGTCCATGGTGATAAGAGATTAGCATCCAGGCCCCAAACCAGCATTTGCCTCATCTGCCATATCAGAGTGCTTCATCTCAGTGCTTCTGAGAATGTAACAGGAAATGTGTCCCCTTCTCCCTCTCTGCCAAGCTGTGTATTGTAAAGGGGAGAGACATTTTAAAATCTACAAGGGTCTCTTTACAATGCACAGAGGGGGTTCTGCATCTGCCCCACGCCTTGAAGTTTAATCTCATTTACAGTTGTCAGCGTGGGCTGCTGGAGGAGATGAAAGGCAGAGGACAAGGAGGGAGAATAGATTAGTCTCGAGCAGAGGGCACTGGCAGTGCACCTGCCTCTGCCCCGCTACCTTGAGGAGGGGCGGCACAGCAGCTGGGCATGTGTCATCTGCTGCTCTTTGAGGCACCCAGCCATGGAGCACACGATTAATGACTCAAGGGGCTGGGCTTTTGTGAGTGATAAAGCCCTGGGATTTAGGCTGGGCTCTCTCAGGCCTTTTCTATGAGCAGCACCATCACTTTACATTTCTCAAGTGGTGTTGTGGTTGCAGCGAGCTGTCTGTGGCCACAATGCTTCCCTTTCTCCTCTCTCCCCAAACTGCGCTGACCTTTGTCATACAGCATTAACCCTTTGACTCCTCCACTTTGGGTTGTGGGGTTGAGGGAAAAGAAAAGAATCCCTTCAAATTCATTGCCCTGTGGATAGCCTTGAAGGGAAGAAGGGACTGGTAGGAGATGTGTTTTTGCTGAAGGAGATTGGTTTGCTGTTGCCCTCTAAATTATCAGTTCCTCGCTGCCTTCAGCCAGAGGATTTTTTGAATACAGCCTGGGAAAGGGGACGGGAATTTTTCCTTCCCTGAGTCAAGGAGGGAAACTTGAGCATAGAGCAGCAAATATCTGTCCAAGTGACTATTCCCTCTGCAGGATAATGTCTTTTACCATGCCTGGACAGCCGCTGCCGTCCCCAGTGTTGTTACAGTGGATGGTAATCTCCTGGCATTTCCAGGCTTATACCCAGATTTGACTTTTAGCCACATACCCTGAAGTGATGGCTCAGCATGAAAAAGCCACATGGAGATCATTAATCTTCCCACCCCTTGCAAGATGAACAGCAAAAATGTCCCAGGTTCCTCTCTAATCTTCTAATACCTCTGTACACGGGGCATCAGCCAGCCCTTATGCTGAATGTGGATCTCTGAGATTGCATTCAATCCTTCCCTACAGCATAAAAGGTTTGTGACCAGCTACCCCATTTCTCCTTCCCTTGCCTATTTGGACATTCCTCTCTCCAATCCCACCAACTTGTACACTGACTGTTGACTTTGACTAGTGCAAAAAGTTGGGAGTAGAAGCTATCAGTATGAACCAGATATTGGCAGCACAACAAACACAGCACTCTTAAGCTTGTGCCAGTAAAAGCGGGCATCTCCTGAAATGTTTCAAGGAGTCATAACAAACACACCAAAAAACACATGGAGGCTGAGTCAGTCTTACACAGCTCATGAGTTACTGGCAGCTTGACGTCTTTAGATTTGTAAAAAGCCCAGGAGGCTTCCTACTCATTACACATTTGTGTACCTTCCACGTCTGAGCCTAGAAACCTGCACGCTGGAGTGCAGTGTCCGAGAGGGATGTTGAGCTGTGTCCAGAGCCGTGTGTCTCTGCTGCTTCCTGATCCCAGCTGCAGTGGGGGGCTTTGGAATCTCCACTCTGCTGTTTCAGCTGGATGTGTGGGATGGGATTTAGGCACATAGATCCTTGCTAATGCATTGTTCTCAAATCCTGTCTTGCACATAGAAAATCACTGAAGCAATAAGAACGTTTAAGCCTGCGTGTTTAGAAAGAAAGGGGAGAAAAAGCCATAAACACAGAGTGGATTGATGCTGTTTTGCAAATCAGCTGGTGCGTTGTGCTCTGTGGCTGTGTGCTGTCATGACAGAGAAGGGGAAGAGATCATCTCATCTCCAGAGAAGCAAGCCAGCTGCTTAGCAAGTGGAAACAGTTGGAGGTACTTTTCTACACCATCATCACTTAACACCTGTAACATTTACAGGACTTTTAAAGTTACTCTCCACCAGACAAAACAAATGTTTCTCCTCTACAGTAGGAAGTATGATGTTTCCATTGCTTTCTGGTATTTGCAGACAGTGCAAAAATACTGGGGCACATTTGCAAATTAAATGCAGCAATGGGAGTGTTTGAGTTAGACAGCAGCCAAGAAAGCTGTGATCTCTTTCTGCCTCCTCACTAGGTCTTGTACTATATGTTGGTCTGAAATCAGTTAAGTACCAACACCATGAGACAAAGTTGATGGATTCAGCTGATGGGCTGTTTTCCTGCACCATTGTACATATAGGCCCCTGAGGAAAACTGATTTCTGAATGCCCTGGATTTTTGTGTGATTCAAACGTGGTTGTGTTTGCCTGTTCAAGCTGTGGCGCTTCTTTTCCTCTCCCAGTCTCTTGCGTGGTGGCATCAGCCCTGATCTGGCTGCTCAGGGTGACGCAGGGAATATTCTGTGCACTAGAGACAATATTTCTTGGTGAAAAGTGTAGTGAAAGTACTGAATGTTTTGTTCCCTCTGAGTCTCACTTGGACCTTGAATTCTTTCAACTTTAAAAGTAAAACCCCACACTAGCAAGGCCCAGAGAATTTATGAGTTCTTAGTGTCCGTTCCTGTTGCTTAGGAACAGCTATCTGCAGTGACCCTGTGTTGTTGGTGAGAAGAGTAACGATGTATGAAACTGATGTTAAACAAGCAAGATCAATCTTTCCCCTAGGAACTGTTCTTCATGTTCTTTGGTACTTGACATACTTTGTAAGTAGCAAATACTCTGGAGTCTCCTGAGTTCCATGAAGGAAAGATGAATGAGACAGCTGGAGGCAGAGCTGTTTGTGACTATCATCAAACCTCTGGTCTGATGCATTTCTTCAGGGCAGTGTTCCCTGAGGAAACATCTCTGCCTCGGTGAGCCTTCACAAATAGGTACCAGTGATGAATAGGAGTCCCTGGTTTGTGTAGCACACTTGTTTGGGATGTACAGTGGTCGTGGAAGGGTTTGTTGATGGCAGCCTGCAGCCAGTAAGATGTAGCCTTGTTTGTCTCTTGGCAGAGAAAGGATCAATATTATAGAAGGTGAAAAACTGGAACTGTCACAAAAACTATTGGAGGACCTGATCCTGAGTGCTCTGACTTGGTTTAGCAAAGCACTTGAAAATAATTGTGACAAGTGTCCTGGATTGTTTATGTGTCTGACATAAACTGTTTTGCTGGGGTGGGTATGAGAATAGGGTGTGCCCTAAGGAATTTAGAGACCAAAGTGGGTTTTTAATTTTGCCCCTTCGCTCTAAGACTGAGCCAGATGCTTGTCTTCCTGCCTCCTCCTCTCATGTTTGCCCTCACACTGAGAAAGAATGGGAATTAGGACTTGAGCATTTTTTCTTGCTGCAGGCAGTGGCCTCCATGGAATGATGTTGGGTTTTAGCCTTGTCTTTTGCCCTAGGGAGGAAGATCAAAGTGTTTATTGTGGTTCCTTCTTCCATTTGAACTGCTGCCTCTTCCCTCAGCTACTCCTTCATAGTTGCTGATGGAGGAGTTGCTTTTGCACACAGTCCTGCTACCACTGGATTTCTGTCTCTGGGTTGTTCTCCTCAGTGTCAACAGGGAAGGCATAAACATTTTTCCTTCATGTGTCCTCTGACAATAGTATTTAGGTCTTAGGGAAATGTTTATTTTTGTATGGATTTGTGCATTTAAACAGCCCTTTTGAGGGAGACTGCTGTGGAGAGCATGGGAGATAGTCCTGCTGTTGCTGTCCTTGGTCTCTGAGTTGTGCTTGGAGATTATGGCTGGAGGAATAACTTCCTTCCAACCTGAATAAAGTGTTTGAAGAATTTTTATTAAGCTGTATTTGCTTTATTATTCTTGGACTTGCCAGCCGTGGCAACTGTTTGGGCAGGTTTTGTGCATATGTGCTGTGTGCAGGATGTGCCTTTGACATGTTAAATATTCTGGTGCTGTCTCTTCTAGGGCATAATAGCCAAAGTCCCCTTCAACAAGACCTGTGCTCTGGATGGCTTGTCCAGGTAGAGATAGCCAAAATTCCTCCCAAATAATGGTTTTAATGTATCTGAAACAGTGTTTTCCATCTTTATTCCCCCTGTGCTCCATGAGCTGAGAGCTGCCATTGCTGCATTGATTTCTCGAATCTTTTAGTGTTGGTACTGGTGGCCAAGAAGGGCCAGAAAGTCATGTGCCAGCTGCTGATTTATGACCCTAGTGAACAGTCCTGAAAAGCACAGTAAGAATTTTCTGGGCCTTATGCAGTTCTAGCTGCCTGGAAGCTCCAGTCTGTTATTTGACCATGTGGAGTAATAAAACCATGAAAACTAATTAACTTTTGTGCCTACTGCAAAACGAACAAGATCATGCAAAAATACTCCACTTGCAAGCAACTTTATGGTTTTATAAGCCTGTGTTTAATGACCAAGCATGTAGTGCAGTGTAAACTATGTTCCTTTTGCTGACTTCCAAAGCTGAACAGAGCATCACAAGCTTTACCGATTACCGAGGCTCTGAACACCAGCTTGGGATAAAGTTCTCTTTCATCCTTATTAATTATGTAGCTGATGTGTGGATGGAGGTTGGACACAAAGCTGCATTGGATGGTTTCTTGTAGTCTAAACCAGCCTGAATTACGCTGAGCTGCTGCAGTTCATTCAAGGAGAGATGCTCTCTGCAGTGTGAGTAGTGTAGTCTTTCTGAGGTCATTCTCTGCTCGTCAGATGTAGGTGAATGAGCTCTTTCTCAGTGGGAGCACCAGGGTGTTTTTCTGATGTTAGCAGACGAAGAGTCAGCCCTGCTCAGGACCTGTCTCCTGCGGTGGGGATGCTCTGTGTGTGCCAGCTGTGATGTTGACATCAGAGCAGAGATGTTTCCGAGTGCCCTGGTGTTGTGTTCCTCGCCAGTGACAAGGCACTTACCAACACTGTATAGGTGATCCAGCCTCTGTCATCCGACACCAATTCGGAGCGAGGGAACGACTCACTGTTCTTCTCCCTTAATCAAATTACTAAGGTAACCCTCCTGTGGCCTCCTCACGCCTGCATTACTCAGTAGCCCCTAATACTGGATGTTTAACTCTGTGTTGTTAGACTCAAAGCTGCTGATTCCTGTTATCCTTTTCTAGGATCTACCAGTTTAGCCAAGATACTTGTCATGATTGCTGATATGGGAGCAGGTATTTGGAATTTGAAAGACAAAGTATCTTAAAAGCAGAAAAACTATGATGTGACAAGATTTTAAAAATTTTTTTATTCTCTTTCTGATGAATGTGCTCAAGTTGTCATGGTACTCAGTACCAGAGCACCAGCCAGCATGGGTCTATATCAGCTTTAATTTTCTCCACAAAGCTAAGTATTATTGCAGAGCTATTATTAACCTAAAATAAATGTGTGTGCATACTCGCTGCTGTAGAATTCTGTTTTTCATGTGTCAAATCAAGTCCCTGTGTATTTTCACCTCCCTCCCAGATCTGGCAGACAGTGAAAAAGGGAGCTATTTTTAATTTAAGCTGGTTTTATTTTTGTTTCATTTAAGAAATGTTCTGTAATGTGCTGTGTTTTGAGTCCAGAGTATGAAAATGTAGTTTTTCTCCTGACAGGTTTCATGGATTATTGCTATAAAGCTTCATGTCTATAAAGGAAGGATAAAACTTCCTTCAGGAAGGGCAGAAGTTCTGATTTTGCAGGTTACAGATTTTAGTTCCTTTTAGAAATTGAAAAACAGTGGCAGTCACTGTCCTCATGTTAAAGAATTTACCAAGAAGGAGGAACAATTCATCAGAGGGGACAAACAAAAGTCTTGTGTGGCTGAGTGGTATCAAGAGATCCGGTTCCCTTCCACGGGGGAAGATGACAGTCACAGGATTAGAAATCATTTGCCTGAAACAGTATTTCTGGCAACCAGAGAGATTGGCATCCCTGTCAGAATGGTGCTTACAAACATTTAATCACCTTCTAGCTGTCACTACAGTTCTGGCATCCCACTGGAGTGCCTGCTCCACCTGTCTTCCTGAAAGGCTGGCATGTATTGTCCATGAGAGAAGACGAATTTCTGGTCCAAATGCAGTCCATATCCAGAAGAAATGCATATAGAAAAAGTTTCCTCCTTTCCCCAGTCAATGTGCCCTTCTGTGCCTGAGCCCTATCTGATGGGCCAAAGGGGAGGTTACTCTCCAGAGCAGGTCCATCCTTCCATGCTGAGTGTCCTGCACCCTGGGGTGTGGTGATGGGATAGCAAGTAGTTACCAGGGTGCAGATGCTGGTCACAGCAATAAGGGCCGAGGCCACTGGCTTCTTTGTGCTCTGCAGGGAGGAAGAGGGAGAGAGGCAGAGCAGATCTGACTGTAAAGGAAAACTTGAGCTGGGGAAAAGCAAAGTGCCCAGTTTTGCAAGGTAGCTTTAGGTCAGGACTTCAGGCCAGGCAGTAGGCAGGAAACCTTGGATGCGACAGGAGCAACATTCCCACGTCAGCACTGAACTGACACTGGTGGAGCTGCTTCAGTGCAAAGCCCAGCTCAGCTTTTTTCTGGCTCCCAGTGCTGAGGGGGCTGTTTGTGACAGTCCAGGTGGTCTCTGTGCTGGTGCCCCTTGAACGGGGACGGCCCTTGCTTGCCCTGCTGCAGCCTTTTTACACAGAGTTAGAGCTAACGAAACACAAGGTAAGAGGAGTTCCCTGCAGTTGTATGGGCAGAACTTTTCCTTGCTGAGTACATTTCCACCCTGGTTTCCACCTTGCAGCACGTGGTAGGCAGAGCCCTGGTCTCTGCTGCCAGGGGTGTCTAACGCAGCCCATTGGGCTCAGCATCCTGGCACATGATAAGGCTGAGGGGACAGCCAAGCTCTGAGCCCAGCAGCTCCCACGGGGCTGCCCTGCAGTGTGCTCCACTGTGATCTGCCTGATGGAGCAGAAAAGGGAGGAGCAGCATTTGTCTCCTAGGGCTGGCTAGGTCACTGGTGTTTCTGCCTGGCCATCCTCTTGCTGGTGTTGCTCACCAGATCTGTCACTAAACAGCAGCAGAGAGAGACCCAGTGGCTCAGATCTGATTAACCTCTACGACTTTATGCTACATCTTAATTGGATTAGCTGCAGGGGGGTGGTTTTGCTCTTGTTCCTGATTTTTTCTTAAACAGGTACTTATCACTGTGACATCTGATGGAAGCAACAAGTTCGAGTAGCAAGACCAGTGAATAAATAAGCAATGTTTGCTTCTTCCCCACTACTCAACTAACAGCTCCTGCCCTTCCTTTCTAAGATACTGCTGTAGCTGGTGCCTGTGAGATGGCTTTGAGTAAGCCCTGCAGTCAGATCTCTTGGGAGGTGTAGGCTTTGCCTGACAGCCTGAACCCAGAGTCTCTGATTGGTAACCACAGTTCTGTCACTTTTGGGAAGGATTTCTGCTCAGCAAATGTTCAAAGCAGTATTAACTTACCATGTTCAGTTTCTTTCATCTTTTGTCTGAGCTTTTTAGTTTCCTTCAGAGCCTGATTCTTCTGCACCTCAGGGTTTTTGCATGTATCACCACAGTGGCTGTGGGTTGTAGGGAATTGGCCTTATTCATCACTGCAATAGCCCTTCCTCTTCCAGGACTTCAAAGCTTGTTCTCCAGTATCAGTTCATTTGGTTTCATAGATGGGAAAATGGAATAAGGAGATCAGTCATCATATTCTGTTACAGTGGGGAGCTGCCTGCTACAGAACTGAAAAAAGAATTTAATCCATTTGGTTGTGGGATTGCCCCTAATTCCTCAAGGTGTTGTCTACCTCTGTGGTGCCCAATTGAAAAAAGGAGAACCAGTTTTGGGGAGTCTTTCCTCCACGCCTATTCTTCTGCCTGCAGCACTCAGTTTCCTTTTCAAGAAGCTTAAATAGAAGCCTTTCTCCTTGCCATAGCTGTAATTGGTGCTGGATTGGGTGCTGGAGAGGTGATGGAGGGGGTACAGGCTGCTGAGATGCTCTCTCTTACATCTGTTTCTAGATAGCTGTGCACAAAGAGTGAATTGTAGGTGTGATATCAGGCCACAGTTCTGTTCCAGGAGGAATAAAAGATGTACCAGCCACAAACTGGCTGTTTCAAGATCAAAAGTGCTGTTACATTAAAGCTGGTAATACTGCTTGGCTTGGCAAAAGCCTGACAAAGCGTTCCAGGGTTTTAATGTATATTCAGATAAACTATCTTCCACAGTGAGGTTCAGGCCTTTGAATTTAGTCCATGTACAATAGGAAGGGTTTTAGTGACTTGGTAACAAGGTAGCTCCAAGGAATTCCCTCTTTGTACAGTGCTTGAATGTAATTCATTTGTGAACACTGCGTGCAGCACAGTTAGAGCCTCACAGCAGAGAGTTCAGTGCTTCTTGGCACCTGGGGTGCCTTTGCAGGGTGTGTGGTTGTTAGGCACATGCTCTGCTGCTGCTCCTAAAGAACACATGATCATTAAGTTGAGTTATAATGGACATTAGTTTCCTTTCTCAGATTTAATGCATTCATGTTTTTTGTGTCCACTGGCCCCTCAGCAGCTCGCAGCCTGGATATGTAAATTGGTAGCTGCACAGGATGACTGATCTGTTAATAGGTAGAATTTGATATTCATAAAATGAATGCATTTAATGTTGCATGGCAATGGTTGCTTGAATTTTTAAGTCTCCTGAGGATCTCTTGTAATTCTGTGGCTCTGGCTGTATTTGTTACAAAAAGCATTACAAATGGAGAGGCTCTGTGGTTTCTGAGGGCTGGCTGTTCTGTTGTCTGTGAGTATCACTTCAACTTTTTCTGTATCAAATATTATTCCAAGGAAGCTGTGAAAGTGGGAAGTGCAATGATATCTGAAAACAAAACACTGCAGTCAAATTCATGGTGTCCATAGAAATAGCTGTCTTTGGAGATCTGCTCAGATATTATTTTTCAGGAAAGGCCAAGTTTTCGTAGAAAATTTTTCATTATTAGGCTTTCATTGAGGGATACAGAGGACTGAAAAGATTTGGTAGGTCATTAAAATAAGTACAGATCTGCCACTGTGGGGTTTTAAACACAAAATTAAATCCTGGCCTCTTGGAAGGGGCCTCCTTTGCTTCCTTTGGGCCCTATGCTAATTTCATTGCTGGTTTCAGAAGGGTAAGGACTTCCACTGATTTTAATTTTACAGTGTTTCTTTTAGTATACAGGCAATGAAATATTAAATTTCTTTTGCTGAAGGTTTCATTAAAGGAAGCTGTACGCCCTTTCCATGGCAGAGCATTTGTGTGATAAATTGCATTTTACAAGCACATGAAGTGGTGATGACCCTCAGATATTGCAGAGTTACACTCTGAAAACATTGGTGCTTCTTGGATTTTCCCTTTAGCACTGTGAGGCAAATACTGCAGCTTTTCATCATTTCCACAAGCCTGGGCTGTTGGGACAGTAACAAATACACAGGGAGAATATTGTGATATGCACCATAAAGTTGTGCCAAGGTGAAAGGAATATACAGGCTCAAATGGCCCCTTCCCCTGAGGCTTTTGTGATTTATTTTAATATTTTCTAAGGTGAAGTGCTGGATCCAAGCCTTGCTACCAGCCAGCATCTTTCATGTCAGACAAAAATCTTTTACTTGTGTCTTCCTTCCACTTCCACCAGCCCTCCAGATATTGGTGATTTCAGCACAGCAGAGTTTGGCAGTGGAAAGTCTGTCACTGTTATAATGTGCTGCTCTGTGGGTACTGCATCCACCTCTGCCTGGTCTGTTCTCAAGGGATGTGTGCCAGGGTTAGACTGAACAGTGTCTCAGTTTTGCAGCCTGAGGCAATGGCCGTGGTTTACTGTGTTTCTGAGAAGGCCATTGAAAGAGGCAGATTTGCTGTGTGGGCAGCAGGAATAGAACCAGGTTCTGAAGTACCAGTGTAGAGTGGCTGAGACTGTGGGTGGTACCTCTGTGACATTTCTTTCTCTCATTGTGGCATTTGAAAAAAAAAAAAAACTCCCCCAGAGGCAAGCAGGGGTGCCTGGTTGTGATGTCTTGGCTCTGAAATTGGCTAGTTGTGATTGCAGGGATCTGCAGCCTGCTCTGGGTTAGTATAAACACATCTTTCAACTTGTAAGAAACCTGCTGTGTTTCCTTGAAGGACATCAGTAAGTATGTAGGCAAACCTCAGCTGCTTTTCTTCTGGAGGCTTGGTCTAACAAATAAGATCGTCATGAGTCATTTCTCAAGTCCATTAATTCAGTGGCAGCTGAAGGTATTTGGCAGCTTTGGGTACCAGTCACTCCTTGGGGCTGCAGAAGGCAGCATTGCACTGTGGACAGGTCAGTGGTGTCATGAGTCGTTTCTCAAGTCCATGAATTCAGTGGCAGCTGAATTTGGCAGCTTTGGGTACCAGTCACTCCTTGGGGCTGCAGAAGGCAGCATTGCACTGTGGACAGGTCAGTGGAACCACCAGCTCTGGTGCCACTGAGCTCTGGTGTCACTGGGCTCTGCTGCCACTGGGCTCTGCTGCCACTGAGCTCTGGTGTCACTGGGCTCTGGTGTCACTGGGCTCTGGTGTCACTGGGCTCTGCTGCCACTGAGCTCTGGTGTCACTGGGCTCTGCTGCCACTGAGCTCTGGTGCCCTGAGCTCTGGTGCCCTGAGCTCTGGCTGGTGTTGCTTGTGCTGCCTGAGCTCACAGCTCTGCACACAGCTCATGGGGCTTAAGGGGGAAGGTAAAGTGAAATGTGGAGGGCTGAAAATGACCTCAAGAAATTTCCCACCTTCCCCATCAGCCCCCCACCGCAGATTAAAGTTATCTAGAATGTTCCTTTTCCTTGGTGTAGGAGGGATTCTCACTTCAGCTTGTCTGAGACCAGGACCACAAGGTCTGGGTAGGGAAGAGTGAATGGAGAAGCTACTCGCCAGGACCTGCTTCTTCTGGTGACACCAGGTAGCAGTTTCTGAAACAATTTTCACTTTAGCTGCCTCCAAACTCTGTAGAGTTGAAAACTGGAGCAAGCAATACTGGTCAATTAAAACAGCAATATAATTTTAATTGACATAATAAGACTAAGGTATAGTATAATTACCTTTTTCATGCAATAAAATAGGACAGGAATTAATTTCATCTAAGCAGCCAGTCTGTTGTACTTCCATACTTGCTACAATGAACATTTTTCTATGCAGTGAGATTTTCTAGAAAGAAATGCTGAGAGTAGAGGGTGATGGCCATGGGCTTGCTTTCTAGCTCGCCCAAGCATGCTGATGTGTAGTCCTTTACTGATGGTTAACCAAAACGAAAAATCCTGTCTATATCTCCAGTCCAGCTCCTCCAAGTCAGTGTGATGAGCTGATGAGCAGAGCCTGCTTATATCTGTTCTCCATCTGTCCCTTCCTCCGTCATCTTCACTATCGTTAATTGTTAATGTCTGGCCTCTTAGCACAGTGCTGATGGGATCTTTCCATGGAGGATTAAGGCTGGAGTGGATTGGCAGGAGACAGTATCCTTGCTGTGGGAAGTTTGCCAGATGTGTGCAAGCTTGGTGCTGCTGCTCTTCCAGTTACTCCAGTTGATATCTGGACATGGGCAAGGTCAGTTGCAGCTCCATGACCTCTGACCAGTACATCAGGCCAGACATGGTCTGGTCTGGGTTTGGGAGAGGCCTCCTGCACCCAGCTGCTGCACAGGGTCTTTGAGGAGACTTTCTGTCTGTTTACATCAGCTGCACCATCCCTGGTCAGGTGCAAACCACTTTGTGGTCAAAGAGCTTTAATCAAGGCAGTGATAAAACTTAACAGAGTAGTGGGAGTGCTGGCAGGGGTAGTTGAGATGCCATTTCTTACAATGTCATGGTCCCCAGGTTGTTAATGTGTCTGTAAATCACACAAGTGCTTTCCTGTGGCTTTGCTTTCTGCTGCTGCCTCAGCTGCCATGATTTCATGGGACACAGATCTCAGCTTGTGGCAAAAGCATGGCCTCCTTTCCCTGTAAAGGTGCTTGGCATACATTTCCAGTGTCCTGAAACCTAGCTGAGGGCCCTGCTAAGCTCACTGAATCCAGGCTCTGAGAGATTATATTTCATTTTATTTTATCAGGTTTGCTTTCCTGTGGAGTCTGTATTTTCTCCAGTGTCGCACAGGGAGCATGGGAGTATTCCATGGCATTTCAGAAGGTTAGGAGTTTCTCCTTACCTGGTTGGTCTCCTGGTCTGCTCCTGGGAAGCCCTTGGAAACTCTTGTTGCTCTTTCCCAAAGGTGGTATCTGTCCTGCAGTAAGCCAAAGGTATCTGTTACATTGCAAGGGCAGCCTGGGCCCTGGAGGTGCAGTTGCTGCTGGCTGTCAGTAGCACAGGAGATTACTCTCTTTTTCCGTATTCAGGACACACTGGCAGAAACTTTCTGTGCTTTGAAGCCATCACACCAGGGAGGGTTTCCATGTGTGTTGATGCTTTTTACAGCTACAGCAGTTGCAAAAATGTCTTCTCCCAGTCTAGAGGGAAACCTTTGTATCTAAGTCACCTCAGACTCTAAATCATAAAGATAGCCAAGTAAAACCAGCAGAGTTTGCACCAAAGGGCTCAATTTTGTTTGCTACTTGAAGGGGATGCTGAGAGATGTTCACAGTGTTTAGAACCACTCTTGGATTTATTTATTTATTTTTGTATGGAAATCTCACTGGTTGGTATTCCCATGTCCCTTTTAAACCATTTGAGATGACATTTCTTTTGTTTCTTTCTTTATAAAATCATTTTTATCCCAGTTCATGGGAATGTACAAGTAGAAATTAAAACACTGCTTGGTATTTCCTTGCCCATCCTATCTGTTAGTCATCCCCAGCTCCTTTCAGCTCTCCCCAGCTCTCCCCCCTCCCCTCCCCAGCTTGCCTTGAAGGGCTGGGAAAGCCGGTGCTGGCACATTATGTTGCCTGTCTGATTGTTGTGGGGTTGTGTTTGTGTGGGGAAGGTCACGAGACAAAAAGACCACCAGGGAGGGGTGGGTGGGGGGTGTTCAGTCCCTTTCCATTCAGGCCTTTTGGCAATGGGTGGGAAGAGTCTTGTTTGCATGACAGGATTTCAGGGGGCCATTGCTTTCTGTTTAGATTCCTTGAACTGCTGCTGCAATGGGCCCTGGAGGGCTACAACAAAGGTAGAGCTTATATTATGAGATTCATGGGGCAAAGCTCTCAGTGCAGGAGTGACTGAGCCTGACCAGCCACGGTGCTCCTGCAGCCTGGAGACTGCCAGCAATTGCTCTGGTTGGGGTGTTTGTGCCGTGTTCATTTGTGGCTCTGGTGGGAGCTCTGACTCTTGTGGGCTGAGATCCTTAGTGGATGAATGCTCTGGAAGTGTTCTGTCTGTGGAGTGAGGGTTGCAATGCAGGGGACAGCTCCACAGACCTGCCACAGTAGCTATGCTTCCCTGAGTATTTCTGAGACTTCTAGACAGTGACTTTTATTTGCAGCATCTTTCCTTGCTATCAGGTCGACATTTTTGAGAGCATTCTTGTGTTTAAACAGCACTTACTTCCTCATCATCCCTGTGAGAAGCTGAGCTGCTGTCCCTGGGTGCAGCTCTCCCCTCACCCCACCCTTAGAAAGCAGCTCAGTCTATATTTACCACTGGTATGCACAAAGGCAAACATTGTCAGAGACTCATTGTAACTGTCCCAATTACCCTGATTTCATTTGCATAAGATTGACCAGCCTGTGGCAGTGGCACTGCCTTGGCTGTCTGATATGGGACATTGTCATCTGGGAAGCAGGAAAGAACTGGAATCCCCAGGCTGGATGTGGGATGGGGAGAGGGGGGTTGGTTTGGTCCCTAGCAGCATGGGTGCTACAGCAGCCCTTCCTGGAAGTAGGATAACTTGTCAGATTTAGGCACTGCAAGTCCCTGAGCATGTCTGATTCAGATGTAAGAGCTGCCAGCTTCCCAAAGATGCAGATTCCAGATGCCCCAAGCATGCCTGAGCATCTGGCTGTCCCATACAGGTAAATCCTTCCCCTGCCTAGTGTGTATGTGTGTATTTATCTATTTTTTTGTCAGTAGGTATTGACCCTGCTTGAATGCTTCTAGACTAAGCAGTGGCCTGCCCTGTGTCACTTCCCTCAGGCACATGTAACCTCTCCTCCTTGTGTTTGGATTTTTTCCAGAAAGATAGCTGTTCCGGCAGGCAGGCACTAAAGCAAGAGGAAAGCAGCTGGGATGGAGCAGAAGTCAGGAAGCAGGCTGAAATGGTATGATCTCTTGACCCAAAGCAATAGCTAGTGCTGGTAGGACTTGCTTGCACTGCAGCAGCTGCACAGCTCTCGCTCCTCTCACTAGATTGAGAATGAATCATATTTTCTCTCCCTTCCCCCCAATGCCACAAGTAACATGATCTCCCTGTGCCCAGGCTGGCAGATGGAAACCCAAAACTCGTCTGTTTGCAGTAATGGTTCTTCTGGGCTCAGCTGGCCTGTGAAGCTACAGTGTTCAAGCTTGTGAGCTTTGGCAGAGCAGCCTTTCTGTCCCCCAGCCCTGCCCCTGATGTGTGTGTGCCTGCACAGACCCACATCCATGTCTTCATCTCCCTGCTGCTTCCAGGAGAGACTCTTGCTCTTGGACATCTTTCCTAGTTGCTTGTGGATATCACCAAGTTTAGTGTGCTTCACGTGCTGCCTTCAAAGTCCATCCTCCAGTATTTGGCAATTTAAAATTTTTATTAGTTAGTTACTAGGTGGCAATACAGGAGTGTGTCATGGAGGTGGCTGGAGCACAGGTAGCTCATCTCAGCCACAGTAGTATTTTAAGCCTCTTGCATCCTTGGGTGAGTTACTTTGTCTCTGAAAATTACTTTGGTAATTTGTAATTTGGTAATTACTTGGGTGAATTACTTTGCCTGTTTCCCAGTTCAAAAGTGGAACTCTTTATGAAGTGATATCACTATGAATCATAAAGAGACAAATTATAATTTCAAAATGTACTATGTCCTAGAGACCTGATTGCTAACAGCCACATCCCAAGTCTCTGTCCTTATATTTTTGGATCTCTCTGAGAGGGATTGATGATCCAGCCCAGATTTCTCAGGAATTCCTTTGTTCTTTCTTTGGCAGGACATGGGATAGGGAAAGAAATCCTTATGTGTTTTCTTAGATGAGATGCTGCTTGTGCTCTGACTCCAGGACACTCACATTTTTTGCCTGAAATTACCAACATTGGTATTGTTATGTTTGCTAGGTGCAAGGAACATCAAAAAAGAAAGGGGCAGAAGAGAGTCTCAAGTTGGGGCACAGATGGGCCCCTCATGGGTCCTCTAGCAACCCTTTAAAAGCTAGTTTTTATGTTTGACTTCCCTGATGTGTTGAAAAGGCAAAGTAGGGTCAAGTCTTAAATTTAAATTTGGGTTCTTTCCCTTGTGTTTGTTTTTGCAGGGAGTGTCCTACCTTCTACTGCATTTCTATGACCTCTCATTTTAGCTTATGTGTTAGTGGGGTCTGTTTATAAGCAAGCAAAACACGTGCTCCAGACACTGAATTAGCTTTTAAATCATTGTTCCTAACAAATATGAAGTGAAATACTATGATTTAGGTACTTACACTATCTCTTTTAAGCTGAGTCACTGTGTCTTTGCTTTGCATTGGGAAAATAGCTTTGGCACATGTTCACACAGTGGTGACTGATGGACCTAGGAGGAAAACAGAGACATTGGCCACCCAAAGAGGAGAGGAGGGCATCCAGCTTTCAGCTCTGCCAGTGAGGTTCAAGTAATAAGATGTGCCCTTTTAAAATGCTTTGTTCCCCAGCTGTGCAAAGGGAGGAGGTGGATGAATGATAATACAGAGAGTTTTGTTTGAAATTCACCAAAAGGCAGAGGGAAACAGTGCTTTTTTCTTTTCAAGCAAAATATTTAATTTGATTTGAGCTGAACCATCTGGGCACTCTGAATAGGAATGTAAATGACAGTTTTCAAGGAAACATTTTGAAAATGGCAATGTCCAGTGCTTTGGCTTTTTAGAATCTGAAGGAACTTCTAAACAATCAGTATTCAAACAACCAGTATTCAAATTTAAGGCGAATTCTCATGAAAGTCTTAGCATGACTGAAATCTCAGGAAATCTCTTTGCTTGGAAAAGTTTTGTTTTGAAAAAATTTATCCTTCCTGTGTAAGTAGGAGAAAAGCCCTGAAAATAACACTGCTCATAACCATTATATTCTGCATATGAACTGCATCTTGTCCTGCCCTTGGAGCCGTGTTGCACTTGCACCTCTTGGGCTGCTGCTCGTAATTATCCTGGTGCTTTATCCTATCGGCCGTTTCCATGTCACTGGTTCAGTTTTGCTACAGCTCTCTTTCATGGGGGCAGTCTGACCTTTGGTGGCTGCTGTTTGATTTGCTCTTGGTTCATGAGAATTTGTTGGCTGGGAGTAAAGGAGGTGCCCAGTGGTGGAGGGATTATACAGGGACAGACGATGGTAGCACTGTCTGCTCGAGGCAGCTTTTCTGCTCCTGGATTAAAGTTCATGCTGTGCTACTTGTCTGTCTCTCTAAGGCCTTGTCAAGTCCATGTGGGAAGCTGTCCTGTCTGCACTATTTCACTTTGTGCTGCTCAGCTCTCCCTGCCTCATTTCTCCTCCCTCTTTCCCCCTCCATTCAGGCGGCATCTTTCAGTCTTCCCCATTCAAGCTCTGTCTTTGCTCTCTGCCCTGTGTAAAAGTTCCATGCCCTCCCTACCATTCATCACCTCTTGCTCATTCACTTCCCTGCTTTCCTTTCCCCATTCATCTGGCCTTCCCCTCACCCAGTCTGGGCTGCCCTCTCCTCCTGCCCCTTCCATAGTCCTCCTTTTGTGTCTTTGCACTCCCTTCTCTGTGGCCATCCAAAGCTCAGCAGTCTGCAGTGTGCTCTGTGAGGATGCTCTTCTAGAAGTTGGCCCCAGCTGATGAGCAAATTAATCCTCAGTGGAAGCCTGGTAGGACTGTTTGGGTGGATTTGTCTCTCTAGTTACCCTGCAGGTGAGAAGATTTCTTTTCCCTCCACTTCCTGGAGATGCGTCATGATGCATGAACAGGAAGAGTATTACAATTTCCTAACCTTCCTGTTCAGTCTGGTCTTTCTGTCTCTCCCTCCTGGTTTGTTTCCCCTTTGTTTGCAGCAATTGCAGCTCTCAGGTGACTCCTTGGGAGGTTGTTGGATTTCCTCATTCCTGAGGAGTGTAACATGAATTTTCTTAATTATGCTGGCTCTGTAATTATGGTTGTTGTCTGTGTCTTCTCTGCTTTCTTCTTTTAAATCATCTGCTTGGAAGCTGTTTCAGTTTCATCAAGGCATCTCTGCTCTCCAATATGTGTTTTAAATGTTCCCCAGGAAACAGAGCTTATGAATTGTATTAGCCAGGCCTTGTTGTTTCTGGGTCTCAATGCAGCCGTGACCCTGTGCTTGTGATGCAGACACAGGAAATATGGACCACAGCCTCTGTCAAAGATTTCCCAGCTTGCTGAGCACCTGGTCCCCTGCAGCTCCCACAGTGCCAGCAGTGTGCAGACATCACCCCATGGTATTGAAGGAGCAGATCTCTGCTGCAGTGTGGCCTGAAAACAAAGTGGGAGGTCTGCTGGCCTGTGGGTGCCCATGGGGGGCTTCAGCTTTGAATGGTTAAACTGCATTCAAGCCAGTCTGGTCAAATAAAAGGGGAACATTAGAGCTTGGGAAGAGTGGACAGGCCTGGAGGAAGCAGGTGCTCTGAAAGCTTGTGTGCTCCCTGTGCCTGTGGGAAATCTGATCAGCTCAGTAAAGCAGACTGAAATGAGGTGGACACAGGCAAGGAGAGGGGCTCTGTGAGTGTCTGCAGGCTCGACTGACAGGATGAGCTCTCTGTTGTGTGGGAGGCTGTCTCATGAGGCTAAAAGGAGCCCCTGACACAGCCTGGCAGGGCCAGGCTCTGGGAGGACTTGTCAATTCTCTGAGAAGGACCCTTTCCCCTGATAACTGTCTCAAAGTGGGATTTCAAGCCCTGCTGTGGTTTGTTGTCAGGCTGGTGAGTGTGTAAAAGAGATTCCCAGTGCATTGTGCTTGTGCCCCACAGGGACATTGAACCTGGCAGGGCACATCTACCCCAGGCCAGCCCTGCATCTTGTCACCTGCAGGCAGGAGTCTCTGCCCCAGCAAGGCTTGGACTGGGAACCCAGCACAAACAGCACTTCTTCCTATGAAGTTAGTTGCATTCCTGTTGTGGAGTTTATTTAGTTTATGATTTGCTTTAAAATGTCAGACACATTTTCCTTCTGTTTGAAAACTTGTGGCAGAGAGAACTCTGGAAACACTGTCCCTTGTATCCAGTAAGAGCACATAGGAATCCAAAATGCAGCTTGATTTTTTGATTTGCGGTTTTGCAACTTTGGCACTTGGACAAATCTCTTCTACCGTTAAACCAAAGCACATTTGACATAGCAGACACTGCTAAAGTGCAAACACTGCAGAAATTACTATTGCAGGTCAATGCAGGGAACCTGCAGTCTGGTGTCATCCAGGAATTATTTGGATAGCTCACCTAAGAAACAATTCAAACCACCACAACTTCCAGCAGTCTGGCTCCTTCCTGCAGCTGTGGACTCCTGTGATCACCCTGGGAAGATGCAAGTCAGGATTTCTTGCTCTCAAGCATTTAAATGGTAGAAGGTAGAGAATAATTAATGCCCCCAGCTCCAGGCTGCATTTGGAACCAGCCTGTCTGCAGTACCTTTGAGATGGTTATGTCATTGCAGTCTAACGCCAGTGCCTACAAGACATTTCAAGGAATCATGTGATACCTCTGTCTCTTCTTCCCAAGGCTGACTTAAACTTCTGCTCCAGTTTCACTTGGAAATCCGAGTTTCTTTGGTAGCTTCTAGTCCCCATGAGTGAGCAAAGCCAGTTGTAAGACCAGTAAGAGTTAAATACCTTTCCCAGTCTGTTCAGCAGGAGTTTTGCTCTATTGTTCTTGCTCTCACCAGAAGAATGGTTTGAATTCCAGTACAGGTGGGTCATTTTGGCTACATGTGTGCTATGGCACTTGTTAGCTGGAGCTTTAAATTCATCTGTTTAGCTTGAGCTTTTCTGAACCCTGCTAGTTTGCTGTCAGGTCAGAAGAGAACTGTTGTTATCTAGTCTCTCCTAATGTAGGTAAGAAGGTTTTCTGAGTGATCTTTTGCTTAACCTCAACCATACCTCATCTCCTAGGAGAACTTGCAATTTAATTGTAAAACTTCTGGTGAAGTTAGTGAGATGTTTCTTTTGGTAATAGTAACAATAATCAACTTAGGCTGATCTAAGGCTGTCCAGTTTGACTTCTAGCCCCTAGATGTGACTATACCTTTGTCTTGGTGGAGCCTCTGGTACTGCCAAATATCTGTTCCTCCGGACAGTGATCAAGTCATTGCTTAACCTTCCTTTTCATAAGGTAATGAATTGAGCCTGTCAGTGCAGCCAGTCAGACTGTACCAGTAAGAAGTGCCAAAGAGGTAATGTCACCTCATTTACAAACTTGCAGGTCACATTTCCTTTTTTGCAGGCAGTGTTACCTTGAGAGCACTCACTATAACAAGCAAGGGTTTTTTCCCCTGCTGGGAATGGCTGCTGCTGAAGATGGCATTCCCCACCCTGTACACTGGCTGGCATTCTTGGCTCCTGTCCAGATGATTTTCTGTTTATTTTTAGTATAATATATATTGTTTGCAAGTACCCAGATTTACTAAAAGACCTTGCTCACACTTAGTAAGTTGCTGCTTTAACTCCTCTGTGAGCATGATACAGACTTTTCCTTAGTTTGCTCTAAAGTCACTAATGAGAATTCTGTAGGAGGAAGAGTGAATTCTCAAGGGACCCCATTAGTGGCATTGCCATGTGATGGTGGCTCTCTGGCTTAGATTTATTTTTGAGACCTGTCAAATAGCCAGATTTGAGCATGTTGGATGTGTGACACCCTGAGTTTGTGTCACAGTAAATCCTCAGACTCAGGGTTGCCTGGTGATGTCAGATGCCCTGCAGAAATCAGTCATACCAGCGACCTTGGCTTATGGTCTGTGCCCAGTTTGTGTTCACATCCAGATAATATCAGCTGGACATGATCTGTTTTCTATGGCCTATTCTGACTGATATTCTGACCAGTCCTTCTCCAAGTGTGTGTTACTCAATATCAGTCATCTGTTCCTTTGCTGTGGGTTGGTGTTAGACATCAAGACCTGCTGTATCCCATTAAATTCTTGCCGGGCATTGCGTGCCTGTCACTGTGAGTGCACAGGAGTTTTGGAGCCATGGTTGGAAGGGCTGTACTGCTGATTCAAAACAGGAAGAAAGGGAGCAAGCAGATCTTGATGTTCTTCCAGTGTTCCCAGACTTGCAGAAAATCAGTATTTGTAATGACTTTTTAAAACCTTTTGGATGAAAGTTACCTTGACCTGCTGATTCAAAACTAACTTTAGCAGCTGCTGTGTAACATTCTTCAGAGTTCCTGCTGGGACAGAAACTGCATCATCATCATGTGATAGAGATAATTCATTGGGCTTTTATCCACAGACAAAACAGAAATATTTCAACTCCCCTGACTCTTTCACACTGATATCACCTATGCAACTTTTTCCAGATAATATCAGACCAAAAACCTGTTTTGAATGAGAAGACTCATCTGTACTAGCATCAATACAGCTGTAACAAGAGACATTATCCATAGCAGTGAATTTTACAGAAATCTTATGCATGATTAGTTGACCCATGGGTAAGCAGGGATCTGACTGCAGAACTTGGCATGAAATACAGCCCCCCCTGAACAGCTCTTCTCACTGTTGTGTGTCAGTTTCTGGTTTGCTTTGGATTTTATTATTATTTCCTTTGTAGCAGTAGTGATTAGAGCCTGTCTGTCTCCTAGTTGTGAGATTGACTTGGCATGCTTATGTCTTCTGGTGAGTTATGTAATGCAAATCAATGCAGCATCTCACCCAGAGTGTGTTGCATTTTGGATCTGAATGAAGTAACTTACATATTATGTCCCCTCATGATGTAGAAGCCCTGAGAGATGTAATTAATATTAATAGAGAATTTTGAGATTTTCCAGTCAGATATGTCTAAAACTGCCTAAACAATAATTATGTGGTGGTGAATGAGAATATCACATGTCTTATGATACTATGGGTATTGCTGTTTTCAGCTTTTGATATTTAATGCCTTACACCATCCAGATGAAAGGCGGAGTTTATTTTATCTAGACTGCAGAACTCATTGCTTCAGGAGATTGTGGAGGCCTAAAAACTGGAGGAATTCAAAAGGGAGAGCAAGAGATTGGGCATTTGTACATTAAGAATGTTGGGGCCAGTGCTGACAAGCAGTTCTGCAAAGTTATAAACCCCTGCCTCAGGATTTAAGAAAATATTTAAACTGTTCATGTGAGTTTGGTCACACCAGTCCTTAGGTGGTCTCTTGTTGACTTCATCTTGTCCACAACCTCAGGAATGAGAGACAGCACCAGAGCTTGGGCTGGTGCTGTTGGATACGTGACTCACCTGTCTGGGTCACAGCCTGCCCAGCCTGTTACTGTAGCTGAGACAAATGCCCATGTAGCAATGTGCAGCATGGTCAGCGCTGGATCGAGACTAAAGGTAATATTTTCACCTGAAAAACCCCACCTGCGATTTTTTGGAGTGCCTCAGCTTCTTTCCAGTAGTCTTAATGCACTGCCATAAATAATAAAACAGGAAGATGCAGAGCTGGAGAAGGTTCAGTCTATAAACCTGTCTCTTTGCATTAAGCCTTGTGGTGTAATGGAGGGCATCTCCTGTCACCCATACTGTCTCGTTAATCATGTAATTATCTCCCTCACTTTAAGTGCTGCATCTCCTTCCCTGTCAGTGATGCTGGTAATGGAGCTTTTATTTACCCTGGCTTCTTTCTGGGGAGCGGTTCTGGTTTCAAAGCCAGCACAGTGGTGTATTTTGAATAATTTAGTTTTGGGTGGCTTGAACACTGTCTGTAATTCCCCAGCCGAGACTAGAGGCTTGTTTCTGGAAGTATTCTGCCAGAAGGCTGATTTGGAGAGGCAGAGGGATCGCTCAGAGTGGTGGGGTGGCCAAGGACTGAAAGCCCACTCACTGGGTCCTGTGAGTGCCTCTCAGCTCTGTCCTCTCTAAGCGTCTTAGCAAGGACTTGCAGCAAGAAAAGCACAGGCAAGGGGATGGATAAGGAAGAGAATTGTGTTAAAAATGAGCATGGAGACATAACATGAATTTGGGTACGTGGCTGAGCATGAGAGGCTTCCCCTGCAAGCTGTGGGTCAGAAATTACCGTGGTCTCCAAGTGTAGGATTTGCTTGGCCTATGGTGGTTATGGACCAGGGTGTGACCTCTGCAGAGTCAAGAAGTTCAGTGTGGTATCCAGCTGTCACTGGCTTTGGAAAGTTTGATAGGTTTCTGCATCTGAAACCTCCCCAGGCAGCCATCTCTGTTCACAGTGTTCCTGTGGTGCTTGGCCTGGTGGCTTGGCAATTGCCCTTTGCCATTGCAGCCATCATCCAGCCACGCTCTGAGTTCTGCACAGCCCTCACTATCCTGGATCACATGAACACAGGTGTGGTGCCTGTGCCCTGTAGATGGGGAGGTCACAATACCACACAAGTCTGTGGGCTCACTCCAGCAATCTTGGCAATGCCAAAAATCAAATTTGGCTCCAAACCCTCTTTCCAATCTGCCTCAGAACTGAGTAGTGGCACACTCTGAATCTTTGATTCTCTCATGCTTTTGAATCTGTGCTTCCACTGTCTGTTTAGATAAAGTGCTTCTGCAGAAGGTAAAAACAGATGGTAGTAATGTAGGTCCCTTCCTTGTCTTTATGCCTAAGACAGTAGGAGAAATAAATTAGAACAGAAATGCCTCTGTAGACTGGCCAACTAGCTCATGAACCTGGTCTTTCAGGCTATTCTGCTCTTCAGGGAAAAGAGAATCTTATACCAGCCCCCTCTATCTCCACTTTGCCATGTGCTACATGGAGAGACACCCAGATCCAGATCCTAGCTGAGAGCTGAGCTGGGCAGCTCTGTGCCCTCAGTGCATCTTTCCTGAGGAGCAGGTGTGTCTGGGAGCACTGCTTGGTGAGGGACTATCCTCTGTGCCTAAAAGCAATCTGGCTTTTGAGAGCTGAGGGATGTTTCCAGCCCTTGGGTTCACCTCAGGTCAAAGCAATCTAACATGCCCTAAAAGTACGGCTGGACAGCCCTTAATCACTTTATATTGTCTGGGCAGTGGTGAGTAAATTCATTATTTACAGGGGAGGCGAGTGTGCGTCACTGGAGCCAGCACTAATGTTTTACCATGTGTGCTCAGGCAACTCAGATGAGCTGACTCGAATGGTGGGAAGCTGGATTTCAGGGTGGAGGGATATGCATTTACCTCTGACTGGCCTTCCTCTCTGTTGGATCAGGATTTCTCACATGCACTTCTCTCCTTTGGAAGAGAGAAGAGGATCATTAAGCATCCCTAGACTGCAGAGGCTGTGCCACTTAACTTCTGAGTTCTATCCAGCAAAGCTCAGAGTGGTTTCTGAAATCCTTGGAGATGAAAAGATGTTGCATGCAATTGACACTCCCTTTCCAGTGGAAAAGGGCCAACATATAAATAAGAAACAGGCCAACTATTGAGAGCTCCTTTCTGATGGGGAAATTAATCAGGAGTTGTCATTCTATGTAATATTATATGTAATAGGGAGGAGAAGCTGAAGCAATTTCTTTGCAGGATCTCCTAGTCTGGAGCAGAGCTGGGGTCAGTGCCAGGAAGCCTGATACTGCCAGGCCGGTCTCTCCCGAAAGTGAAGACACCACCGGACCTTAGAATGATTCAGGTTTTAGGGACCTGGTCCAGCTCAAGGCCAATTTCCAAATTAGATGGAGTTGCTTGGAGCCTTGCCCACTGAAAAGGCAACTGTGGCTTTGGTGATGTCGAGACAAAGCCTTTCAATGGGGAAACTACGGGTGGTAGCAAACTCTGTTCCTGCAATCCTAAAGCCAGCCAAGGATCCTGCTGTTGTGCCCAGCTCAGCTGTTGACTCTCCAGCTGCCCCAGTGCCCCTGAGGGCTGTTTGCCGTGGGGAGAGGAGCAGCTGGCTGCACTCTGAAATGTCTGAGTTTCCCCAAGATACTCATTGTCTGTCTGCAGCACCAGCCTCCACCCTACTTGCTCACTCAGCCGTGGCTGATGTGTCTGTAATTAAAGAAGAGGAACAATTTGAGATTTCATTTTCTTTCCTCAACTGAATTTCCTATTTTCATCACATTTTGTGAGGCCCCCTCACCTTACTTTTTGTCTTGTAGTTTTGCTGGGGGACCTTTAGTTTGTGGTGTGTCTCCTTTAATATAAGGAAGAAACAGGAGAAAACCAGATTGTTTTGCGCCAGGGAATTAAGATCCTGGGTCAGATGGCTGCTACGGTCATTAACATATTTACATTTTTGCTTAAGAGCCGCGTTGAGGATCAAGGGAGTTAAGGGTGATTGTCATTGAAATGCGGATGAAACCTTGCATGAAATTGCCGTTAGTGTCCTATTGTCTGGGGGCAGGGGGAGCAAACGGCTTCCTCATCCCTGATCACTTGGCTGCCCGAGACCGTGGGCAGGCAGAAGGAACTGCGCTGAGGGAAGGCTCCGTGGTGCCTGTGCTGTGGGAGCTTTGCTCCCCGTGGGGCTGGAGCCGGGCTGAGCACGGCCCTGCTGCTGCCTCCAGGCACTCTCTGTCCTCGGGTGAGACCCTGATGCTCGGCTGGGCTTGTGGGACAATTGGCCCCGAAGGAGATCCTCATGGATAAATGCATGAAGCGGCTAGCAAAGGTCAGTTGCCTCTTTTATAATTGATGGAGCTGAGTGTTTTGAGTCTGCTGTCACACGTTTTTGCACTGGTGCAGCATCACCTGGACTGCTGTGTGTAGTTTTGGGCACCATATTATGAAAAAGACATGAAGCTGTTAGACAGTGGCAGTGTCCAAAGGGGGCCACGATGCAGGGTCTTGAGGGGAAGCTGTGTGAGGAGTGGCTGAGGTCACTTGGTTTGTTTGGCCTGGGGAAGAGGAGACTAAGGAGGGACTCACTGTGGTTTTCAACATCCTCATGAGGGGCAGGTTCTGATGTCTTTGCTCTTGTGACCAGTGACAGGACTCAAGGAAACAGCTAGAGCTGTGTCAGGGAGAGGTCTAGGTTGAGTATCCAAGGGTGGCTGTGTGCTGGAACAGGCTCCCCAGGGCTGTGGTCATAGTACCGAGCCTGTCTGAGTTCGAGAAACGTTTGGACAACCTTCCTGGGAACATGATGGGATTCTTGGGCTGTCCTGCATAGATCTAGGAGCTGGATGGAGCATGGAGGACTCGATGATCCTAATGGGTCCATTCTAACTCGGCACATTCTGTGATTCTACGATTTGCCATGTGTAGAGACATAGGATATGCAGGATCTGCTCAACCCCTTGATTTCTGTGGATAGCTGTGATATCAGAAACAGGATTTGAAGCAGTTTGAAGTACTGGTATGGATTTTGAATGGTGACAGATGAAATTTTTATATGCTTTTTATAGAGAAATATTGTACAATTGTACAATTAAAAATTGTTTCAACATAAATAAAAGGACTTCCTTATAGCTGGGGTCGACAGTAAAGCATTCTGCTCCAGGTTGCGGAGTCTGTGCTTTGGCCCTGCTATGAGATATTTGAGTTCAGATGACAGTTGTTCATTGTTCATCTCTTACTCTCACATTGTTCAGATCCATTGTTTTACTTCACACTTATTTCTAATTATTATCATTAACATGATGCCAAAAAAGAATTATATATAATTACATGGAAGAGGAGAAGAGACTCGATAGCCAAATTACACTACAGAAAACTTACACTACCTTCTGCCACTGTTTTGGTTTTTGTGGAGCAAACAGCAAGACTTCAGTGAGCTGAAGGAGGAATGCTGGTGCCTATTAGTGTGAGAAAGAAGCAGATTCACTTGTAGCACCAGACAGCTACAGCTTCAGCTGTGCCTTTGGAAGCCAGCAGCCAGTAACAGCAACATCCTGAGTGACAGGATGTATCAGCTCCAGCACTAGTGAGTCTGAAGTCATTAGGGTGTCCTTGTGGGCTGGGTTGAAGCTCTGAAGCCATTGTGTAATTTCTGTTCTTGGTTACAAAATGCTTCTTTTTGGAAGGCTTGAAAGCAGAACAAAATCTGGGAAAAGTGGTTTGTGATCTCAGCAGCTCTTTTGTTCTCTGGAGGCCTGTGTGCTTCAGCTCTGTATCTCATCTGCCCTTTGAAGGAATAGCCATGTTCCCTGGGTCTGCAGCCCTTGGTCTTCCTACAAAGTCAGCGACCACACAGCATGGGGAGAGTCCCACACTTTGGGTGCTGACCCTGGCCCTCAAAGTAGAGAGGTATTTAAACCTTCAAGGAGCAAATGGTTATATCCTAGACAAGCTAGGTTCTGACATTTTAAATATCAATATACAGTTAAAGTGGTGCAGTTAAGTAAGATGTTGGTTAAGTCAAATGTTTTTGAGAAACAGGGATGAACAGAGCAGTATCTATGGGCTTGCAGGTCTTAGATCCATTCACTGAATGACTCATCTCACAGCTCCTACAAATTCCCCTTGAGAAAGGTCATCCCAGGTATTGTGCTAATAATACTTTATTTCCTGGGTATGTGTGTCTGGGATTGGGCTCCACAAACAGGCTGGCCTGAGAGTCGCAGCAAGAGCCAAAACTCTTCAGAGCTGAGCCTGAGTGCAGAAGCCCTGACTTTTGGGGTTGGTTTTAGAGTTTGATCTGTTAACTCAAAGCATCAGAGTGGGCCAGAGTAGGGGAGCTAAACTTCTCCAGGGATTAATATTAAGCCTTTGTTTAACAGTAAACAGCTGATGAAATCCACCTTTGGCTCTGGGTGCCATCTGTCAGGGAGGTACATCCAGGCCACCTCACAAGGGCAGGACAACCTTTGGCAGAGAACAGGAGAGAGTGCCCAGCTCTGACTGTCCGCAGGTCACTCGGTTTATCTTGTTTTGTGTAATCCCCAGCAGTTTCTTCACAGAGGTGCTGCTGCTTTGACCAAAGGTAGATAGTCCTACTTCAGCAAGGAGCTGTGACCTCCCCTGCTCAGGATAGACAGCTCCTCCTCAGCCAAGCAGCTGGGGAGAGCAGAGCAGCGGGACAAAGGTGTTCAGGCCAGAAGGAGATGGAGTCAGATCCTCACACATGGGCACTACAGCCTCTAAACCAGCAGCCCATGCCTGAGGCTGGTTTGTTTTATAGCTGTTCTGCTCAATGCAGAGCCGTGCCAGCCCTGCTGCTGGCAGGCTGCATCCTCTGCCACATCCTCCTTCCTATCCCATCCCTTGCCAAGGCACTTCACTTCACTGTGACTGATCGAAGGCCCAGCTCCTGTTCAACTTTCATCCTCCATTAGGAAAGAGTAAGGATTGATAGGACCTTTTTGGCTCTGCCAAGGCCTATTATGTCCCAAATGTTTCCATGAAAAGACTCCCTTCTGACCACCCTGCCCCCTGACAGCCGTTCAATCCAGCCAACAAGCTTGATATCATTATCTACAAAAGGAGGCCAGCGAGCACCAGGGTCCTCACAGCCAAGTTTGGGAAATCAAAGGCAAAATCTCCCAGCAACAGAGAACTGGTAGAGATCAAACTGCACCAGGGCTAGTGCAGACTGGTCTGGCAGCTTGCAGCCACTACTTTTCCAAGCAAATCAGAAAGGTGCTCGGCGTGGTGCCAGCACTGGCTTTGTCAGGGCTGAGGCTATGCCCTGTGAGTTGGCAGCCCCTCACAGAGTGCCCTAGAGGCCACTGGAACAGTCATTAGTTTGGACAGCCTTGTAAAGGTGTCTCTTTTCATCAGTGGCATTTCTAGATTAGCCACTTAGGCTCAGGGAAAACAGCAAAGTTTTTAGTCAGAGTGGGATTCACTCCAGGTCTCACCTGGGATTTTCCTTCTAATGACTGGTTTGCATTCTCAAAATGGCATGTGGCTGCTTTGTCACTTTTAGTTTGACATGGTGTTCATCTGCTTTGCTTCCTGTCCAAAGATTTTATTTGCCAACTTAAAATAGCTCTTCAGCAGTGAAAGCACTTGCCATAGTGAAGGCATCTGTAGAGATGATCTGGAAAGGTGACTGTCAGAAACACTGAGCATGGAAGGGGCTTGAGGAGGGGTGGCATATTCCTGTGGTGCAATTGTGTTAGGAAATAGAGGAGTTCCTCCTTTTCAGTGCATTATCTCACAAACCACATTTCTGGATTGCTTGATGTTCCAGATAGAAAGAGACATAAAAAATACACAAGCGAAATAATGATGCAGAGGGCGGGAAGGCGAAGGGAGCTGATGTAGCTGGAGCTTGGGTGGAGATGGAATGGTGGTGTGGGTGATGGTGCCTGGACTCACCCCTCTCTGCAGCAGGGTGCTTTCCAGTCCCTGGGTGATTGCAGGGCAGTGTCACCAAAGCCTAGAGCAGCCCCTGTGTCCCTGTGGGTCTGCAGTGGTGATGAATGCATAGGACAGAGTTGTGTGTAACTTGGGGTTGTTAATTGTGGCACTCTCCCCTCCTATCGCAGTTTGATCCTGACAACACTGGCTACATCAGCACTGAGAAGTTCCGCTCCCTTCTCCAGAGGCACGGCTCGGAGCTGGACCCCCACAAGCTGGAGGTCCTGCTAGCCCTGGCAGACAGCAACTCTGAGGGCAGGATCTGCTACCAGGACTTCGTCAACCTGGTGAGTGCTCTGGCTGGCAGGGCTGTCAGACCTTGGCTCTGCTTAAAACATGGGTTGTTGAAGGACAGTGTCTCTTTCCCTCCCTTTATTAACACCAGTGTTTGCTGCATCATATTCTGCATGGACTTGCTTCAGCTAGAGTCAAATTGCTTCTGATTTTTCCAGGGAAACAAATTTGCATGGGAAGGAATTGTGGGAACTGTAGTAATATCATGAAGTAATGGCTGCTGCTACTTTGGAAGTTTTTGCTCTCAGTATCAGTTGCTAGCTGCTATAATGAGCCATTTGTTTGCAAGCAGAGGTCTGTCAGTCTGGATGTCTCCTGTTTTATCTAGAGATTTCACCACTTCCAGACAAAAATATATAGATAACGTTGTGTTGACATGCTAGGTGGAGTCATATTGCACTGCTGTAGGCATCAACAGCAACAAGGATAAAATGTTTCTAGGTCACGTTCATTTTATCCCAGGTGAGGTGTCTCAGAGTGCATGAGTCATGATCTGGATGCCTCTCTATCTCTACTGAGTCAATTAGTGAAGGGATTGCTCTGTTTCTTGTCAAGGCAGTTTGTTGAGTCAACACAATTGTAGACTTGTGTTGTCAGGTGCCCAGGATGGCTTAGAAATGTTGTTTGCAAGATATCTTGGACATTGGCCATTCAGAGGTTTTGCCTTGTTCTTACTCTGTCATTGAACACCTGAATCCCAGATTTAGTGCAATATTAATATAAGCCTGCATGACAAAGTCAAAGAGGAATGGAAGTTGGTGATGTGTTGTCAGGTGCCCAGATGGCTTAGAAATGTTGTTTGTAAGTTATCTTGGACATTGGCCATTCAGAGGTTTTGCCTTGTTCTTACTCTGTCATTGAACACCTGAATCCCAGATTTAGTGCAATATTAATATAAGCCTGCATGACAAAGTCAAAGAGGAATGGAAGTTGGTGACATCTCTGAGGTTTCTGTGGAAAGCTGGATGTGTCCTTGTTGCTGAGTACAGTAATTTGTATCTCTGTGTGTTCTGCAGACAATGTGGGGATTTGATCCCTTCATTTGTCATGGTCACTCATGCACGTGTCCTTGGTTTAGAAAGAGTCTTGCATATGTCCTGTTTTCACATTAATCAGAAAAGTATGATAACATGGCCCAGCTGTCAAGGACCCAGGTCATGACCTCCATCAGGCTGTGGGCAGTGTCAAGGTGAAGTTACTTTGTTGGAATGACAGACCTGCTGTATCTAACCAGGCAGTCTTGTAAGCCCCGTGTCTAGGTACATAGTAGAATAAATGCAGCAACTCTTAAACAGATTACACAATGTGAGGTTTTCCTCAGCTCCAGCATAACAAACAGTGTGGTCCTCAGTGCTCAGCAGAGTATTTATAGTAACAGCTGCTTGTTCCACAGTTGGGGATATTCAAAGTACTGTGCAAGCGTTCACTAATTGGGCTGCACAACCCTTAGGTAGCAGGAAGAGGCATAATCGAATTTCTTTTACAGAAATGATGGCCTAGGGCCAGCCAACACATTGGCAACAGGCTCAGGAATAGAACTGGGCTTTTTCTCTCTCCTCGCTCCACAGGGCTCAGGAGCAGCACACACTAATGAGAGGTAGGTGGGAGCTGAAATGCTTGGACATTCTCCTCCTTCGGGAATAGAGGCTGTGCCAGCTCACACCCAGGTGATGTGGTTTCTGCAAAACAGCAAATTTCCTTCACTACTATTGAATGACTTCTATAAAGAAGCCATTGATTTTCCTGTCACCAGCTCCTCTCTCCTTGTCTGCATTTTTTGCACTTTCTAATCAATAGGCAACGCAAATGCCAAAACATTAAACTACTTACAAATGACATCTCTCTTCTCACTTATCCTCTAGTTTCTATTGATTTCCAACATCCAAACTTTTTTTAGGGCTCCTTCTCTTTTCTCTGCCTTCTGAACTTTCTTTTGAACTTCCTGATGGAACGAAGCAGCACAGTTTATACAGAATCACTGTGAAATTAGGGATTTCCTTCACCTCCTAGCTGTCAGTCCTCGGTGTGGTGGTGTTTAGGTGCATGTTTGTGCATGATGATCATTAGCCCTTTCTGCTTTACGCTCAGGTTAATTTGTCTGTTTCAGTAGCTTAGCAAGAACTGACCTGCTGCCAAAAATGATGGTGCTGCATGTGGGGATGGAAAGGCTGACGTTTCACTAAATCAGAGGCTTCAGAAGCAAGGCTTTCTTTATGTATGGCTTTCCCTTTCTCCAGCATTATTATGAGCACCAAGAACTCTGCCTGCTCTCTCAGGCACTGTGATCCCCAGCTAAAGGACTGCTATTGAGCAAAGCTGTGTTATCCGCTGATGTTCAGAATGTTTTGTGAACTGCCAGATACATCAAAAATGTAATTATAGGACTTCTCACCTTAATAACCTTAATACATCCATGCATATGCCTGCTCTCAGCAAAGCAACTTAAATTTATGAAGTTGAAAGTGTTAAATTATGAGACTAGACCCCAGAAAGCACTCAGGAAATAAATTGAGAAATTAATAAATTTAAGGAAGATGAAAACTCCTGGTGTGATCTGCAAACAGAAAAGGCTCAAAAAGATCAGGTAGACAACTCATTGGAAATTACTTCTCCTCCATGTGTATGAAATTCAGCTCGTGTAGTTGTAAAACACAATGCTGCAATCATATCCATTTCTGTTTCTGCACTATAGGCAACTCATTGGAAATTACTTTTCCTCCGTGTGTATGAAATTCAGCTCGTAAAACACAATGCTGCAATCATATCCATTTCTGTTTCTGCACTGTGATTTGTAGTCATGGCAGAAAGTTTCAGATGGGATTTCTTATGTTGTGTCTGAGACAGTGCAGAGTAACAAAAGTATTTCCTGTACAAGTGGAGACATCTTGTGCATCTCTGCTCTCTGGCTGCTTTGCAGCATTGTGAAAAGAGATGCACAGAGAAAATTCTGGCTATGAACAGCATGGGCCACAGGAGGAGATAATGAACCAAGGTGTTTAACTAACTTTGCAACTTTTAGAGAAGAGACAAGCCAGGAGTTAATTATTACTTGAATGCTATTTGCTGGGGTTCTTGCTGTACAGCAGTTGCTGTTGGCAGTCCTGGATTACTTCTGATAATATTCTGTGAACTGTAGTAGAGCTTGCAGTAAGTAGTAAGCTCTAAGACAGAGTTCTTGTGACTTGGGAAAAACAAAACACTGCTGCTTCCAACAGAAATATTTAGCTGTGACTTTGTAGTTACTTGAAGTTGATGTGACATCTCAGCAATGAACAAAATATATTAACTAATTAAATGCACATCCTTTATTTTCCAGATCAAGAATCACCACTTTGCTTTCCCTGGCCTTGCTGGCTTCTAGGGACAAGCTAATTCTACCTCATTTTTAATGTGAACAACACACAGTTTCGAAGCACTGTGTAATGTGTTATTTGAACCACAATGTTAGTCTTGTCTTGCAAGCAATGTTCTTTCAAGTCACCTTGAAATTTGAAAGTGTTTTACCTTTTCTATTGGAAGTGCTGGAAGGCCTAAGCCTGGCACATTTAGTAGGAATCAGACAAAAACTTGAGCAGGGATAATTTATTTTGTCTCTCCTGCCTCTTTCTTTGAATCCCTCGAGTAAACCACTGCTTGATCAAACCAGATCAGAATGTTGGTATCTGGTATTCAGGTTTTTTCCCTTTGTTACTATTTGGGAAAGTGCTACCAGGTTGGCTTAGAGGATGTGAACATCTGTGAGAGATGAACTTAATGCTGAGATATGCATTTTGGGAAAAGCTGTCCCTACCCACATTAGCATTTTGTAGAAGTGTGGGCAGAGGGAAGGAAATAAATGTGAATCTTGAAAGCAAAATTGATTGGAGAGGTTGCATTTGTAAGTAAAGTGGGTTATAAAACTGGAGCTGGCAGAGGCTTTTAAAAAGCTTGTGCTAACTTCTGATTTAATGTTCTCTGTCTTGGAGGATCAGAGCTGGAGAGCTGAATGCATTGCCTGTCACAGAGCTGCATGTGTTTAAAAATAGCTCGAGACCAGTCTCAAAGATGCCAATACGTAATCGGCAGAAACCCATGTTTTTCAAACCCTTCTGAGTGAGGCTGAATAAAACCATAAAAAGGGTACTGTGCCCCATACAAGCCCTGAAATTGGAGATGGGGGAAATACTACATGAATTGGCTTTTGATCATCTGAGGTAGCCACAATACTGCAGATATCCAAGGAACACAGAGAAATTGGTCTGCCAGTGGAGATGGACAACTTCCTTTGCAAGCTGCAGATTATCCCAGAGTAATTTAGAGTGCTGTGTGTGCTAAACAAAAGCAGGGCTTTGTACTTCATCAAAGTTTGTCACTGTTCTACTCTTGACATCCTAAATGTTGACGTTTTTAGTGTTGAAGACAGGTTCAGATCAAAGTAGGAAAAAATTTTCCATTTGCACAGTGGTATCAAACCCAGCCCTTGAGCAGAGCTCTAGCACTAAGCCTTGGTTTGTTTTGGTGGGGTGATACCAAAGGGCAGAGCTGAGAGGACCTGGGTACCAGTCAGCTCAGCCTGGCTCTTCTGCAAGGGAAATTTCTTTCTGCACAATACCATTTTGTAGGCAGGAAGGACTAAGGGAATGTGTTGTTCCCCACTGCTATCTTCTCTCTCCACATCCTGTTTGCTGTACCCATCTGCTTGCAGCTTTAATATCATGCTCATTAAAGAAGTCCTAGATCGATTGCGTGAAGAGAAGTGGGGTGGGCTGCCCTGGGCTCCTGGAGCCATGATAATGTGCAGGCCAACAATGGGCCTAGTGTTCTTGCAGCTGATGATTAAATAGTTGGCTCTTAAATAACAATATTATGTAATTCCAAAATCCAGTCAGCAAATTGTGACCATATGCGAGACTCTGTTTGGGAAGATTTGAATCTTCCAAAGTCAGTCTGAGGAACAGAACAGATTTCTCATCAAGAGCTGGTGAGGGCAGCAATACTGACTTAATCCTCTGTGTCTCCTCATGCCCATCTCCTCCTAGCTTGATCCAAAGGCCTCTGGGGCCATGTGAGTAGATTGCTGTGTTTGCTAGAGCCCTGGCAGTCAGCTGTGCTGTCTCTTTGGAGATCATCTCCTCCTTGGTGCCGTGGGCAGTGTGTGCAGGTGGGGACCAGCAGGATGCCTCCTTCCCAAGAGGCCTGATTTTAACAAGGGCTCAGTACATCCACTCATCCACATCTTGAGGGATTGTGGGTGCTTTTCAGCACATCTGGCACACTCCTGACACTGTGTCCCTGCCTCATCGGGGTGTAAAACCATGCCAAGGCTGCAGCATGTGGAGGGAACCTGGACCTTCTCTCCATATCCTCTGCTCTAAAGAGGGTCTGGCAAATACTTTAATGTGTCTTTCATGTTAGCTCCTGTGTGGGGTGTGAAAGGTCCTGTGATTTATCTTCCTCTCTGGAAGGAGGAAGGCAGAGCTTTCTGCTGAACAGTAGTCCAGTTTCCCACCTCCTCACAAGAGCCAGTGGAGGCTTTGGTCATCTGAGCTATGACTTACAGCGATCCTGCAATATTTTGCTCTTAAATCTGAGAAGATGTTTCCCTGTTTTGTTTTTTTTAGTACATTAAGGAACATCTCCAGAAGCGTCATGGTGATGAATTTGCAGTGCCCTGGCTGTTTTCTGGGCTCCATGGGCAGCACAAGCATTATTGCAGAGAGGACACTGGGCTGATGGGGCTGTGCTGAGTTCAGGTGACGGAACTGGGCCAGTCCCTTGTAACAGTAACAGACGAGTCCAGGGGTGCCTCCCTTAGGATCCTCTGCTCAACAGATGCAAGGAAATCCTTGTTAGGATCCTAACCATGGACATCAGCAGCCTTTGGAGTTTCCTGCCCATCTCCCTTGGCAATCTCTGCACTGATGAGGTGATCATCTACTGAGGGTGGCCAGCACTTCTTGATGCTGAACTGAAATGACAATTTTCCTTGACTCTGGAAATTATTATCTTTTCCACTGAAGTGCTGCAGCAGGGAAAAGCACTGACTGTTTTGTGGTAGGCAGGAAAATCCCATTTATCACTGTAATTGGAATAAACACATCAGCAGCTCCAGTCAACTGTCTGGTATCTTCAGGCAATTTTATAGTTTCAGTCTGAATTTATTCTTGCTCATAAGAGAGGCAAAGCCAGAGAGAAAAGTATGAACTTTGTGAGGGAGCACATGCAGAACATCTCTGAAAGGCTGTTCTGAACTAACCTGGAATGAAGCTTTCTTCTGTGGACACAGAGAGGTCATTAGGTGGCTAAAAGTGTCTTTGAAACAGAGGTACATCTCTTACCTAGCAAAAGGCATCTCACATGTGCTAAGAAAAGCCTTGTACCTGTTTCTCTATGAAAATATTTTCTTTCAGTATGAGCAGGCTTTCTTAATGCAACAGAGGACCACAATGATTTTTTCTCCCTCATCTTCCCTAGTTTTAGATACAGGCCTTTGGATGAGAGACATGAGAAGACTGAGAGATAGACTTTGTGGACTTTTTTTTCTTCTTTGTTTTTCTGCTTTTTTTACAAGAAATGTTTTATTACAAGTGTTTTCTGAATCAACGGATGAAAGAGGGAGCAAAGGAGAAATACCAAAATGGAGAGAGTTGTTAGGGTAAAATATCTTCTCACTGAAACAACTCAAAGAGAACAACAACGACAACTTTTTCATCAGTTTAAAAAAATATAACATCAATTGACGGTCAGTGCTCCTCTGTGTTGGAGGGACAGGCTACAAATGAAGGCTAAGGAGGGACAGGCAGAATGGGTCACAGTGCCGTCACCTCAGATGAACCCTTGCCTTCCTCCAGTGATTAACAGGAGGTGGCTCCCTGCAGTGATTACTGTATTTAAGCAGCTTGGTCCAGCTTGGAGCAATTCCCTGACTGCCTGGGCACAGAGAGCATAACCTCTGGGCTTTGCTAGCTTTGGGATATCAGCTGAAACCAGCAGCACCCAAGACAACTGGAAGCCAATGCTGTTGAGTGTCATCTCTTCTTGGTTCTGGGAGGCTGGATGTGCCGGTGGTTTGAGAGCAGTTAGCAGCTCTCTCAGAAGAAGGACCAGGCTGTCGTGTTTGCTTTGCTGCCTGTTACAGTGGAAGGTCCCCCTGCAGCAGCCTGTGTACACAGCGAGGCTTTGGAGCTCCCTGCCAAAGATTCAGCCACACAGTGGCTCTAATGCAGCAGGTTTGTTTGACATCAGGGCTAATTAACAATTATACAAATCTTGGAGCAAGCTCTTTCAGACCTGGTTTGTTCCCCCGCCCCCGGAAGGCTAAGCGTAAGATTCCATCTGCCTAATTTGCAAATGCAATTGCTTTAATTATGCATCCAAACTGGTAAAGTGTATGCTCAAAAAGATAGCTAAATCTATGCATGTAAGGTGATAATGCATATACAAATTAGCTGTAAGCCTGTGCCATCTCTGAGCCTGCCCCCTCTGAGGATAACTTATGAAAGAAGCCTTGGAAAGACTTGCAAGCTTACAGGAGCTAAGACAGCCTGTACAGCCGATTAATTTATTGTTTGTTGCTGTTGCTCAGGCAGTTTTGTTTTACACAAAGAGATAATTTTCTTTGCCCAGAGCTAACTCCTGCCACAAGGGTTAGATGTGCTGTGAAAGTGTCTGCTGCTACATTTGAGAAATTTCCTGCCCCAAGACTGCAGGGAAGTTTGATAGAGCAGAGGGATCAGAGGGAATGACACAGGAATATGGATTGTGATAACTGATGGTGAAGAGGGTGCATGGAAGGCTGGAGAATGGGCCATAGAGCTCAGCCAGGTGCATCAGCAGCCTCTGCTCTGCCTTGCCAGAGTTCTGCCCTGACCTCATTTATTGGCATCATAATGGCAGGCCATGGTACTCGTTTTCCTTGCATCCCAGGTTTTCAGTGCACCCTGTCATTGTCCCGAGACTTGGTTCCTAAAGCTCAGCCTGGTGGTGGCTTTCCTGCCTGCCTGCATCTGGTGCTGACAAACTGGCACTATTTCCCTGATGATTGTGCCAGGCCTTGCTTTGTACTCATGGTTTCTCCCGCTCTCTTTTCCCCAGATGAGCAACAAAAGGTCGAACAGCTTCCGCCAAGCCATCCTGCAGGGGAACAGGAGGCTGTGCAGCAAGGCCCTGCTGGAGGAGACGGGGCTGAGCCTCTCGCAGAGGCTGATCCGGCACGTGGCGTACGAGACCCTCCCGCGGGAGATCGACCGCAAGTGGTACTATGACAGCTACACCTGCTGCCCCCCGCCCTGGTTCATGATCACCATCACCATTGTAGAGGCAAGTACCCTCCCTGGGAACCTCCCCACACTGCCAAAGGCTCTGCTGGGACGCAGTCAGGGGTTGGAGAGGGATTCATTCAGGCCCGGACAAGGACAGATGTGAAGCTGGTGGCCATTTTTGTTGCCTGTTGGAGTGTGTTTTAAGTGGAGACTGTGATCCTGTCATTGGAACAATTTGTATATGGGACTACACAGTTTGGGAAATGAGAGCAAAACTGTTTGAGGAGTGAAAACAGGACAGTTCTAGAGAAATGGATAAGTCAATAGAATTAGAAATTTCTGTATGGCTACCTCTGTTCTGTGAGTGGAGAGAAAAAGCAGGGGAGAGAACCTCTGGGTTAAATATTCTGACCTGCTCATGTGTTGCCCAAATGAGATCTTTGCACATTTGCTGAGTAATGTGCTCCAGAAAGTACAGAGTAGGATATGACACTGATAGTAGGGTGCTGACTGGGAGCAGGTTCCTCTGACTCAGGGGCTGGTGTGTTACAGAAGGTCACAAATACAGTTATATCAATGTGTTGCAGGTTCCTCAAAACAGGGAATTTTCATGCTGTGTGAAGCTGTCAAATGGGAGAAAAGTTTTTTATATGTTACCTTTTTCTCCATTATTTTAGGTAAAAGGTACTTTTCGGTGAGAAAAGGCATTTGCTAACCAGTGAATATCTCTGCTCTTCTAGGTTGCCTTTTTTCTTTATAATGGAGTGGTCTTAGACAGATTTGTGCTGCAAGTCAGCCACCCCTTGTACCTGAAGAATGCATTACTGTACCATCCCCAGCTTCGGGCCCAGGCTTGGAGGTACCTAACCTACATATTCATGCATGCAGGGTGAGTACTTACAGACAGTTCAGGTTCCCCTGAGAGATAGAGAAAGTGACAGAATCAGCTCAGAATTAGATTTTAAAAACTCAATTATAAATTGTGTGTAAAAATATGAACATGTTGTGGACTGTTGGGCAATGAGGTGCAAACCTTCACAGCTCTCTGAAGGGACAAGGCAACAAAAGGAGCTTAACAGATGCTTCTCTTCTCCCCAGCAGTGTTGGGACCACACTTTCTTCCTACTGTGCGCTTCCTAAAACTAGGTCAAAGCCCAGTGTTCCACTAAAGGAGCTGTGCAGGTGGTAGAACAAGTCTGCAAATATGTTGGACTGGTAGTTAAAAATACAGGGTTTTGGAAAAGTCAGTTAAATTCCCTGTGTCTGGGACATGGCATCACTCAGTAATGTTGGTTCCTTCTGTAGGGACTGAGCTAATGCCTAGAAGGCTGTGTCAAGCCTGAACTCCCACTTTGTACATACTATGGACACAGAATGGTGTCCATACAAAATGAAGATGCACAATAAAATGAATCCTCCTTCATCCCATGGGAGGTAGGTAACAGACTTTGGAAGAATATACAAGGTGTGGGGATTCTAACTCTGTTCTTCTCGGCGGTGCTAGTCCTCACAAAATTTAAGTAGATTTAATTGTGTGATGTTAGTGATGCCATGGTGATGAGTAAGTGTCACTGGAAAGTTCATCCCTGTACAAAACATTCTACCCCCTCTGAGCAGTTCCTCAGATCATTATCTTCACACATTCCTGGCAGATAATTGCAATTTTCTTTAATTCTGTCATTGAAAAATGACAGCAACAAGCCTTTCAGCAGTAGTGTAGAGTTTGAAACTGCATAAGGACCCTTTGTTCTTAAATAGAAAGCCTATATTTCCATAAGTCAATGTTCTTCTATGAAAGGCCTGAAAGATCAAGTTGATCTTTGCCTTTTTTTCCATGTCTCTGATGGAAGACATACTGATGTCTCTTCCCTGCCATGGAATAACTTCCTTGGTGTGTAATTGCCCTGGAGCAGAAGATGTGCCCCAGATCCCTGGATAAAAACAGACTGCACCCAAGGGAAGAGTAGGGAAAAGTTTTTAGAAGAAACTTCTGAATGTGGCAACCTCTGTCCTCTGCATGCTGAATCCCTCCAAAGAGCCAATATTACACAGATTTCATCCTGCAAGTGGGGACTACTGGGCTTAGACATGAGGCTGGTTACCTAAAATGGGAAGTGGAAAGTTCCATCACTGAAAATATGGGGAAAATGTGGCTTGTAAAAGAAAGAAACACTTGATTTTAACTAATGTTAGTTAATTTGTATTTGGGCTTTCTTTTGGTGGTGGTGGTGTTTTACCATATTGCGTCTATAACTACAGATTGCTCTAGGATACATTGGAGGAGAAACACCTGCACAAGGACAATTTTCCAGCATTAAATGCCTTTCTGTGGCATGCTTTCCTAACCTGTGCCAGGTCACCCTTGTAGCAGGCAGTTCCCTGGCATTCTTCACACTCACTGGCCAAAAAATCTCTCAGGTTTATTTCACCTCTGGCTGACTCAGAGTGGAACAATGGGGGTGGTGAGCAGGGGACCTGTCATGATGGATTCCAAGTCCTTTAGCTACACAGCCTTTAAAACAATGGAGAGTCCCACTGGAGCAATAAACCTTGTGATTTATCTGCAGTATCTGGAGTTAAGCTAAATGTTCCTTTATTTCTAACTTCTCTGTATTAAGTTCCTTTCTTGTGAGGAAAACAGATAAATCTTG
This sequence comes from Onychostruthus taczanowskii, assembly GCF_017590055.1. Lineage (NCBI taxonomy): Eukaryota > Metazoa > Chordata > Aves > Passeriformes > Passeridae > Onychostruthus > Onychostruthus taczanowskii. The sequence goes on from NW_024500350.1 coordinate 5,198,722, forward strand.
GGAAGGTAATACTGTTTTTTAGTGGACGCCCATCATTCTCCTCTCTTTTCAAATGAGAGGATAACACAATGCCATGGGTCTATTGTTACCCTGCTTCCAGCTGAGACTTTTAAATGGTAATGTGGACTGCTCCTTAATTTAGTGCACTCGGTCTTTTTTTTTGAAGAGCAAGTGGCAGCCGCAAGGTGTTTGAGAAGGCAGCAGTTGCTAAGGCTTGGCTGGCTGTGCCTCTAGAAAGATTCCAAAAATGTACAGGCTGTGTGTTGGTTCTGATGGAGGGAGCTTTGTCAAGGGCTGAAAAGGCAAAGTTGTAAATTCTGCCCTTCTGTTTTTATGGAAAGCAGACGTTGATATCTGAAGCCCACACATTTGTATCACTGCCATAACTAATGACTTGCATTGATGCTCAGTCCCATTTGTTTGGTCCCAGGGAAGGAGAAAGTCCTTAATAAATCAATGAAATTGTCATTTCAAGAATGACACATTCAGCACTGGCAAAGGGTAATTATATTTTATGGGTACTTATTGACTCTGGTGCCTTCAAAGCTCTTAGTGTGAGGGGGAAGAGAAGTGAATGGGATTGCTCCTGGGAAGTCTTCTAAGAACAGCTGTGAATCAGAGCAGTCACTTCAGAGCCAGGATAAACTTTGCTGAGCTCTTACAAAAGCTTCCTTTGAAAAATAAGACCCAGTGCTTTGTGTGGAAATGTCAGGTGCCACCTCATGATGTTGACTGTGTGCCAGCCAAAGCTTCTTCCCTCCCCTCTGTGAAAGGGCACTTGGATGTTTGGACTCATCTCAGTGATCTGGGTTTGACCTTTGCTGATTTTTCCTAATTTAATTCCCTGTGTTCTGTGAGCATGTGGGATCAGAGCAAGTGCTGACCATGCCCAGTGGCTTCAAAGGGCTTGAGGAAGGTGATGAAAGAACTCAGTTACATGCAGCAGTTTCCCATGATGAAAAATTGCAGTGTGGAGTGTATTGTGCAGGAGGGAAATTCATCTTTGGAGAGAAATTCAATGGAAGCAAACTTATTAAGATATCAGGAGAGGATTGTTTTCTGCAGTATCATTTCTGGCACTTTTTTTGCAGTCCAACTTTAAATTCTCATTTATGAGACTGTTCTGTCATTACTGAATCTCACCATCAGTGTTTTTCTCTGCTGTATATGGGAAATTGCTATGGTAACGTGAAAAAGATCAAAACAGTGGAAATGCATATAACTTAAACCAAAGTTTGCTAGTGCCTGCCTGTGAGCAACCCTTTTCTTGTATAAAATAGGATGTATATTTTCAAGACATTAGGTACTTTCCTCTCTTTTCCCCAAAAGCTGCTGGCCTTCTGCCTTAAGGGTGCCACAGTGTCATTTAGATCCATCTCTTTTGTAAGCAAGTTCTCTTCATACAAAAAGCAGGATACCCTTGGCTCCAGTGGGATGTCACCATTCAGAGAGGTCACAGTCCTGTGAGCCCAGGGTAAATCTCAGACACTAGCAGAGTGTTGAGGATCCTGTTCAGGGCCTGGTGCTGGTATTACCTCACTGGAAGACCCTAGAGATGAATGTCTTGTATAGAGCTTTGAAAAGTGGCGGGTGAGGTTTGTTAAGTAGTATTGATTAAAGCAACAGAGAACTTGCATTGAAGCTATTGATTCATCTCAGGGGAAATCTGCTGCCCTGGAGTCTCTGCCCAATGTACACATGTGAGCTGTCACACCCTGCCTGCAGGCTGCAAGTGGTCCTGCACAGCGAGATAGTGGGGCTTTCTGCAAGAGTCCCCTCAGCCCAGCTTTGTCCTGTGTGTTCAACAGGAGTTTAGGAGTTTTGCTATTGACTGTAATGGGAACAAGGGTGGGTGAAGAGAGAGCATCAGTGAGTACAGCTGGGCACCTGAGCCCTCTGCTCCCCATTCTGACCATTGAAGTAGGCACAGCAGAAAAGGGTGAGGGTCAGACAGCCATGCTGTAAAGCAGCATTATGGCACCAGGAAATGGAGTTCTCCTGGAACTTCTACATTCACCTCATTCTTAACAACCACTTCCCATCATGGCAGTGTGATGCGTGCAGGGAAAAGTGGAATAACTAAGAGGGGAGAAGAGAGGAGCAGGTCAAATTTCTGGCTTCTGTTCCAGGCTCTGCTTCCATCTTGCTGCTTTTTTTTTTTTTTTTTTTTTTTTTTTTTTTTTTTGACAAGTTATTTAACTTTTTTAAGCAAGGAAAAAGGAAAAAAAAGTCTGACTAAGAATCAAACATTGTACGAGGTCTTCAGCTGAAAAGACCTGTGTGGATACAGAAAAGATAAAAGCAGCAAGGAGGGAAGAAACATTGTAACTCTGGGTCTGATTTTTTTCTGGAATCACTGTTTTTCCCAGTGTTAGTCTACTTATGTGAATCGGCTGCTATTTGATTTTCTTTCCAAAATATCTATGTCTCACTGGTAGAGAAAGGAGATGAAGAGCTGGAAAAGAGGACAACTGTTGTTTTTCCTTGCTGCAGGATAGAACACCTTGGGCTCAATGTTGTCCTTCAGCTCTTGGTTGGGGTTCCTCTGGAAATGGTGCACGGAGCTGCGAGGATCAGTTTTGTGTACGTTGCAGGAGTTGTGGCAGGTAGGTGACACTTCTGCATGCCCCAGGTGGAGAAGCAGTGAAAATGGTCTGTGCTGGCTTTTGAGTTGGAGAAATGTTTTGTGATATTTGGGATTAGGAGAGGACCATTCACTGATCTTCTGTGCATTGAAATCCTTTGTGGGGCTGGACATAGAAAATAAGGTACAACCTGACATCTATTTCTATGTAGCCATAGACTCTGTGTTTAGTAGACCTGCTAAAAATGCACCAACTACCTGTTAATTTAAAATAGCCTTTCTTTAGATGATCTTCCTGAATGTGGAGTCATGCTCGTCCTGTGGCAGCTCTTCCTACATTTGTTCTGTCTTTCACCTTTCTACAGCCTAAGTAAGGAAGAAGTATTTGGTTGTAGATTGATTGTGAGCAGTGCACAGAAATCTGGAAAATTCATTTCATCATTAAGCCATGGGGTCTGATTGATTTTTAGTTTGTGCTGAATTGCTTTTATTTATGTTTGGAATTTCCAGCAGTTTGGAGGTGATGAAAGCTGACAATAGATCAACATCTAGTTAAAACAGAAGGAGGGTGTGAAAACAACCAAGAACTTTATAGTGGAACTCAGACAGTGATTGACTGCCTTTGCTCAAGATTTATAGTGTTTGTTTTTTTTTCCAGCCACATAATTACTTTTTTCAATAATAAGCAGATAAACCCTTTCCAGACAGTGATTGACTGCCTTTGTTCAAGATTTATAGTGTTTGTTTGGGTTTTTTTCCAGCCACATAATTACTTTTTTCAATAATAAGCAGATAAACCCTTTGTCGAATGGGCTGCATTGGGTACTAATAAATCCTGCATTCCAGGAGACAGTCTGTGGGAAGAATAATTGGACTAGGGCATGGGACGAGGCATGGTACAAACATCAACAGTATTTAATGCAAAGAAAGGAGTTAGCAGAGCATCTCCACTGTCCCCTGACTGTTATTTTAACAAACACTAACAAAAGTGGTGCCCAGTTTGCAACTTCCCAGATACAGCTTTTCTACACAGATACACCTACCAAACCCCAGGGCTTCACTGATATCTTAGTTATGAAACATCTTTTATTCTTTGTCACGTGCCAGGAGAGAGGAAAATGGGTATATTGATGCTGACGTAATATAAAGATAACTCAGCTGCTAAATAATCAGGAATAGACAAAATGTAGTAAAATGTAAAATGTAGTTAGGCCACAACTTTTATGGTTCTTTCTCATTTGTCTGGCTTTACTAAGAGGACACATTAAGAATGGAAATTGAGGCGCTCAGTGCAGTGCCTGAGGACTTAACTGCAAGTTCTTATTACTCCTTCCTTTATTTCTCATTAACTTTTTCCTTAATGACAGTGTTTAAGAGCTGAGAAGTCTCAGGGCCATACAAGGAAGGAGGGAGCTATCAGCAGAGTTGGCTGGTGGAAGCTCAGCACTTTCTTGACCTGGAATCAGTTGGGCAATTAGCAAAGAAGTTCATTAGACTCTGCGCTACCAAGGACTCTCTCAAGATTTGCCAATATGTCTTTTTCCCATTCCCAATCATCACAAAGATCTTCATTACCCCTTCCTTGTGACAGCAAATCTGCCTTTCCCTCTATCGCTTAAATTATTCTTAAAGTCAGCAATGAAGGGAGCTTTGAGCAGATCCAAGCCTCCAACTGGGATAAGAAGAAGCAATGTCTGTGTTTGGCTGTATTATTAGTGGTGCCTTTATGTACTTGACCTGTCATTTTGCTGGCATGTGCCTACTGCCTCCATCCAGGTAATTTTTGACTAGTTTTACTCTGAAGTTTTACAGGTAACAGGCTGTGCTGTGATCAGAGGCCTGTGCTAAGTTACAAGTCCCTAGCTCCTTCCCCCTGTGCTAATATTTTTCTTGCCAACGTGGGAGCTACTTCTGTTTTATCTTCAGGTGAGAAACAAACACAGACATTTGTCTGTCTCCTGCTCCCTTATTCTTTCAATCAGGGAATAAATGCCTTTTTGCAGGACAAGTTTAAAGACACACTGCTGCCTTGCTTGGCTGCTTTTAAAGTAGGTGCAGAGGAATCAATCAGTCACTGCCTTGACAGGACTGAGTTGGCTTCACGAGTCAATCAATTTCCCCCTCCTTCTCTTTCTGTATTCCTGATCTGCAGCAATTAGCACAAACAGGCCACAGCAGGGATGTAGGGTAGGAGAGAGTGTGTTTGTTTGGTGGGCAATTGTCACAAAGCCTTGTTGTTTCCCCCAGGGTCCCTGGCAGTGTCAGTGGCTGACATGAGGGCGCCGGTGGTGGGCTCCTCTGGAGGTGTGTATGCTCTTGTCTCTGCTCACCTGGCCAATATTGTGATGGTGAGTACCAGAGTGACTGTCTGACCTCAGAGTGAGCCACAGCTGGTGGCCCAAAGGGGCTGGAAGTAAGGCCTTACCCAGCTGTTGGTCATTCAGAGCTTGCCCCAGCTAAGAGTCTTGTCTCAGTCGTGTGGTTCTGGAATGGAAAAATTGCCTTGAACTTGGTGGCTTGGTACCCTGATGGCTGACAGTTTGCCAGGACAACCTAAAGATGTTGGTAATCCAAGATTTATCAGTGTTCTCCAGGCTATCAACTCTCCATGCAATAGCTGACAAATGTTTGAAAAGCAGACTGGCTCTGCAGAAGTGGCAGACCTGTTCCTGTCTGGATATGCTGTGTAAATTTACTAGGTATCTAAGGAAATTTAGCATTCAGTGCATTCATGTGCAGAATATTCCTTATCTCCATTTGTAAAACCCAGACTGTAGCTGAACCCTGGGTGATCTAATGATGCATCTTTTTGCTATTTCACCTCATGAAATACTTTACAAAGGTGAACAAATACCAGCACTGTCCTTCTTCTAAGGTTGGAAACAGGAGTTCATCTCCAGCCCTCAGCTAGGTGGTGGCAAAGGCCAGCACAGCTACCCGGGGGACTCCTCAGCTGACACTGGGCAAAAAAGGCTTTGCTGATAGAAGATTCATGTGTGGTGGCATGTCTGTCCTGTACCAGCAATATCAGAGCAGAATAACCATAAAAATGAGGATAATGCTCCTTTCCTGGGTCTGAGTGGGAAGATAATGTGAGGTGGCTGCAGTAGAGACAGAAAATCTGTTATATGGGTGCTGGAAGATGTGTGTGTGTGTGGTGGTGTTGGAGCCAAGCCTGAAAGAAAACCTTGTACTTGATGCTTGTCTGCAGTAAAGTCAGCAGCTCCAGCTGTGACCTACAGTGGTGCTGCTCCAGACAGCTCTGTAACAGCTGGGAAGTGAGAGATATCCTGAGCAGAATTGGTCTGCTTCACCCTCTTCAAGCTTTTCAGAGCATGAATGAGCTGAGGCTGCTGTCCAAATTAACAGCTGAGTGGCTGGCAGAGAGGTTGGGAGCAGAGGAGAGGGGATGTCCCTATAGCACAGGGTTTCTGCTGGGGAATTGCATCCCTGCCTTCAGTTCTTTTCAGTGTAATTTGTGTTCCCTGCCACTGTGCCAAGGGAAGCAGGAGGGAGCTTCCTCTGTCTCTCAGGGTGGTAACGCAGCCACAGGGATTTTTAACACCACAATTCACAGGGTTAGAGGGGGGCATTGGAGGAAATATTGGCCAGCTTTAGAGGAACATGCTTTTCCAGAGGCATGTGGAGAGTCTTCAGCAGTTACCTTCCCTGACTTCTTAGAACATCACAAAGTGATCTGTCATTTCACTACTCATTGGCTTCTGCCAGATCTGTTTAGCAACTGCTACCTTAGCATCTTTATTTCTCCATTATCCACTGCCTCTCTTCTCATCTGAAATTATTTTTGCTGCCTTTCCAGTTCTGGTGGAGGGATGTTTTTGCTTTCCTTCCCCCCCTTGTCTCTCTGTGCTCACTTGTTATCTAGATGTGATGCTCCTGCATGCTGAAAGGTGTGCTGGTTGTTTGTGGCACAGCTCAGCCTGGCACAGCTGGGGACAGCAGGGACTGTGGCAGGGAGGGTCTCTGGAATCTTCTGTTCCCTTGTGCCTCCTGGTAACCAAAGGAAATGGAAACGTTCCTGCTTGGAAAAAGAAATATTATTGGAATTAAATACATAAAATAACCAACAGGGGGAAGCAATAAAGCATGTCACCCCAAGGAAAAGAGTGAGGGGAGGGATTCAAAGCAGCTACATGGAAATGAAAAGTGAAGGAGGCAGCACAGTATTAATCAGCATGAGCTCAGAGCTTTCTGACTGGGTTAGATCTCTCTGTGGAGAGAGAAAATCAGTTACTTGTTTTGTGGAGGTTGCATTTTTTGCCATCCCAAGTGCCATTAGAGATAGTCTGAAGAGTTTACAAGCATTCTTTTTATTTCTTCAGTGTGACAAATAGGCAGCTTTTCACAAGAAACCTGATTATCTTGGTATCTCAGTCTGCCTTCAATAGGCAAATTTTCATTTAGTCACATAATAGTAATAATAAAAAAATAATAATGTTGTCTAATAAAATAATAATGTTGTCATACATCCACGTTTCTCAAAACATGATTTCTTTTCCTGCTTTAAAATTATGTGCAAGTGGAAAAGGAGGACTTTTAATATTTCTCCATGGTGTCTGATTATCATTCAGAGATTTTTATTCCACTATATTGATTAATAACCAAGCCTGAAGACAGAGGAGACTAAGTCCAGGTTTCCTTGATATGCTTTTATTGAAGTCTTTATTGTTTCTCTATGCTCTGCCAAAGATCTGAGCTGCAGAATTTCAGGGAGCCTGAGGCACAGAAAGTAGCACTGAAAAAACACAGCAGGGCTTGAATGCACTGAGAAGCTGCCTGACAAGTGACAGATTTAAATGTAATATCCCTTCAGGTCTGTGTGCAGCATTACTTTGTTTTCCTTGTCTCTTTTCCAGAACTGGTCAGGAATGAAGTGCCAATTCAAACTGCTGCGCATGGCTGTTGCCTTGATCTGTAGTAAGTACCATACAATGCTTGGCACACGAGCAGCCAGTCCTGTTTTGTTTGTCCTTGTCATAATACTTCATGCTGATTCAGAGGGTTTTGACTTTGCAGCAGTTTTGGTAGGAACTTGCAGCTGGACCTTCTGGCAGCAGAAATCACATTGCTCTCCACTGCAGATTTTGACTTTCAACGCAAGCATTTGTAAACAAGGATTTGTCATTAGCCAGCATCTGTAGCTTGTGGTGTTTGTGAAGGAGCTTAAACATCTTCTCTTTGCAGTCTCAAACATGCAATGCTTTCATAATGACAATACTTGGGTTTCCTAGAGCATGTCCTGTCTGGGATGGCAGCAGCATTACACCCACACTGGTGAATTCTCTTGCAGCCCATCCCCCAGGGGACACAGTAAGGGAAACTAAGCTGTGTGTTCATCACAGACAACTGTCTTCAAATTCTAACTCATTTTTGTTATGGTTTTTTTTGTTATGGTGTAAATTTCAGAAGGTGAATATTCCCCAACCTGTCTACACTCTCACAAACCCCGAGCACTTTCCAACCACTGGAGAGGCCTCATGTCTGTGTGCCGCAACCCTGACATAGCCACAGCTTCTCTGCTCACCATACAAGGCAATTTGTCCCTCTCTGTCTCCTCAGGGATGCAGTGCTTCCCACAATATGGACTTAAGAAGGGATAAACCTAGACAATTAACTTATTTTTTATTCTTTGTTCTAGTGAGCTTTGAATTTGGAAGAGCCGTGTGGCTGCGGTTCCACCCCTCCGCTTACCCCCCATGCCCCCACCCCAGCTTCATGGCTCACCTGGGAGGGGTGATGGTTGGAATCACCCTTGGTGTTATCATCCTGAGGAACTATGAGCAGAGACTCCAAGATCAGACTTTATGGTGGATCTTCCTTTCTATTTACGTCATTTTTGTCTTGTTTGCCATCTTCTGGAATATTTTTGCCTACAGTCTGTTGGATCTAAAGCTACCTCCCCCTCCTTGAAAACATGGGACAGCAAACTGGAGAGCAGAAGTCATCTGTCAGCTGTGTTAAATGAATGAAGATGGAGGATCTATTTTTGTATTTAACTTGGGAGGATGATTCTTCTGAACACACAAGTGTGCTGGAGGAGGTGCTTAAAGATCTCATGAAAGAATGGGCTGATCAGTTTGTTCACAAATCCAGCAGTTTCTGTAACTCTGGCTGGCCATGCCCTGCAGTTTCTGCCCTGCATCTGGGCACTGACTGCTTGGGTTGTCATCACACATCAATATTTTCTATGAAATATTTGTATTTTCCAGGTCAGTGCTGGAATTATGGCCAATTGTTCAGTGAATTTCCTCTGTGTTGCTGAACACTAAAAGGGAAAAAGAGCAGACATTTACTGATTAGAGATTCAAATGGTACTTACAAGGCAGCTTGAGTCTGGTTTCTTTGGACACGTCTGACTGTTCAGCCATACCAGTGCCACTGTCTAATTACTTGAATGGTTCCTAAGGTATTTTAGCCTCTGCTGAAACTTGTCTTGCACAACTTTCAAAGGAATCGGCAGAACTTGATCACACAAAGTGATGGAGACTGGTCTTCAACCACAGGTCAAACGAAATTGCACTATAAACATTGTGAATCTTAGAGTGTTGTGGATACCCAGCCAGAAGTGACTTTTCCTGTGCATGTTTCATTTGATTTTAATTAATTATTCCCCCTTTCCCAGCCTGCTGTGGCTAGAGGGTGTGGCTGGATTGTTGTAGGGGCTTTTTTGTTTGTTTTTTGGGGTTTTGTTTGGGGTTTTTTTGAGGGATGAAGAAAAGGAGGGCAAATGTTAATTTGTGGTTTTATCAGATGACAATCAGGTGCTGTTTTCTTCTCATTTTTTTTTCTGACCACACTGACCTAACACCTGGCCTGCAGTGAGCTCCTAGCAAGGATCTCAACTCTTCCAGCAGGTTCTTACTAGGAAAATGGGACCATGATCACCTCCAGCAGTCCAGGGTGGGAACTATCCAGTCTTTACAGCCATACAATACATTTGGGGCCAAGTCCACTGGAGGCAGTGGAGTTAAATCAGTTTGTACGTAGCACTGGTTTCCCAATGAAGTGGAGAGGGTGTTATTTGCTACAGTGATCATTGTGAAATTAATAAAACTGGTTTTAATATTACTTCTAAAATTTTGAGGATGCCTCTTCCTGAGGCAGTGGATGTTCAGGAGCCCCAGACAACAGTTAGTTGCAGTGATGCCTTTTTCTTTAATGTTGGTCAAGCCCAGTTGAGGCAATCTGTAAGTGGGCTGTGACACAGTTCACACAATTGCCTGCACATACCTAGGGACCACATGGGGACATCTGTAGCACAAGCAGAGCTTATAGGTACACTTCTCTGTAAGGTGCTTATTTTGCTTGTCACTTTAGAGAGCTGCCAAATTACAGTCCAGGAGTGTGGGTGCCCTCCTTTTCTCTGTCCTTTACCCACCTATTCAATGGTCTGGACAAAGTAGCCATAATAGTCTCTCCAGACAAGCTCCACTCTTCCTTTTTTCTGTTTCCTGCTGGTGCCCAGGCACAGCCACCAGAGTGTTTCACATCCCATGGGCACCATAGCAGTTGTGTTTGCTCTGTAGAAAAATGTCTCTGTGTTGTGGGCTTTATTCTCTCAGCTGTGCTATCCATGCTGTCAGATGATACCACAAACTAGTAGGAGCCTGTCCTTCTAGAGGGGACATCCACAAGTGCTTATCAGCTGCCCCCTTCTTTGCCTCTTATTGAAAAATAACTCTGGGTTGAGGGGTGAAGTCTTCTCCTACCAGATGCGTGCATAAAACCTCTGTTGCCTCAGAAGGAGGGGCGAGAAAATAAGTGTTTCTGCAGATTGGAATAAGCCTTACCTGCAAAAGAAACAATTTTTGGCACCTTTGTGCACAGAAATGGGATTTCTGAGGGCGATTGCACTTTTGTTGTTCTGCATGGCCAGCACATTGCTCATGGGCCCTCACTGAGGACCAAGAGGACAGGATAAGGGCCAGAGCTCTGATAATTTTGGAGAAGGGATTGGTTCCCTGAACCATTTTACCTCTGCAGTTTGGGTCCAGATCCCAGCAGTCCCCAGAGTTCCCATGGATTGCTGCAGGTGCAGGCCCAGTGAGTGTCACAGCCGTGGATCCCCTGGGAGCAGCAGGCAGGAAGGAGAGTGGGAGCTAGGAGAGTTCTGACATGGTTGTCAAGTAAGGAGGACATTCCTTCCCTCACCTATTGCTAAGCCTTTCTCATTACAGATGCCTTGAAAATAGAGGTGACCAGGAATGGGAGTTCTCCTGAAATCTTAGGAAAGCTTTTAAAATTTTGGTAGAAAATTTCAATTGCAAAAAACCCCAGATTATTTTGCCTATAATTTACCAGAGTGCAATGTGCACCAATTGACTTTTATTTTTGGTTTCTCAGCTGAGAGCTACTTACTGCCCATGAGTTTCTTACCAGTAAAGGCTTCAATGCCTTTCCTGCTGCCAGCATGTGCTCTGAGGTGAAGCAGCAAGATAAAAGTTCAAGAGCCACCAGTTTCCTGATCAGCTTGATCATGGCCAAAATGTCTTTACCCAGCTCAGGAGTGGGAGAGAGCTGAACACAGTAATGCAGACAGCCTTCCTTGATCCTCTTTCTGTAGATGAGTGTAGTTTATGAGAACTGGTTGAAAACAGCTCTGAATTTGATCTTATGACTTGTTCTTTTAAACTGTTGTTCATCTTTCTGACTTCATTCTGTGTCCCTATACCCTGCCTGAGCAAGTCTACAAACAACCCTGGGGATCAGAAAGGCCAGATTTAAGGCAGTGTTAGATTTATGGAAGGTGAAGGAATGAAACCCTTTCACATTCCTGTTCATCAGAGCTGAAATCTCCTCCCATACATGGAGCACTTTGTGCACAGAGTCTGTTGTCTGCTAAGAATCAATCAGCCCATGGAGCCAGAAGCAGCACAAGGTGCTTAAACTTTTTAATAATTTTTTTCATAATTAAAATTACAGTGTGAAAACTTGCTGTGTTTTTACAGAGTATCATAAATTCCAGTTATGTTCTTTTCTAACACACCCAGGAGTGCCACAGTGCTGCAGCACCGCAGAGCTAACAGCAGGCTAACCAGGCTTTTCTGTTACCTCCAGATGTCCTTGAAGTTGCTGGCTCATGTTGGAGATGTAATATTCTCCATCCTGCTCATTTGTGGTTCCAACCTGTCACAGTCAGCATGTTCCTGAAGGAGCATCCACTGAGGGACTGGTTTCAGTGATGTGTTGTGGTTTTATTTCAGCTACTGCCAGGATTTTCCATCAGTCAGATAAAACATGAATCTATTGAAACTTATGACTGTGCAGTGCTGGAGCAGAAAGCAAGGACTGTCACCAATGTACAGCTTTGAACAGAGCACCTCGGAGCAAGTTATTTTACGCTGTGTCCTTGAGCGAGGACACAACACCTGGGGGAGAAGAGCAGAAAAGCAGCCTTCGGCGTGGTGGATTTCCCGTGCGGTGAGTTCATTGCAGCAGAGCTCCGTGAGGATGAGGATGAGGATGAGGATGAGGATGAGGATGAGGAGCAGGGCGGCAGGCGGAGCTGCCGGGGACACCTGCCGGCGGCGGGCAGCAGCACCGGCGGGACGAGGGAAGGAGCAGGAAACAGGAGAAGCAGGCAGATCAAAGTCCACGGAGACTGCAAATCGCACCTTTTATTCCTAGGCAGGTAAAGATTAGTGTTACGCTAGTTATTACACGGTAATAGCACAGACATGAGGAGGGAGAGAGTTGTCACGCAGTGGTGGGAGAGGAGGTTTCCAAAAACAATCTGAGAGTGAGGTGTAGCAGTCATAAAAATGCTGATTAATTTACTTTTGCTGAGTTTTTAAGACAACATCTTGTGTCACTGTTTTCCTGTCAGTTGATGAGGAATCTTAGCACTTACGTGGCATACTGTGCTTTTTCGCTACTTGCTCCTTTGGCAGTGGGAAGTATGTTATCAACAGGGAAGGGGGAAGCTAGTGAAATTGTTACTAGAAATAAAGCTCAGGGATTCTGTATCCCAATACTTGCTGCTTCTGATGGATTATACTGCCCATGTGTTTTAGACCAGACTGGGCCCTTTCAGTTTGAACTGTGCTATGGAGGATGGAATCTGACATGTTCAGAGCTGGTACTGACATGGCAGCTGACCTCACAAGGCAACTGCTGTTCGCTGCCAATATTTAATCTCACAAGATGGTGGGTAGGACTTTCACACATCCTTCAGTGAGTAAAGAGCTCCAAGTCTGTTCACAAAGATTCAAGCTCAGCCCAGTTGCTTTGGAACACCCATCCACTGGCTTTGCCCAAAGTGGAACTGGAGAATGGGGACATGGCAGTTCAGCACCAGCCACCTCTGAGGGTAGGCTGGGACTAGAGAGCCCAGGCCACCACCTCTGAATATTGCTGCTCCCCTGCTCCCCTTACAGTGCTGGCTGCTCTGCAGTGCTCTGTGTGGTAGAACTCAAGATTCCTTCTCTAATCACTGATGCCAAGAGTTGGTTATAAAGAAGTGCAGTGTATTTTGCAGTTCTATGTAAAAGAATCACACCTAAGACAGAAACCAAGCTTATTTAAAGGCAAATGTATTTTAATGTCACCATTAATCATTGGCTTTTAATTGGAAAAAGCTTTCTAATATGCCAGTAGGACTACAGAAAATTTACATTTCAGGGTACTTTATAGCAGAAAGCACAAAATATTCCCTATGATTTAAGTAGCTAAAGTACCTTATTTTCAGCGAGCTTGATAGACACGTTGTCACTGACTCTCTCCTGACTCCCACAGTGTCTGTTCAGTTTGCAAATAAAGCCAGATTTATGCAGCTTTTCTTTTGCTTACACTACTAATGCTAAGAACACATCCAAGCGTTAAACACAAAGCACTAAACGACATAATTTTCTGCCTTAAAATACTGAACAAATGGTACTTTGCCTGTGAAGGGCTAGTAAAACAAAATGATATTTGCAAGGTAAGATGCTAATGTATGTTTCCAAATATTTTTGTATTGTGTACATTCTGTATATTTTTGTTGTGACAATATTATTTGAGCGCAGAATCCATTAAATTTTTTTGTGGTTTTCTTTGTTTACTGTTTTTTTTTTTTTAATAAAATTGAGCTGTTCTTTATCACATACCAAGAAACCAATCAAGAAAGAACTTTCAAGGACAATTTTGTAAGTTTGCCTACAGTTAACATGGTTTTTAACAAAAGAGCCCTTGGTTTGGAGCTCTGACGTGTAATCTTCTAATAATGACATTGGTAACCCATTTTTATGTCTGTCTAACAGATGAAGGGGAGTGTGAACTGCAGCTTCATTTCTCCACAAGGTCTAATGAGAATGCAGAACTGGCTTGGGATTTGTAGGGAAAATCAGGTGTTGTCCCACCTTTTGGAAGCTGTCCCTTCATTGCAGTTTCCTCAGAAGTGCAGGGAAGTTGATGACATTTGAGTACATTTTTTTTAACATTTGAGTTTTTTTGGGATTTTTTTGGGTTTTTTTACTGGGGAGGAGGTTTGTGCTCTTTTAACATCAGGCTCTACTGAATGTATTCAATTCTGAGAGCCAACACTCTATCTTGAATCAAGAGTGGAAACAACATAATCCAGAAAAAAGTAAACCCCCAACTGATTAAAATAAAAATCCTTCTACCAGTGTGGAAGGCAGAGGCTTATTTTGAAAATTAAGTTGTGTTTTTGTTGGGAAACACTGGGTTAAAGTGTAATTTATAGGAATGAAGATGTATGTAGGAGCAGTTCTTGTCAGATGTGCTACTCCTAAGGGAGGCAGATCACTGCTGCCATGTGTGGAACTCAGCTCTTGCTGTCAGTTCTCTGCACTGAACTAAACTTTCTGAGACTCAAATCACTCTATTCATTAGCTGAGGACTTTCACCATGAAGGTAAGGTGGGTTTTGCCAGCTTTTGTCAATTAATACAAAAAGTGTTTCAGCCTACCAGCACCATACATTTTCTTGCTACCTGTTCTTCACATCCAACTTATTTTTTTAAGCACTGAGCTCTTTCTTGTGTCCTGATCATCCAAAAAACTGAACAGCCAGTGCTCTAACTTTTTTAGAAATGTATAGGAGCAACAAAAGGTGACATGTTTTATTGAGTGCTGCTGCTGTACTTACTCATGAAGGAAAACACTTGTTTCTTCTCAGAGCTCCTGCAAATGACTGAATGAGGTTTGTTTTCTTTCACACTACTTTTCTTCCCCAATACATTATATGCCACCTTGGCTATTAATGCCACACTTGCAGCTCCTCTGCATTGAGGCATAAAGGGTTTTCAACAGGAGACATCAAGGACCACACTCATTGACAATTTACAGGCACACTCTTGAGGATTTCAACGTGTTTTATTGTCAGTCTTATTATAGGTTCAACATGGTGGTGTCACAGGAAAGCAGCAAGTCCTGCCCTCACAGTACAGAGCAGCAGCACAAGTGGCACTGAACCATGTTAGTTACAGGCACCGTTTCAGGACAGTTCAGACACCCTCTGCTGCAAAGGGAACCAACAGGGAACTCTGCTTGTATCAGGTTTGCAGAAATTGCTCTTTATGAGGTTACTGAGAGACTTCATGAGTTTTATTCCAGCTGTAACCAAAGATTTCCTTCAGGTATTCTGCTGCCTATGTGTCCTGTGATGTGGGTAAGAATCCATTGCTGATACAGTGAAATGTTTTAAAGTCTGAGTAATTAATTTGGGAAGTTCATTTACTTCAAATTCTGAAAAAGTCTTACTATTAATGTGGAAACTTTTTAGTTTCTTCACGACTGAAAAACAGAGGATTACTTACAGTTACACAAAACTGTAATACAAGAACATACAAAGAAGATCTTGATCACATCTCAGGCTAAGGAAGAAGGGGATCCATCAAATAGCCTGGGAATTTCAGATACCTGTTGTGTGTGTGTAAGCACACACACAGGCACATACAAACTGATCACTGTGATGGCTCAGTCTTAAGGCAGCTCTGTTTCATACAATTACCAACTTGTTTATCCAGTGGCAGCAGAACAAATCAGCAGTTTGAAAGCAGAAACCAGACATGGACTTGGTACCTAGGTTCTCTTATCTAAACTAAAATGATTAATTCATTATCTAGATCTATCCAGATGTTTGTACTTCTTTATTAAAACAAAGCAGCCAGATCTAAATTATTTTAAAGATATTTAAAATATTTAGAACAGCGACATGCTTGCCAGGTAAGGGATTTGGGTTTGGTTTTGCAATGACTATAAAAATCAAATGTCATGATTTCCTCAGAACAGGATCAAGTCAGTTGGAGTATCTGAAAACTCTGCAGGAGTTTGTATTATCTGATATTTACACATTAAAAAAGCTCATAGTGCTTTGTCTAAAATCAAGGAAAGACAGGTGAAACTGCAGCTAAGGTTTGACTTGGGCAATACTTTGAAATATAAATTAAAAATCCAGCAATAGCTGCACTGCACAGAAGAAATTGATGATTTATACATAAGATAATTTTAAGCCACTGATGTTTCTCTCATGAATTCCTCCAGGACGGTCACTACATTTCTGGCTTCTGGCATTTCTGCATGTTCTACTTTCACAATCTTCAGCAGGATGTCTCCACTGCCACAGTTCTTTAGGAACAGGTAGCACTTGAACAGGGCGTAATGGTTCATTTCAGCCTGGCGGATAAACCTCTTCAGGTTGTTAATGTCCTGGATAGCCTGGGCAAAGAGTAACAGAGCATTTTCTTATCCTCCTACATGGAATGAAAACACACTATTGCAGAAAATAAAGGATAAATAGAAGGAGAAGCAAAAGCATTTCCGACAGAAATTTTGTATTACTACTTAAGAGTAATATAAGAATTGAATATTGTCTTGGATGCATATTATAGCTTTCACTGTAATGATGGAAAATGTGTGGACACAATGTGATGTGACCAACTTGTAGCATGAATTCTATTATGGCAACTCACCTAAGAAGTGTTAGCTACTGAACCCCTGTTACCAGTTACATGAGATTGTGTGTGCAAGTTTCAAATTAACAGTATTTGAAGAAAACAAACAACAGCAACAAAGAAGGTGGGTCTTACTTTAAATTTGAGAAAACACCTTTGGAGCATTCACTGAAGAAACTCTGACACTACTTTACAGCTGTTCTTGTCAACTACAGTAAGCCAGCCCTCAATTAAGCTTCAGAGTTAGTCAGTTAATGGACATACGGACATTGTAACAACCTAAAAATTGTATTCACTGCAAAATAATATTTTGCATCTAGCATTTGCTTCTTCAGTAACACAAATATCTTCAAGTCTTTAACATAAATGAACAGGTACCTTCAATTTAAAGTTTTCCAAAATCTGCCGGAAGAGAAATGGATTTCCACCTTCAGCACCATTCACAAAAGCTTGCATCCAGTCCTCACAGAATCTGTTGCTTCCTGTTAAATGTTCAAGAACACAGAGAAGGGATGAGAAAAAGCAAATGAGCTCAACATAAATATACAGCTGCATTCACCTGGTTTAATCACTCTCACATAACAAGTGATAGCAATATACCAGGGCCAGGAAATGAGTCTTAAGGAAAAACAATACACATTAAAAAGAAGAGCAAACACAACTACAGTGATTACACAAGACTGTGTTCTGATTGTTGAATCCCTTTTCCCAACATTTGTCAAAACCACAACAGCAAAAAAAAGTTCTGCAGATCCCCTGAATTGTACAAGTCATACTTTCATGGTCCATAAACTAAATGTACTGTGGATTTTACTACCAAGCATTTTCAACCCAGAGTTCCAGTGTGTCTGGTGTAACCAACTACTCTGCTACCTCATAGGAAAATAGAACCTAAAGTTTCTGGGCAGATTCCTGTGATCTGAATATCCTCTAACTGCCTCTAATGTCCCAGCTCTCAGCAGCTGATGGATCCAAGGGAAGTGTTCCCCGCTGTAATCTCACCTGCATTATGCAGCTGGGGCTGAGGGCCACTACAGTCTACAACCATGGACTTGTGCTGTTCCTCTGTCATGGCGATGCACAGCGAGGTCATTGTGCCCTCCTGGACAAGTCCCTGGAGGCTGGCAGCTGCCAGGAACCTGACACAGAAAGCTCTTGTCAGCTGCTTGCTCCTTTACAGCTCCTGCACACTAAGGCGACGGTCAGACACAGCAGCCCATTACTCAACTTGGGCTCTAAGTATCTTTACCTGCTGATGTCCTTTTCTGTTCTTTCTTCTGCATTTTTGACTTCTACAGGAGTGTAACTCAGAGCCTTAAACAAAAAAAGAAACAAAAAGAAAAAAAGGAAAAAGCTGGATGCAACTTCAGTATTACTTTTGTAGCTATATTGCAGTTATGAGCAATTAATACATAATGTGGTACTTTAAAAATTGTTCTTGTCAAGGCAGTACTCTGTATTATTGCCATTGCACCTGATTCTGCACTCAGAAGAAATTCAGCAGTTATACTCTGTTAGCTATTCCATCCAGAACCTCCTCCAGCTCAGGGACTAGAGCTAGGATTAGTCTCTTCTCTCTTTCCAGTGAACTACACAAGACCTGTACACCATATAACACCCCTTTTCATTCAGACAATTATGGCATGGACAGACTGCTCATGCTATTTCTGATTTTCTTATGCCAATTTCAGTGTGGACACCATTAGGTAATTTTTTTTAAGCAACAGAAGAAATTGTTACATGCTTCTCTAGCAATAAGCAGGGGAAAAGTACTTGCTCTGAATTTAAAAAACAAAACAAACCAAAAAAAAACAAACAACAAGAAAAAACAAACCAACAACAAAAAAATGAAGTTTTTATCATTTCCTCCTGCTGGGAAAGCAAATGAACCATGCTGGAGTCACTGAGATGCCTTCTGGAGGTTTTTTAGCTACCCAGTTTTAATACACTTACAGCATGTAGCAGAGAGGCAAGTTTGTCCTGGAAGAGCTGCACAACCCTCTGGATAGGGCAGATGGCATCCTCAAACCAGCTCCTCAGGTAAGGGCTAACACAGGCATCTAAGTTTTTTTGCTGTAACACATTGAAACATTAAAACTTTAACTAAAAACCAGATTTCTACATCAATAGAAGCCTATTAATAATCTACTCAATGCAAGATAATTGGATGTTAGAACCTTGTTAATCTCAAACCACAGTGAACTAAATAATGAGTTTGAGATTTAAAGCCTCACTTTATCAGCAATGAAAGGCTTTGCATTTTAAGAAACAGCCAGAACTATAATATGATGGTATATATTGAGTGAAGACCATGCAACAGCAGATGGGATTACAAAGAGACTTAAAATCCAGAACTTAAACTAGAAAAATGTGACAAAAAACCCACAAATGTCCTTTCGTAACATTCAGAACTGGTAAGAATTGAGGTGGACATTGATAAAGTTCCTTTACTGGCTACTCTTCTCTCCAAATTTAACTGTGACTGTTGAGGACTTTTCATGTGTGGAGACGCAAGGTTTGACTCCACATTTCAGAAGGTTGGTTTATTATATTATGATATGTACTATATTAAAACGCTACATTAAAACTATACTAAAAGAATAGACAGAAAAGACCAACAGAAGGCTTGAAAGAACAAGAACAGAATGCATAACAAAATCCTGTGACTGCTCACAGCCTTGGCACAGGTGGCTGTGATTGGTCATCAATTGGAAACAATCCACATGGAGCAATGGAAGATGCCCCTGTTGCATTCCACAGCAGCAGATTGTTTCCATTTCTTTCCTGAGGCTCCTCAGGAGAAAAATGTTGGCAAAAGGATTTTTCAGAAAATATCATAACTACAAGTGATCTTTAAGAGATTTATGACTGACATGAAAAGGTCTCACTTCTTTTTTTCTTTTGACTTGTGTGGCTGATAGCACCTTAGACATTCATTGAACTACAGTGAGTCAAGCATCTCTCCCTGTGTTTCATACTGGTACTTGAAACACCTATTTTGTCTCTACAGATTAGATCTTCCAGATGGTTTTAGCAGTTAACCTGCATAAATACTAATTTTCACCACTTAAAAAAAAAAAGTTAGGCTTTACCTCCAAATCAAGGTTTATCTTCAGATTTTGAATGTATTTGTCCAGCTCAAGTCTGAAAGTATCTTCTTAAGGAAAATAAGATGCATCAGTTAAGACCTGTATTTTTTCCTTTCAGTATATGGCTGTTACTGACTTTTTCAGTTACTGAAAGGTGTGCACAAATGAGCTGATTTCAAGTAGGAACAGACAGAATGACAAGATAATTTTTACATCGTCTCCCTCTCCATACAGGTAAAGAAAGTTCAAGGTAAGGATATAGTTCCAGACCTTTCTCTGAGCCACCTAAGAAACAAACCACATATTCTGGAGCATTGATGTCTGATTCCAATGTTGCCATTTCCAGAAGACTTTCTTGTTGGAAACGACAGTAGTAACACCCAACTTTGCCTTCTGGTATGCTATGAGAAAAGGAAAAAAAAAAAAAAATTACTTTCCTCGAGATACATCACAATAAATGATGTAAAGCAGACATCACAATAAATGATGTAAAGCAGACATACATGATTTCAGAGATAATTTTAACTGTTAGCACTGGTGGCTCCTATGGCCATGGTAGGTACAGCTGTTAGACATTATCTTTTTTCTTTTGTGTGATCAGAGTTGTTTAAAAGGAAATAATCACAAACATCTGTAGTATTTTTTAAGTATTCAAACAGCAAATTATTTAAAACAATATTTTCCTCAGTTACCTAAAACAGGAAAGTGCCATTGTGTAATGCTGTTATTAAAGCAACAACAGACTGGGAACATGGAATCAGGATTAAACCTAAGTGCAGCAGCAGGCAGGCAAGATGTGCCAGTGTTCCTTACAGCTCTCATTCACCAATAATTTCAAAACATTACCTCAGCCCCACTGATGCTACATTCCCCATTCCTTCAAAGAGCGCTCCTTTAGTAAGACGCTTAGCGATGAAACTGCGCAACTCCGTCTCCGCTTCAGCTGGTAAGTTGGTGTCCAGCAAGGAGAGGCTTTAAAAACCAGATGAAATCATTACCAAAAGGCAAATGTTATTGTTTTGTGTCTCTCAGCACATGCAGAACCAGGGGCTCCCTGTGATTTCTCTCTGCTGACAGCTAAGGCAGCTCTGTGACTTTTGGCCCATCATGAGCAGTCAGTGGTTTGCTCACTGACCAGGAGTCTGGAGATGTGGTGTCAGCTCATGCTGACCTTCCCAGCAGCTACAGACAAGACACTGTCCCCTTTGTTCCTACGTTTTCCCAACTGTAATACAGAGTTTATGGAATAATATCCATTGAAAATTAATAAATTCTTGTTGTATGTTACCTACAGGAAAAACTAAGTCCATACAGCAATATCAAGTACTAGTAGCACAAAAAAAAAGTTCAAACTCAAGGATGATAGTTACTGTTTAATACATTACTTGAGCTCTGTATGTGTGTCCATTCCCTAGGTATTCCAGAATAAGCGCCATGGGGGATTCCATAATGCTTTCACAGGGAGGTTGTGTTTTGAAAGGACTGCAGAGGACCTAACAGTGATCTGACAGCAATACAGCAAAGCCTTCAAATCGGGCTATTCCCGTGACTGCGCTGCTCTGCAGCTCGCTTTACCTGAAGTCTTCGGTGGAGGGAGCGTGCGGCACGGCGCCGGCGGCACTGCCATCCCCGCCGGCGGCTCCCTGCTGCGCGGACCTGGAACCCAAGAGATTCCCGGGAGTGAGTTTACAGCCGTGACACGCAACGGGGAGCAGCGGCTGCAGCAGGGAAAAGGCACGGCCCGAGGGCGAATAAAAGCAGGAGCAGGGAATCCGTGCATTATGGGAGGGGCAGAATCTCACCGGGGAGAAAGAGAGGGGGGGGGAAAAATAAAGGGAATTCAGGGAGCTGGGAATGGCCAAGGCCTGGGCACGGCCTCCCCGCGGGGGAACCCGGCGCC
Organism: Onychostruthus taczanowskii; assembly: GCF_017590055.1. Taxonomy (NCBI): domain Eukaryota; kingdom Metazoa; phylum Chordata; class Aves; order Passeriformes; family Passeridae; genus Onychostruthus; species Onychostruthus taczanowskii. Next base: position 5,220,207 of record NW_024500350.1, read on the forward strand.
TCACCTGCGGTAGCCGTAGAGGCCGTGGTAGGTGCAGCCGTGCCGCTCCGGCCGCCGCTCCTCGCCCGCGCCGCCGCCCTCCTCGCTGCTCTCCAGCTCCCGCTCATCGCCGTCCGGCAGCGCCGGCAGCATCGCGGCCCCGGCCCCGCGGGGAGCCACCGGGCCGCGCTGCGCCCCGCCCCGCCGGGAGAGCCGAGAGCCCGCCCCGGGCCCGGCGCTGGGAGGAGCCTTCGGAGGGCACCGGCCGTGTCCTCACCCCACCGAGGGCGGTACCGGGGAAACGGCTGCGGCCGCCGCGGCTCCTCCGTTTGTAATGCACAGAAAAATGCAATACAGGCACCGCAGTGCCTCTGTCAGTACAAGTAATCCTTCAAAACCGGTCACTGGCTTAACGGCAGGACCCGCTCAAATCCCATTTTGAATTATAGAATGGCTTGGATTGGGAGGGGATTTGGCAGGATTAGCCATGCTGTCTGCTTTTAAAAAGTTCTGCTTCTGAAATACTTTTTCCGTGTTAAAACAGCACATTTGTTAACTTGGCCTTGTGGCTACCGGGTAGTTACAGAATCACTATCACAGAATCGTTGGGGTTGGAAGGGACCTCTGGAGATCATCCAATCCAACTCCCCTGCCAAGGCAGGGTCACCTGGAGCAGGTGACACGGGAGCACATCCAGGTGGGGTTGGAATGTCTCCAGAGAGGGAGACTCCACAATCTCCGTTTGCAGACAAGCCCCGTAGGGAGCAGTTGTGACCCCCAGCTGCAGCAGGGCCACTGCCAAGGGTCGGGCATGGCTGACGGCTGCACTTGATGGTCTTACAGGTCATCTCCAACCCCACTGATTCTCTTCTAAGCACCTGGTGGGCCTGTGGTGAGCTGGAGAGCCATGGGGGTAACACAGACACCCACCCTGATGGACTGTCACTGTAACAGCGGGACAGCCTCTGTACCCTGTACAGGTACAGATAGCTGAACACATTTAAGTCAGTTTTATTGTGTTCTTGCACCCAGCAACACAGGCACAGCCAGCACCAGAACACTGCACAGAGCAGCCAGCTTCTTGCCCAGTAGCATTTAGTGGGGAAAACACAGTTTCTCTGTGACATTAAACACGAAGACAAGCAACAGTTTAGATTAGGAGAAAACTCGTTGCTCTGAGAGTGCTTGAGGCCCTGGAACAGGTTGTCCAGAGAAGTTGTGGTGCCCCATCCATGGAAGTGTTCAACGTCAGGCTGGACAAGTCTTCGACCAGCCTGGTCTAGTGGAAGGTGTCCCTGCCCATGGCAGAGGGGTGGAACGAGATGGGCTTTAAGGCCCCTCCCAGCCCAAACCACTCCGTGACTGTTTCTGTGACAGGCTCAGGTGCCTCAGGCACAGCACTCACAGCCCCGACTGGGCAAAATGGCGGCGGCGCCGTGAGGCGTCACGGGACAGCCCGGTGGGGGCGGCCGCGAGCGCGTCACGTGGGCGTTCCCCCCTGCTGGCGCGGGGTGTTCTGGGAGTTCGGAGGCCGCAGCGGCGCCTGAGGGAGCTCGGCCGCCATTTTGTGCCTCTCGTTCGGTCCGGGGCGGCCGCGCGGGCGCTGCGGCTCTGAGGGAGCGCTCGGCTCTTCTGCTCTGTAGATCGGGGTGACGCCGCCATGGGCCGTAAGAAGAAGAAGCAGCTGAAGCCTTGGTGCTGGTATCCTTCTGTGTGGGACGCGGCGGATGCAGAGAGCTGGGTGGGGGAGGGTAGCGGCGCGGCCTGGCGCGGTCGGGGCTCGGTCCCGTTTCTTTTCGTCTCGTCTCGAGATGGGGCTCGGCCCTTCTCCCCACGCTCCTCACGGTTTGTTTCGGTGCTTGGCCGTGTTCCAGCCCCGTGCCCCTCGGGATGGGGCCCGGCCCGTGCCCTTCCTTTGCTCCCCACCCGCACGGCCTCAGGCCTGCTCCCCTCGCCGAGGCCGCGGCCTCCCGCCCGATCCCTAAAGCAGGGACAGCGGGAAATGGAGAAGGGTCTTTATTCCTTGCGAGGAAGGATGTTAAAGGCAGAAAATCTCGCTACTGATAAATACATTTTTTCACGGAATGAGGTGGGATGTAGTTAAAAAAGAAATTTTTTTAAGCTTTTTTTTTTTTCTTTGTGACGGGGGGAGCTTTCAATTTGTAATTGCTGCATCATGATCAGGTTTAAATTTTCAGTATCCAGAAATACTGGTGGATTTTTATTTGATCGCTCCTTCAGAATGTACTCACTGTTGTGGAGTGATTATAAATTTGCCTTCTCTGTTACGTTTCTGTCTTCTAGAATTGTTTAATAAAGAAATTTAAAAGGTGCTCCGAGGTAAATTACCATTTTGCTTTGGAAGGCATCTGTGATTGTTTTAGACATTAATTTATTTCACGTTTGGTTGGAAACAGGGGACACATTGTGTTAGCCATGTTGACATTTTCTTAATAATAAGTAGCTAATGTGTATTTGTCTCACCTAGGAAAATGTGTGGAGTGTTTGCTGTAGTAGCAGTGCTGAGCCACAGAAAGGAAATGCAGTTTGCCTCTTGTGTTGTGTAGATGTCCACACAGTTCTTCGCTTAAAATATTTCTTTTTAAAAGCAGAGAATTCTTCCGTTAATACAGCAAATTATGCTGTGTCATAAAAATTGATAACTGGAAGAGGAAGGGAATTTTAAACTAAAACCTTTGTTCTCTTTTATGATTGTTAGTTACTGGTAATTGATTAAAGAGGCACTTCGGAGTGATTTGCATAATTTCTCTTTGCTGATTTCGAGCCTGTTTCTCCTTTAATGCTGTTGCAGTATTCATATCCCCGAAGGAAAATAGGTAGGACTTGAAAACCCTGAGTCAAACAGTGTGGAATCAGATGATGGTTCTGACTGTGTGCAGACACCTCCGCACTTCTGAACCTGTGTAAAGAGGGGTGTGCTGGACCGCATGAGGGCGTTTGTTTTCAGACGTCCATGAAATATTTGTCACCCTTTCAATGCTCTTGTGCCTTTCTTTTCCTTCAGAAAAATCACACTGGTGCTCATTACCTTAGTCCTATTTAAAAGGTCACTTCCAGTATTAAATGTTTCCTTAACAGTCTTCAATAGGTACTGTAATAGGGATTTTGATGATGAGAAAATCCTTATACAGCATCAAAAAGCAAAGCACTTTAAATGCCATATATGTCATAAGAAACTGTACACAGGACCTGGTTTAGCTATACACTGCATGCAGGTAAGGAGTTTTAGATTTACATGAGCTTTTCTTTACAGTATCTACAATTTAAGTGTCCTTAAGCAGGGGAGTTGGGAGCTTCCAGAGTCTGTAAAACTACTGAGAAAATGCAGCAGTGTCCTGTTTGCAGCACAGGACTCCTGCTGTGTCAGCAGTCAAATGGCTGCTGTGCAGCAGAGATCTTCCTCAGGAGTTTTGTAGGAGTGAAGGAGTTGTGCTGTCTCAGAAATATAAACTTTTATATAGTTTATATAAACTGGTTTTAGGGGTAGTAGTAATTACCAGAGATTAGGAGGCACAGATCAAGAAAATGCTTGGCCAGAGAGATCAGTCCCATTAAGGATGTTCCTTTTGTGTCTTCAAACTTCCTGAAGAACACAGAGAATTTACCCTGAAACGTGGTCAGCAGGATTTGGTTTGTTGTTTTGGTTTTTTTTTTAGGTACATAAAGAAACAATAGATGCTGTTCCAAATGCTATTCCCGGAAGAACAGACATTGAACTGGAAATCTATGGAATGGAAGGCATTCCAGAAAAAGACATGGAGGAGCGGAGGAGGTTACTTGAACAAAAAACTCAGGGTAAGCTGCAATGTGGCTGGTTGTCTGTTACTTCCCTGGTGTGTTCCTTACCCAGCTGTGGCACGCAGTGAGGGTGGATTTAATGCATTCTCTGACAGCAGCTCCAGGCATTTGCCAGCCACGTGGGAGGGATCTTTCCTTTCCTGTTCAGAAGCAGCTGCTCCCAGAGCAGCTACAGCACTTACCTAATGAATAGGGGCATGGTCATTTGTTTGTGAGGGTAAGGGGAGGAAAGGCTAGAGGTAAAACTGTCCTGATGATTCCCAAATGCTTACGTTTATTTGCTGTTCAAGCCTTTGGTTGAACTGCTTTGTTTTATGCAGGACAGCATGACACTGGTATGAGGGCAGATCCCTCTGCATGTTCAGGGTAATGGCAGTGTGAGTCGTGTTCCTTCCCTTTATTTGTGGCCGTAGGTTGGCTCACATAGCATTCTTTCGTTGTATTAATGTGACTTTTTGAACACTGGCAATGTTTGAATTTGGCTATTAGTTAATTTTATGGAGTATAATTTGACCATATGTGTCGTACTGTCTGCAGAGAGCCAGAAAAAGAAACAACAGGATGATTCTGATGAGTATGAAGATGATGAATCTGCAGCTTCAACTTCATTTCAACCCCAGCAAGTTCAGCCACAGCAGGGGTACATTCCCCCAATGGCACAGCCAGGTTTGCCTCCTGTGCCAGGTGCACCAGGGATGCCTCCAGGTGAGCGGGTGTGTTATGTTAGGTAGTTGCTGAAAAGCTCAGTAGAAGCATGAATTGCTGCTTGTATACTTGAGTAGTAATCTGCCCTTTTAACAGTGGGGTCACAGAATAGTTGTGGGAGGTGCAGATAAGTAGTTTGTTCATTTTCTTCCCCTGTTCTGTGCATGAGCACATCTTCCTTGGTGGACTAGATTCAGATACCTGTTGCTGGCATGTAGGCTGAAGGCATGTGGGAGTAAGACAGGACAGTGCTTCTAACAGAACTCTAGCAGTGATACTTGCTCGTAGTATTTATAACGGGGTTTTGGAAAACCTTTTTATAAAAAGGGCAAAGCTGCTCTGCATCTGGAGACTTCTGACACAGAACAGGCTGTTCATACACAGGCCACAGATACAGTGAGGAAAGAATTTTGATCAGTGAGTAAAGAATGGTCTCTTTTAATAAGGTCTTCTTTGGAGACCACTAAGAAAATTCCCAGTCTTGCAGGGCTGAGGGCAATCAATCAAAGTCAGATTTGCAGATAGTATTTATATTGAGCTGTTCGTAAGCAGTATTATTTTAAAACCCAATCTTTCAGAACTTGCTGTAAAGCATTTATCCAGTGTAAACTTATTAGATCACATTTGTTTGCAACTGTATGTTATCTGAGTTGTTGAAAATTTTTTTCTTTTAAGGTATACCCCCATTAATGGCAGGTGTTCCACCTATGATGCCTGGAATGCCTCCAGTTATGCCTGGAATGCCACCTGGGTGAGTAGCAAGAAAGATTTAATAATATTACATGTTCATACTGTGCATATTAAACTGTCACAGAAAAAGTAAAGCTAATTAAAAGAATGTACAATAGGGAATTGAGGACTCTGTAACTTAAATATTAAGACTAACCAAAGAACTGGATGGCTGTAAACCAACATGTAAAATATGGCCAAACTGGGTTAATGTATAAAGTATCTTACCTTTCTCCTGACTTCATAGTTATTAAGTAGTAATATGTTAATCTAAAATTTTGTTGTGTTGGTTTAGAGCCTTCTGTGAGCCACTATTCCCTTGTGTATTGCACATATATTGTGCATCTGGTTATCAGTCATCAACATAACAGGAAAAAAGTACTGGATAGCTTATATTTTTCTTGTATTTTGGGCAAAAGATGTTGGTTTTTATGCTTGTTATGGGGTTGACACCATACCCTATCACAATGTGTTTGGAAATTCACAGTTAGATTTTTGATTTTGTCATAAATTTTCACAGATTACATCAACAGAGAAAATACATGCAGTCATTTTGTGGTGGAAACATGTAAGCATCTCATTAATGTAATTCTAGGTACATTCATTATGCCATTTTATGTCATGTTTTTGATAACCTAGAAATTGTTTTACTGAAAACCTTTGAATATTGCCTAAGAATTTGGGGAAGTGTCTAATTAGGTTTTGTTACTGTATAATGCGTGAAGATTTTTATGTTTTTATCTAAATGAATATTACAAAACTGTATGTGAAATGCATTCTACAAAATATAAACCAAACAGACCCTTAGAGACTTAAAGCCTCCCTTGAGCCAGAGCTTGAACAGCTCCGTGTGCTTGATCCTTCACACTGCAGGACATTCTGCAGGAGCTCAGTTTAATCTAAGCTTTAAGTTAACTGAGGTGAAAGCTCATTGTCTTCTGAGATACAAATATTGATTTAACAGCCTTTGAATTTAAAAACCATATCATAGTCAAACATGGTGTGGGTGCTCATCAGAACTTTAGGTTTTCTGGGTGGAAACTCAACAGAACTTAATCAGGTTGTTGGACGCTTAGTCCTCATTAAATTCCCTGGTAACTTCAGGTGAATGTTATGTCACCTGTAAAAACACAAATTAATTTGCCAAAATTTCACTGCATTTCATTTTGGGCAGAGAGGGTGGTGTTGCATCATGCTTTTGTCTATTCTCATCTAAAATTTTGCTTACTTAACCTGATTAACTTTTGTTTAAAAGTGACCAAAGAATTAGGAGACACAAAGCAACTTAGCTGTTCGTGTGACCCCAGTTCTAGCACTGTGTGCAGTTTCTCAGAAGTCATTCTTCTGGAGCAGCAGGCAGTGAGCATCCAGCACTTGTTTTGATGTCTGCTGGGTGCCAAGGCTGACTTTGCCTTCTCCAGCCAAAAAAGGGACGATGGGTCTGTGTTCCCAGTCATTGCTGCTTCTGCAGTGGTTGTTCCCTGTGTAGCAGTGATAATGAGTGGAGAGCAGAAATCAGACTTGCCAGAAAGAATACTCACTTGTTCATGGGATTTGATCTGAAAACAGAAGTGGTGAAGGTGTCTTAACTGTCATACAAGCAGAAACTGCTTCTTAGTGGGGTTTTGGTTTGTACTGGAGTGCTGCAGATAAGCTTATCTTGCTCGTTAAAGTAATAAACGTTCCTTTATTCTGTTTCCCTAATCCGTTTTTGAATGTCTGCAAAAAATTAAGCAAAATTAAGCTGCTCTTGTTTGTTCCATGTAAAGGGCTCATACATACTCATTCAGGAAGAGAAACCAAATGGTTTCTTTTTAACGTGGAGAAAAAATGTGTTACAATGAGGATTTCTCATACTATAAAACCAAAATCCCACTTTTTCATTAGTGTATGGAGTGTTTTCTGTAATTGAAACTTCAGAATCTTTCTTGCCCTATGGTCTCTGCTCTGCTTTTGCCAGTATTTTTTGGATAGTTTACAGCCCTGGGTTATCTGCAGTCAGTGTCAGAGGGGAGTAGTAGCAGATGTACAGTTATTGTAGTGTGCTTGGAGCTAGCTGGTTTTCCTACATTCAGATTCTATGAATATACTGAGATCAGTTCTTGGAACATTCTGCTACAGCTTGTAGTCTTGGGAGAGACTTGAAGAGATACTAGTTCTGGAAATCTCATATTAGAGGAAGTGAGATCTTGAGAAATTAAAGTTCAAATAAGTGTTTGGGGGTTTGGGTGCTGGGTTATGTTTTGGTTTTATTGTTTTAGTTTTATTCTTGTGGAGTTGGTTTGGAATTGCCTCTCTTGAGAGCTTTTTGAAATTATTTACCATTATTTTTTATCTAATACAGGGATGTGCCAATTGTCTTAAAACTTCATCATGAGTGTTCATACCAGTGTTCATTTTCTTTTCAATAGGATGATGCCTATGGGTGGAATGATGCCTCCTGGGCCAGGAATCCCACCTCTTATGCCTGGTATGCCACCAGGTAGGTCAGGGTTGTCGAACTCGTACTATGGTGAGAGTTTAATTTTTTTTATTTATTTCCGCTAAGATTTAGAATTTATGTAAAGAACATAGAGACTTATGCCACCACCTTGATGTGGTTGGATTGCCACAGAAGCCACTCTTGTGCAGAGGTGGTTGATTTATGGCTTCTGGTTATTAATAATGATTTGACTTTTATACCATTGTTAAAGTAAAAAATAGAATACCGGGTTTTTGTGTTTATTGCATTTTCTCACACCGTTGTGTTGCCTGGTCTCTCTTCATCCCTTTTTAAAATTAATGTTATGGCTGCAGTTGGAAAACAGTAATGACTGAAAATGTGGGAAGTGGGGAATAGTTGGGTGATTTACCCAACCAGTGAGCCTGCAGTAAAGAAACTTAACTGACATTTTGGTCTCTTACTGTAGCTAGAAGAGATGTTTGTTGAGCTTGAGCAGCGCTTAAGTAGCCCTCAGTTTCCTGGGTGTTCCATCTGACCAGTAGCTGGTTTGCTTGATGGAACCCATGGGAGCTGTTAACTTCCCACTGATGACCCTCTCCTCGAGCTCCACGCACCAAATGCAGGTGTTGTGGTGACACTATAAAATGTCCCAGTCCACTTTACTGATGGCTCCAGCAAAGCTGGCAGTGGTTCGGTCGCAGTTCTGGTACTGTTCAGAAACAATTCCGGCTCAGATTTTGTAACAGTGTCATCCCTGCTCTTGGCAGCTTACCTGCAATGTGTCAGAAACAGTTACTGCATGAACTGTATTGGTTTATTGAGAGTATAAACTTCATTATTGCAGCTTTAGTAAAAAACAACTTAATCCAGCATTGCTCTGAAGTGTTTGAGGTTACTGCCTGTGCATGGTCATTGACTGGTGACTGCTGGCATTACCATTTGTCATGTTTTGTTTTACTGTTGCCTTAAAAATACATCTTGTAGTGAGAAACTTTGTTCTAAGGAACAGTGGGAGCAGGATTGTTTAAAGGAACATTCGTGCTTCCTGGAGCCTGATCCGCCGCCCATTGTTTGTGGTTTGTAGGGATGCCCCCTCCTGTTGGGCCTCGGCCTGGCATGCCTCCAATGACACAAGCACAGCCTGTTACAGCCCCGGGCATTCTGAACCGGCCTCCAGCTCCTGCTGCAGCAGCACCGACCCCACAACCTCCAGTTACTAAACCACTCTTCCCAAGCGCGGGGCAGGTAAGGTATCCCAGAGCCTGGAATCTCTCGTTACGTTCTTGGAAGTGCCACTCTGTCAGTAATGCCTGCTTATTACTGAGGAGGCCCAAGAGATGGCTGGTTCAGGTTTTTACTTGGGTTGATGTTTAATTCAGTGTAGTGCTTGAGTGAATTTTAAAGTATTCTTTTGTTATTTTAAAACAGCTGTGAAACCAGACAAGTTCTGTAAGCACTGGGGAAGAAAGGAGTAGGCAAAACACTCTTAAAGGCCTTTAAGTTTGTTGTCTGTAAGGGAACTTTGGGTGGGTGAAGAGATGTGTTAGCTACAGGAGTCTGATTGCATAGAACTCTCTCTAAAATTTCTGAGTTAAAAATCTTGTCATGACTTGTTCTCACTCATAATGGGCTCTCTACCGATAAATAGACAAATTTATTCTGTAGTCTTGTTAAGCTGGTTAAACATTGCCTGACTTAGGGGTTTTTTTTACTTCAAAAAGTTTAAGAGTAAGTCAGTGTAGTGAAAAGTTAATTTCAGTGTTTTGGGGGGGAAGTGGGGAATGGATAGTGGCTTGTGACCTCTTCCCTTTGAATGCACTTTTCCACGGGTCCTGGAGTTCTTACTTGCTTTCAAGTGTGTTGCAGAAGCCTTTGTAATGTATCGTTTGCATTTTGGCTCCTGCGGGGATGATACATGTTTACAGAAATACAGTCCTTTCATGAGAAAGGGCTTGGTATAAGAAATCCTTTCATCTGGATACTTTCCACCCATTTGTTTGGAGACTTTTCACTGTTTCCTTTCTTTTATGCTACAGATGGGGACACCTGTCACAAGCTCAAGTGCAGCTTCCTCCAATTCAGAAAGTCTCTCAGCATCTTCTAACGCTCTGTTTCCTAGCACAGCACAAGTACGCAGGAAGTCACAGTTTAAAACAAATTGCTTTGCAACTTAACCCTTTGGACCATTCACTAAAATCTAAAATTGACTAAACATCTTCAGATAATTTTTGTTATATTCCTGATTATGTTTAGCTGGTAAAACTGCAGAGTCCTTGATTATGAGTTGCATCTTACCAGAAATAAGCATGTCAAAGTGCCCAATTTTTCTTAGTGTGAAAGAATGAAACGTAACATCCTGGTTCTAAAGGGTTAAAAGAGCATGAAAGCAGTTAAATGCATTTTAGTGGGCAGTGGTTAGCTTGATGCATGGTGAAGGCTTTTTAGTTTATGTTGTTTAATATGTTACATCATTATGTAGGGAATTTTACATTTGCATTATGTGCAAAATGTTAATTTTTTTTTTTTAATTTTGGTTTTGACTGAGAGGTTCAAATAATTGTAAATATCCAGTGACTAGAAACAAAAGCATTCTCTCATAACTAAGGTTTGCTTTGGAGATTACTGTGTCTTCAGAGACAGCTTTGCAAAATGGACTTTTACAGGGTTTTTGTAATGGAAGAGTAGGAGAGATGAAATGTTGGAATCTCTAGTGGACCTCTTACCTGCTTCCATTGATTCTTCATTCACAAATAAGATTAAAGTTCTGTAGATAGACATAGTACTTTGTGAAAATACTGCATTATGTTTACAGAGAGAACACTTAAAGCCCTGACGCAATAGAGCTTTCTTAAATATTTGATTAAAACGGTTCTTAAATACCTAATTTTAATGAATACTAGAACTTTGAGCTGTACTCTAAACTAATGGTTGATGAACTATGTTAATTTAGTGAGAGACTAATGAATTTATGCTTAGAGGCTCCTAAAAAAATAGTGAATCAGGAAAGATTTACACATTTGCCAAAATCAGTGTTTGAGATAAAATAGTAGGGTGTTTTTTAATTTGTTGTTCCTTTGTTGTGGTGGCTTTTGACCTGCAGATTTTAGACTTTCCTGTGTGTGTGTATATGTGTACATACCGGGGTTTATTTTGTCTTGGTTTCAGTTGCTCTAGTATGCAGTAAGGCTGAACTTTACTTTTGTCAAGCTTTTTATAGTTCTATATCTTACTGGAATGTTTCAGAGGTGTAACAGTCATCATTTAAGTTTTCTTAAATGAAAACTTTTCTTTATTTGAGAAATAAATATTGCCCTGTGTGTGTGTTTCACAGGCTGCAGCAGCTGTGCCAGGGCCGGTGGGTACTGATTTCAAACCTTTGAATTCTACACCCGCGACAACAACGGAACCCCCCAAACCGACATTCCCGGCTTACACGCAGTCTACAGCCTCGACCACTAGCACGACAAACAGCACTGCAGCTAAACCTGCTACATCTATCACAAGTAAGCCTGCTACACTCACAACAACCAGTGCAACCAGTAAGTTGATCCATCCAGATGAGGATATATCACTGGTAAGTTAACATGTTTTCATTGTCTTACTGAAAAATGCTGTTTGTGATGATATGGCAGGTTGAATGGAATGTCATCTGTGCTCTGCATTATGTATATTTTAGTAATGGTGAGAGTGCAAACCGTGCAGAACAAATGTAACTGAGAGAACTTCTTTAATTGCAGAGTGATGACTGGCATATTGGCAGTGATCTTGCTGCAGTCTAAGCCTTAGCTTTGGTGGTGATGGGAAATCTCTCAATCCAAAATACAATTTGGACTTTCACTGCATGTGTCTTAAACTTCAAATTAACTAGGACTGGGTAATAAGTGTAGAACAAAAGACTGAACGTTTTGAAGTTGTTCTGATGCTATTACAGCAGTTAGAAATACGGAATTTATGGATAAAACAAACGAACATTACATTTGTGTTTTTAAGAGAAAAATACTTTATTCAGCTGGGGGAAAGGGAGGATTTGGGTTCCATGCAGAATGCTTGAATTGGTCTGTATTAAGGAAGAAAGTCTGCAGAAAGGGGGGGGGGCAAATCCTACTGCTGCTGCATAATGTTAGTAGTAGCCTTTGAATTTGCAAGGTAAAACAGTTTAGTAATCTACTTTGTTTCACCTCTATTTACTTTGCTTTTGGTGAGTTTTAACACGATGTGTTGTGATTGTCTGTTCTGGTTTTAGGAAGAGAGAAGGGCACAGCTGCCTAAATACCAGCGCAATCTTCCTCGACCAGGCCAGGCTGCCCTGGGTAATCCACCGGTTGGACCAATTGGAGGTATGATGCCACCACAGCCAGGAATTCCTCCACAACAACAAGGAATGAGACCTCCCATGCCACCTCATGGTAATCATAAATTTCCTAGCTTCTTGGTTTTGGAAAGATTTGTGAAGTTGCCTATGCTGGCAGGGAGGGGTGAAGCTTTTCACAAAATGCACTTCTCACTATTAAAGAAAAAAAACAACTTAAAAATTATTCTTTGCATCTTAACTATTCTGTTCATAGGTCAGTATGGTGCACATCACCAGGGCATGCCAGGATATCTTCCTGGAGCCATGCCTCCATACGGTCAGGGACCTCCGATGGTGCCCCCGTACCAGAGTGGACCTCCTCGCCCTCCGATGGGAATGAGACCGCCTGTAATGTCGCAAGGTGGCCGCTACTGACGCTCCTACTCACGCTCTAATAGGTTTGGAGATTAAACCTTTTCTCATCTTGTGCTGTTAATATAGCCGAGCTTCCGTCAATTAAGGCTTCATTGTGACTTTTAAAAAAATAAGTATCTTCCCACATGCAAGGAGCTATTGGACATTCTTATTTTACATGGGAAAAATTATTTGGAATAATAACAGGAACTTTTCCTGATGTTGCAATTTATACTGTATGGCTTCTTTTTCATGTTTCATCTAGGTTTTTAGAAGTGAAGTATAGTAAATATGGTTCGTTAAATTGTGAAGGCGCTGGAATTACATGAACATACCACCTTAAAGGCAAGTTCTGTAACGTTACGTTGCTATTTGTGAAACGATGCCTTCACAGCACTTCAGGTGCTGTTGGACTTCATGTCCCCAACATAGTTTGGTGAGGGCTGTAACTGTTCCCAACTGCTTGTACATTAAAGTCTGAACTTGTAACAATATTTAATGTATTTAGAGTTCTCCTGTTCCAGGGTTTAAGTAAACTGACCCACTAAGGTCATGTGACTTTTCTGTACTGTTATAAACTTCATTGTAATAAAAGAGGAGAAAAATTTATATGCCTTTTTATTCATGACCAGCTGTGGACAACTGCCTGAAAGGTTTGTACAGATGCATGCCGTGGTAGCCGTTGGTGTAATGAACACAGTTACTGGTGCTGTTTTGATAAAGTCTGAATTCCTTGTTCTAAAAAGTCACTCCTTAGCTGTACATCTGAGTAGACAAAGACCTGTACACTTATTAACTGACTCCTCAAAACTGAGGCTGCAGGAGGCACATCCTAACTCTTGGCTGTAACTTCTCTTAATGCATATGTTTCTTTATTTGTGCTTTCTTGTCCTCAATAAATTTTAAATGATTTCTAGTCCTGGCACTTGCTTGTAGGATGTGGAAGTGCTCTGAGATACATCCCAGTGCCAGGGTGTGTCCCATTAGTTCACTCTGCAACTGCCACTTTAATGTGCAAGTGGAGGTGAATTTTAGGATCCTTTTAGGTGAAGATTTCTAGAAGCTTAGGTGCATGGCACATGGGTGAGTGACTTCCAGTTAATGTATTGAAGTTGACCTGCAAAAGAGAAATAGTAGCTTAACCCTCTTAATGCATAGAAGATGCAAAGCAGGCAAGAGTGATATGTTATATGCCATGTTTTTACTTTAAATGTTCAGAATTGCGTGTTTTGGCAGTCTCTGAAAGGTGAACCATCTGTAACCATCTGTTGTGTGCTATGATCAGATGTTGCCTGAGTTTTCTTGAGCCATTCAGTGAAAGTTTCTGGAGTGAGGGACCTTTTTATCAAAGAGAGGTCTTCCCTCTATGAATTAGTCATTTCTCTGTTTGTAAGAGTAGAGTGACAAGTTCCTGTTATGGTTGTAATTAAGTCTGACATCATGTGAGTTATCCTGTGTTAGACTTCTGATGAGAATGTAGAGGGAGACTTTTTGAAGGGGGGGGAAGTGAGAGCCTCTCTGGCTTCTTCTCTATAGGGAAAAAAAAAGTGGTGGATTTTTCATTTGCAGGTCAACTTTAAATACATGTTCCAGCCTCAAGCCTTATCTGCAGTTTAATTAATGGGGATGTCTCTTCTTTAGGGTGGGGTAGAAGGATCATCAGCCTTTTTGTGTCATTATATTCATACATGTTTTTGTAGATGGTCGAAGTTTTTCACTTAATACTGAGCCTTATGGCTCTGTTTCTTGGAAGTCTTGGGGTTTTGTAGCTGCACTAAAGCACTTCATGTGGCTTTATTCTGTACTGTCTCTTAAAAGTGCAAAAATAACAGTACAGCTAAAATAATACATTGTCTTAGCTTCTGACCTGTGGTCACAGAACGTCCCAAAAGCACCAGAGCATCCAGTGCAGTTTAGGTACAGCTGAATGGCCTTAGTTTAACCATGAAGAATTGCCAGGCACTTTTTTCTGAAGTGTTCAGTTTTAAGACCATAAGTCCAAGCCTCTGTTGAGAAGCAGTTCTCTGATCACTGGTATCTACCGACCACCTGTCAGGTGTGCAGTATTTGGCTTGCAAATGTGCTGAGTGGGCCTTGATGTCAAATCTTTTGTTAGCTCTTCATCTTGCTTTAGACATAAGTCTAACAGATAAAACTTGTTTTGCTGAGGCAACGCTTTTATACTCTGGTTTTCTTCTGTTTACCTAATTGGGATAATTACGAAACTTTGAAGAGTTTTTTATGGGTCTTATATTTGTCCTTTTTATAATATTACACATAAATTCATACATTATAAAGTGATCTTAACTACTTGTAAAACTATAAAACTTCTTGCTTTTCCTGAAGATCATATTGCTGCTTTAAGGATGCTTTGCCTTTCTGCCCCAGTCAAGTAAATTTCTTCTCTCTTTGGTGTCTTTCTGTAATTTTCCTTATGTTGTCTCCAGATCCCTACTTTTCCTGGGATAAAACCTTATTGCATGCACTGTTTACTTGGCATATTCTGCAAGATGTATTAGACAAGTTTCACTCTTTTAAACAGTGAATGTCTCATTCTGATAATGGTACCATTTTGTAGCTAATACTGCATAGACTTCAAGCTTGAATGCATTTTAAAAATAATCTTTCCTTAGTAGTGATGTTATGGAAACGCCTTGAGTAAGTACTGCCACATGTATTTCATTGGTACTTGCATACAAGCAGGTGAACAATTTTTCTGTGATTTTCACGTGGATACTTCATTTCCTGCTCCTGTCATTCCTGTGCAATAAGAGCTGTGATGTGGCTGCCCTCAGTCTTCAGTTACTTTTGCCTCTTGTGTGATTCTTCTGTGAACAGGCAGATGTGTCGGTGCCTGCGTTGTCTGTTGGTCCCTGCCTTCATTTCTTTGAATACTGCTTCTTAATGTTCAGAGAGTTGGATTTATGGTGCATTTACCCAAAAACAGTAAAACTACTTTGAATGTAATAGTTGCTTGTATAAAGACAAAGACTTGGTTTACAGTACCAAGTGTAATCAACATAGCTCTGCCAGCAAAACCCCTGATGTAATGCAGCCATGAAAACAGGGTTTTGCTTTAGTTAATCCTTTCTTGGAAAGAGGTTGCAAAAGCCTTTATGATTACAGAAAGGCATATCCTGTGTAACCCTTGCAGGACCCTAGTGATGTAATTACATAGGCAGAAGCTTTGTTTTTTAATTGTTGCCTAAATTTGCCACGGCAGATCTTGCAATAAAATTCACTCTTGCAAGTGCATTTTGACCAGTCTTGAAATTGCAATATAATGCAAATGTTGAATACAAAGGATTAGGCTACAAGAAAATTTCAGACGCAGGTGAGAAAATAGGTTTAAAAAAAAACATGCCAGAATTTATTGCATCTAGGATGTAGAAGGTTCTCAGTTATTTTATGCATGGTCTCAATATCATAATAAGCAGCTGATCTTTAGGGCAAAATGGATGAGACTGGCATGAAAGAACCTTAAAAAGTGGGTTAGTTTTTAGAAGTCTTTATATGACTCTTCCATACAGCCATTAGAATAGCCTTCTGCCATTGGTAAAGTTGCATTAAATAAAATACTATTTAGCTGGCATATGTAGGCTGAAAATTTCTTCTGAAGTTTGGATTACTTCCCCCCCACCCCCAGATGATATTTTAGGTGCTGATAATAAATTTGAGGCTGGGCTGTTTGTCTAATAACAGTGGATAACTATTCCTCGCTCTGTGCATGCATGGGACAGTGTAAACAAGCTTCTAGAAACACACTCAGCTGCATCTGCCTTCTGTAGTTTCTGCCAGTATTTTAGGCTGTGGAGCTCTTGAGCAGTACTGACACAGAACTGGTTAACTTACTGTCTTAAAACGTGGATGAAATTGAATGGATAGATAGCCTACAGTTACTTCATAGGAATGAAATAATTCTGGATACAAAATGAAAACAAAAATACCAAGATTACTTCAGTTTTATGAACAGCAAGAAGGTCGTTACCACCTTCAGTTAAATTGAGACTGATAAACTAGTCCATGAGCTGGGGCCACAATTAAAAATGGTAATTAATGACACTTCTTAGTAAATGTCTTAATAATTGTACTGGTCTAGTTTCTACATGAACACTAAGACAAGGGTGAACATTTTCAGTGGCTGGTGGAATCTTTAACTCAACTTTTCATGAACTAGTACAACAAATACTATCAGTTATGGGAAAAATGCCCCAAGACAACTGACTGATGTTCCATTGATCAAGATACAAAGCAAAACAAGCTGTCCAATTCAGAAATAGCTACCAGCTACAAAAAATACTGTTTGGACCTAACAAAAGAGGTGCTATAGCAGTCATTTTCTTTTGTTTGCTTGATCACTGGAATTTTGTTAATTTTTAATGCATGTCTTTCACTTAATTGGGTCATGTTTTTTCTAAAATTCAAATTTTTCTTCTTCCTATAGCCCTGCCATAGGACAGGCTGAGGCAGAGTCTCAGTGTTGCCCTGTTCAGTCTGAGGCAAGTGGGATTTATTTTATTCATTCTGGGGGCTTTCACAGCTTTATGGCTGTTGGATATTTATGTCCCCAAACTTGCAGCAAGTTTGGTGAAGGCCCCTAAATTTATTTTAATATAGGTTTTTTTATTCTCTTTTGGTAGATGGGCTCTAATATTTATCTTTTTATTATGGCTGTGTTTTTTAAGAGTCTTAAGGGGAGGGAACCTGTTTTAAGATGTGTGGGTACTTTTTCTCTTAATGGAATTTCCTTCAAGGCTGCTCAGGTAGTCCTTAAGACACTGCCCCTCCCCATCTTTCCCTGCATTGCGTTTGTGCTGTATTTGTTTTTGGGTTTGGTAGTGTTCCTTTTGTGTAGTCTCTGAATTAGTGGCATGAAATACCAATTATTGTTTTCTCTTCTGAGGATAGGTATCTACTGAAAAGCTTAAAATAGATTTGAACTAGTAAGTTAATTGCTACAAAAATTTGTAGCCCCAATTACAGAATAGAGTTTCTTTGAAGAAGGTTAAGATGTTAATACTGCTGTGTTTGTAAGCTGCACCTCAACAAATATTAATGTAGAGCCCTGCGAAGAAATAGAGATCAGATCCAAGTTGATAACAGAGAGTGAGAAATCAAAGCTGCAGATTTTTCAGCTTGCCAGTTGCAGGGAGAACCTTTTCCTCAATCTCTTTTTCCTCAGTTCAGGGAGAACTTTTTCCTCCATCTCAAATATGTCAAATTTGAGGATGTTTTGACTATTGCATCAATAGTAAGAGTTGAAAAACTTTTCTTTTAAACCTTGAGAGATTCTGTTGCATGTTCAAAATTAGCTTTATTTGAAGTTCCTTCTTTCACGTGGTGCCTAGCAAAATTTTCTACCCTTTGTGAAGAAAAAGGTGTTCATTCTGCTGCAGATCCATTGTTTGTGAATGCTTGAGGTTGCTTAAAGAAAGCTTCAGAACAGCAGGTTTTACCTAAGGAGGTCTTGCAGCATACCAGCAGTGAAATAGTAAATAAACAAATGTGGGAGTCTGGTTTGACCTTTTTTTTTTTAAGTTTATTTTTAATAAAATAATTAATTTTTAATAAAAATTAATAAAAATATTATATATTTTTCAGGTTTGTGGTGAGGCTTTTTTATGAGCATAGTTGTTCTTCAAGATTTTGCTTAATGATGACCCCTAATGGGATTTCAAGTAATTTTAATTCAAGGAGAGAGTTGTAATTAACTTAGAGTGTATTGCACATTGCTGTTGTACCCTTCTTTGTTTGTACTCTGCCCTTTGCATTTTTCCTGTAGAAGGCCCCCCCCAAAATCCCTGTCTGACTGGAAAATTGACATGTCCATGTTAACTGTTTCAGAATGGTTATTGAGCATGGTCTTGCTTTGCTAATTCTCATTGTGGTGCTCCCCCTGATAACAGTGAAGATGAGAACAAGTCTTCAAGATAAACTACTACAACCAGTACTTCTTTCACTTGCTTAATTTATAGGATCATTTGGCTTAATTCTTTTTTCCCTAGAATGTCTAACGAAAGTGTTTAATTCAAAATAATACATTGTGGGGCTTGTATTTGTTGCTCAAAGTATCTTAATCTCTTAGAGTCTCAAAATAAAAATGCCTCTTTATTTTGAGGGATGAAGTATGGTTCTTAGTTACATTCCAGTATTGCAGCTCTCATTGCAGCAGTTTGTGTACCACAAAGTTGGACATCTTGCTGTTAGTGAAATTTTTTTACTACAGTTGATGGTATTTCAGTGACATGAATTTTATAGATGTTAACAAAATGTGGTCTTGCAGTTCAGGTTTTTTAAGCTTAAGTAGGGGCACATAACTTTTTTAAAGGAGCAGGAGTTACTGATACTCTGCTAAATTGGGTAAATTTGTACCTGATCTGTTAAACAAGAAAAGTAACTTGATGTGGTAAATAAAGTACATATCACATATGAGGACCTTTTTAAAAAATCTGTATGCTTGCAACCAAAATAATCAGACCAGGGAAACAGTGGTAGTGACTGGGTTCTGTAAGAATGCAGCTGCCAGTGACTGCTGTTCTGTCTGTCATGGTTGGGCTAGGTTGGAAGTAGTTCAGAGGAAAGAAGGTTTTGGGACAGCCATTTAAGGGATCAAGAGGAATCAAAGTGTAAATTGTAATGTATATAAAAGTTCTTTCTGAAGTTCTGAAAAACACTTGGTGAGAGGTTTCTGGCACACTGTAAGCAGCAACATAGTGCAGTGTTGATTGCCAGAGCACAGATTCCCAGTAAGGCTGTGTTAAAGCAAATGCAGTTTTACTGCAGCCTTGTGCAGGTGTGGCTGAGGGGGCTGAGCGCTGGAGCCTGCTGCTCTGGCAGCCAGCCATATCCTGTCCTGAACCACAGGATCCAGGGTGTTATCCTCAAGCTGTTTGTTCCTGGCATCCTGCTGAGTCAGTTTTGACTGTCCCTGATGTGAACAATTTTCAGGCTTGGTACTTACATACCTGGGCACTGTTGTGAATAGTGAGGCCCTTGTATCTTCTGAACAAGTTTACAATAACCTCCTAAATTCTTGCAGGCTTTCTCCCAGTGGGGACAGTCAGCAACACTGCTGTTTTAATGGCAGTGAATTTGACTGCTGCAGAAATACTGTCTTGAACTTACTGACCTTAAGGTTTTTCGTTCTTGAGGGTATAAAGAAGTGAAAGAGTTTTGAAAAAATAGTAGAATTTTAATGCCAGTACCATCTTAACTAAAAGCAAAGAAGCACATGACATTGAGAACTTGAAAGCTTCCTTATAAATTCTCGTGTTAGCAGTTAGTGTGTCTCTCTGGCAGCTGACTGCCTTATACAAAGTTCAAGCTTCTGACATCTTAAACTTTTTTCCCTTAAGTTTTCTCTTAAATCTCTACCATATTCAGAAAGGAGGCATGGGTTGTAGAATTTCAGTTTCTGCTGCTCATAGTAGCCAATATGTAGAACTGATTTTTGCTAACAGCAATTTTAATTGCCTGAAATGAATGCTGTACAGCCAAAGAAAACTTTCACCATCTCCCAACTTAGGAAGTTATGTAATGCTTTGAGATGAAGATGTCACGCAGAGCTTTTTTTCTTTTCTCATTTTTTCACTGACTTACTTGCACTGAATTCTCTAGCTTCTTTCTTATAAATTTAAGTGGGAAAAAATACATTTTCCTCTTTCACTTGTAAAGTCGAGAATAAGAAAACACACTTTAAGACTTTAATGAAGGAACCTGGCAATGTAAGTATTTTAATTTCCTTTATGTTTTCAGTAGGCTGCAGGTGACCTTGTTACACTTATGGGTTATGTATGAAAAACCAGAAGGACAAATTGAAAGTAGTTTCATAGTTGCCTTTACTTCACATGCTTTTCTTAAGCAACAAATTGCAGTAATTGAAGTTTGGCAGCTTTTTTTTTTAATGAAAAAACTAAATTATGGGTAAAACACCTTGGTTTAATACAATTTGTGTTTCTGTTAACTAGCAGCAGAATTTCAGCATTTGCTACTTACTGGTAGAGAAGAAAAATTCCACAGAACTGCCAGTACAGGTTAGTTTAATCTGTAAGTACCTGATGTTACTATTTGAAATAATTTGTTCAAATGATACCATTTAAATACCTGAGGGGAATTTTGGTCTCTGAAATGTGATTGTTACCTACTACTGATTCCAGTAGTGAGTGAACAGACTAGACTTTTTTGGAAGATCTATAATGGATTTAACTATGCTTGTGGACAGGTAAAAAATACCTGCAAGCACCTTTAAGGAAAATTTAATACAGAATCTTGACAAGCAGCCTTTGATGTTGCTGAAGAATGTGAAAATCTGAAGTCAAAATCACTATGGTAACATGCCAGTTATTAATGAGGCTGGTTTTTACCAACAAACCAGCAGGATCCTGTGTTTGTTGTGTTGGGGATTAAGCATTTCTGTTTCTAAGAATCAATAGCAGTTTGTAATCTTTCCATTTTCTTTAGCTATTGCTAATTACCCTTTCTTACCCACAGATTTTTACTTTGTTAGGCTGGTAAGCCAGGAGCTTGTTCTTCTGTGCTTTTTTAATTGCTTTTGTTAGTTCATTTCAGCACTTCAGAGGCTACCTACAAACATGGTTTTGTCCAACTGTTTTATCTTACATCAGAGTTACTGCTCTGCCTCTATTTTAATTCTGCCCTATTTCATATTCCCAGAAATTCTGGTATTTTATTTCTATTGTATGGAATGTTTTATACCCTAAAATAGGAAAGATTCTTTGTGACTGAATAAAAGATGCAGCTTTCTCTGGAATGGCTGCACACACTTAGTTCTGTTTAGACTTTGTATATCTCATCTCTGCATATCAGTAGAAGAGATGAAAACTTTTTCTGTGCTGTAGCACGAAGTGGAGATCCACAGCTGGATGAGCTGTAAGATAAGATTGTGCTTTAATTCACTTTTGAGGCCATGATGTCCCACTCTGAATTTGAGAGGCTTTTAACATCACTGGTGGGTAATTACTTAGTCAGCACTGGGAAGGTCGTGGTTATGTGGTAGCTGAACAGACACTTCAGTTTTGCCAGCTCATCTGAAGGGTCTACAGTGGGTTTATGAGTGACTTGTCACTTCCAGCAGAATTGCTTGGTTTAGGGTTCTGAAATCTTAAACGGTGCTGCAGAACTCATCATAAAAACATGCACAGTTTCAAGGCAATTGTATCTTCCCAGGTTTTAGAATAGTTACTCTTGCAGCCCATTGCCTGCCATCTTCTCTACATCAGTTCTTGGTAATTTACACTAAATTGCTTTGTCTTCAAAATGAGCTACAGGCAAATTTCTCACCAATGTTGCATAGGTTTTTCTTCCTAAAAGGGGGGAAAAAAGGGAAGTCATACATTAATATTTACAATTTAGCTTTATCTCTCTTTGCTTAATCTTCATTGCAGGTATACAAGAATAAAAGGGATGCCTTGTTGTGAGGCCATTACCCTGTCAGCAGAATGTGTCTGTATTTCTTACACCATCTGTGGTTGACCCTAGCTGATGCTAGCATTAATGCAATGCTCAGTACTAAGCTGGAGTGAGTAAATGCTTTTGGCTGCTCAGTTACCTTATCATGTCCTGGTGTTGGCACTGGCTGGATGCAGACCTGCACTACTTGTCCACTGGCCTGGCAGTCAATGGGGTTAACTAAAGGGCAGAGTGTGTTCCATAGTGTCTTAACAAAAAAAAGTGCGTTTCTCCAGGATAGATCGTAGTAGAACTCTGGTAGAAAGACATCTCTTTGTGAAACTTTAAATGGCAGTTACTTACGGCACTTTGTGGTAGAATAAAGTTCATTTTCTTTTGAGATAGGACCAAAACAAGACTGGGTATTTGAGCTTTGATTACCAGGTAAACAGTGTTAAAATTGTAGCTCAACTTCTGACACACCATTAGAGCAGCTGTCCATTGTAAAGTGGTTCAGCAGTCTTCCCTCCCAGTTCTAGTACTGTGTATTTGGAACAGTTTGTAATTTCCCACTATTTCCTTAGACTCCTTGCTGACTCCCAATTGCCCTTTTAGAGTTTCTGGTCACTGTGCAGTAAATTCAAAATGAGCAAAGCTGGTTTTAGTACCTTCGTAAAGGACCTTTAATTAAGCACATGAGTGAATAGTGTCCCCTCTCGGTAGCAGTGTGGCCACAGAAGTGTGTTGTGAAGGGGTTTTCTCTGTAACTTGATACTGCTTTTGTATTAAGTGGTATGAAAGGGCTGGGATTACTGATCTTTTTCAAAAGACAGGTGGTGGCAAAATACTGATGTTGAATTTAATTCAAGAAAGTGAAAGACTGGTAAGTATGTGCATCACTTTAATGCATGCAAATAATAGTAACAATAACAAGCTTAATTTTGTAGCATTCAGTTTACAAAGAAGATAAAATACGGAGCTGACATCATTTGCATCCACTGGGAACCCTCTCTGAACTGTTCTTCAAGAATGGGTCATTGCACATACAGCCATCTGTAATGTGTGACATTTTGTAACAGTCTCTGATTAAACAGAAGTGAACCACTGTTTCTGTGTATTTTTTTTTCTCTTCTTGAAAACCTATTTAAATTATTGTTGCAACAGATGTTATCGTGAGAGTAACTTGGTACCAGTTTTTGATTCTCTGTAAGCTGCAGAGACTCATTTGTGTGAGCTCTGACTTGGAGACAAACAAATGAATCCTAACTTCTTAACCTGTAACTTCCTTTTGCTGTTGATCTGCTGTCCTGCTGCTAAGCAGACTATAAAAAGCTATTGAAGTTGAAAGGGTCGGAATATGGAGGAAAAGTTTCTAACTGTTTTCATAAAAGTTGGTGGCATGGGCGTGCTGGGAGGTGCTCTGTTCTAAACCCTTTTTGAGCAGAGAGATGAGGTAGCTTGGGAAATGGCACTTCCTGTGTCACTGGATGAGACTGGATTACTGTGCTAGGCTGGGCTTATTTAGCTACCACTGTTCACTCATAGGTTAATTTCTGAGAGGTGGTAAAGGCAAGATAAACATATTTTTCTGCTATGGCATGACCAGTTGAAGGCATTTTGAATTGCCTGTGTGTGACAGGGAGGAGGTGCAGTAGAGGACCCTTCAAGGGAACAGTGCTGCTGTGCAGAAGGTCTTAATGGCCATTTGTCCTCTGGCTCTTTCAACTCCAGGAAATCTGAGAGGCATTTGGGAGCTGCTTTGTAGTAAGAGCCAGTTAGAGCAAGGACAGTTGTGTGTTGCCTGGCAGGTTAAAGCCCTCCCAGTGTGAACATGACTGGTAGGAAGTAGGAAGGGTGGGTCTGTGCTTGTTGCACTGTGAACCTCAGCTGGTTGTTGCAGTGTGGGACCCCAAGAGTTAAACTGTAAGTTTACTTTTTCTCTAAAAGTTGTTTCAGTGGGTTTTGGTTTTTTTTTTTTTTTTGTTGTTGTTGGTTTTTTTGTTTTTTTGGTTTTTTTTTTTTTTTTTTGGTTTTTTTTTTTTTTTTTTTTTTTTTTGGTTTGTTTTCTGTGCGGCTGGGGGGGGATGAAGAGTTTAAACTTTTAATTTTTTATAAGGTAAAAGTGGGCATATATGAGCAGCAAGACCTCTGTTTATATTCTACCTCAAAGACTCAAGCTTGTGCAGTGGTGTGAGCTATAGGGCAAAGCACTGCTGTCTGCAGAATTGAGTTGGGTGTGGGCAGGCAGTAAACAAATTACAAGACAGAACTTCCTGGCCATGCTGGCTGTAATTTTTCATCTTGGTAACAGTTGCTATTCAAAAACAGTCTGCTTTGCTGCCACAGTATTGCTGCTGCAGGTTGTGTATGTGGTGAGCAGTCAATGCTTTGCTTTTCACTCCTGTGCCTTTCAGTAAATTTACATATCCGCTTTCTGCTCTGGGTTGAAGCCATCCTAATGCCCCAGGCTAGACTTGGGGAAGCTGGCTTTGCCCAGTTACTTTCTAGAACATTCTCCTGTCCCCTGCATCAGGGCTGGGGAGCAGAGGGGGATTTCTCTGGCCCTTCAGCTCTCTTCCTTCTGGCAATTGTTTTTTCTACCTGAGGCCAGAATGTGAAGGCTTGGATTAGACAATAATCTTCCATCTTCTTCCTTCTGAATTCACCATGGCTTGCAGTTCATTTTGCAGTTTTTGGCTGTGCCCAGATCTTTGCTGCAGTTAGAAAAGCAAATCGTACCTAGCTACTGTTGGAAATACATCGTCAGGTAGGGTAATAAAGCTCACATAGAAACGGTAGTCCTTCATAAAAGATATTTATTCGATTAAAAGAAGTTACATGACAGTGGTTTTTGGCAATTTTAGTCACAATATGTTACATCAAACAATGTGAAACTCCCAGCAACACACGTTTTTGTTCTTAGAAGCTGAATGCGCCATCATGGTTGTAAACGCAGCACTGAAAACCTCTGCATTTTTCAAATCATGGATGTATGCTCTAGACAAATCTCAGGTCTGTATTCTGTGGCATTCCTTGGATGATAATACAAAATAATTTCACCAAGTGCAGGAATTGTTTGGACTATGAAAACGTAACAGTGCTTACAACTAAACTTTATGTCACCCATGACTGCTCACATACCTCTCCACCCCACCCCAGATATAGATATGTCTAGTAAGGTAATATTTACACAGAGAAACAATGTAGGATTATGCAGAATTTGAGACCTGTTTTTTTATCAGTCTGATTGAAGTCAGCTTTAAAGTTGCTTCCATACTGACACTGGCTTTGCAGTCAGTAGTTATTTCATGCATGGCACATGTCAGCAGTGTATGTGGTCTGAGTTCATTTTTCTGTTGCTGATTCAGGAAGAAACGTGTAGTTACACTGGATAAATTCTTTTACTGACTGACCAAGCCTATGCAGAAATTAATTTACAATCCTAATCTGTGGAATAAGAAGAAAGGGATCAATTGCTGTCTTTGGTTTGAAATCTTGCTTTCTCTAACTCCAGAATCATCAAAGGCTTGGCTTAAAGTTCACTCTACTCATGGTTTCAATTTTTTTTAGTTATTTGGTCACTATTATAGCTGTTAATTCTTGTGTTGCCTGGTAGTTACCCAGGAACAGTCCACTTTTAGTTTTAAATGTGAGGCTGGACCCTTCCAGTGCTGTACCCTCTAAGAGCACAGTGCATACAGCACTGTACTGCATATGTTAGGTTCTTTTGATGGCTGGATCATTTTCAACCTCAATATTGAAAGCAACAAGACCATTAAATGAAAAGCCTAAATAAAAGGTCACATTTTCATTTCCAGCAGGCACTGATTCATGATGGAGTGGCAAGATACGGAGTTCTTTCACGTGACCTTGTATAAATAAATTTCTGTCCTTGGTCCAGCCAGAAACTCTTTTGAGATTGTCACGAATTTTGGAAATGCTCCATACAGTTCCATGCAGCCACTTCATTCTTCTCTCATCTAAGGATCCCACCATCAATTTGTCAATTTTATTTTTGTGCACTATCTTACTTAAGCCATAACCCTTTCCC
The DNA here is from genome assembly GCF_017590055.1 of Onychostruthus taczanowskii. Lineage (NCBI taxonomy): Eukaryota > Metazoa > Chordata > Aves > Passeriformes > Passeridae > Onychostruthus > Onychostruthus taczanowskii. The sequence continues at coordinate 5,246,046 of NW_024500350.1, forward strand.
AGAAAAAAATGGGTGTAGATTCTTTTCTTTCTGGTAGGAACATCTTTCATTTTGATGTCATATAAGCGTTTCAGGGTTTGAAGGGCCGAAGTTAAAATTTCATCTTTGTCAGGATTAGGCTCTTTGTCTAATGCCTCATCTGGCCAGTACAGCAAGGTGAGCAAAAAATAGGCACTTGCTGGAAATTGTCTTTTTCCTTTGAAGAATCTTAGACTGAGCTCACGAAGAGTTGGTAGTGGAAGGAGCTTGGCTGATCCTGGTGCTAAGCAGGCTAATGTGATGTGACACAAAATAAAATTGATCAAATCGTTGTCCTCCAAGCTGTTCCTTGGTGGGTTTTCTGGATAGAAACTAAGGATCTTTTCTAGCTTTTCAGCTGACCTGTTCTCTTTCTTATCTGTTAAGAATGACAGGATATTGGTGACATTTCCTCCACCACTCCCGTAAATACTCAGGCGTCTCATGAGCTGAGTGTCAGGACCATTGTTGCTATCATCTGTAAGTGATGGTGAGATGAAGAATTTAGCATATACAGCTGACTGCTTTCTTAGCCATTTTCTGGGATTATAAATTTGTTCTTCCTTATCATCATTTTCATCATCCTTCTCTTGGTTTTTATCTGTTTGGAAATAACTTAGTTCCTCTGAAATCCATTCCAGAGCATTGTACAGGTTCTGGCGCAAGCCTTTCAAGCGGGAATGAAGCCTTCCCCATGTTCTTTTTATGTCTTCTGGAATGTAATCTGTGGTGAGATATTTCACAAGCTCAGTATGTTCCCCCTCTGGACTTCTGTGGAATACAGGCAGCGTGGACAAAAATCGAAGAAGGCGGCAACCTACTTCTACTTCTCCAAAATAGCCAGCGTTGTTCATACTTTCACGTTCTTCCTTTGCTGCCTGTTGTGCAGCCCTGAAGCATTTCATAGCTTTAAGAGCAAGCAATATCTTCTCGATGATCCTTTCAGGGGTATCCTCCTCTGTCATTTTATCCACAGTGAAACTAAACCATCTCCTGTAGACTTGACCTTCTGTATCCAAAATAAAAGAATCAGTTGGCAAATGAGATTTTGCAACCTTTGCCCAGTATTCAGCATCTTCAAATTTTTCATTGCTGTAATTTAGTCTGGCAAGCTGCTGGGCAAAAAAAGGATCTTTTCCAAGGAGTTCATATGCAGCTTTTAAAACACCAATGGCTTTTTCACAGTCTTCAGCTTCACAGACATGTTCAATGAATGGGGAGAAGAGAGTATCAGTATTGTCACCCCTGCTTCTTTTATCACGTCGAATAAACAGATGTCTGATAAACTTTATGAATTCTTCTCGTCCAAATCTGTTTTCAAAGAGCACCTTTTCCTGAAGAAGAGTTGTTGCAAGTTGACTTAGTGATTGATTCCCTGAAAGTTGATGCAGAATTTCTTTTGCAACCAGGCAGTGTATTATCCGAATAGATGAAATATAAGTGGTGCTTTCCCTTAGCTCAATAAAAATCATTCTTACTTGTTCACTCAAGTGATGTTTGAAATCGTATGCTCTTGCTTTACTCTCTGTATATGCACCCAGCCCCAGAAAAGCCTCACAGTGTGACAGTGAGATGTATGAATTTGGTACATAGCAGTTGAGCAGAGCAATGTAACGCATCAAGCAGGTGTCACGGGAGGAAGGGTCGATGCCTTGCAGTATGTGCTCTACCATGTCTGACACGTATGTTTTATTGAACTCCTCACACATCAGCACAAACGTAAGTATGAATTCTGGCTCATCATATTTCTGCTGCAGTTTTCCAAGTTTGGTGTTAAACAGATTTTTCTCTGACTCTGTCAGTTTGTGAGTGACAGCAACTGTGTCCAGTGGCGAAGCTTTGCAAAGCCTTTCAGGGTCATTGCATCGTCTGCAGCATATGAGGATGAAGTAAGGCCTGGCGGTTTTCATTTTCCTGGTTGCTACAGCCTCCATTAACTCAATCTGTAGTTCTTCAAAGTACTCGTCATCGTAATCTTCGATCAGGAGCAGCACAGGAAAGCAGTGAGGGATTTCCTTTTCTTCATAATCTCTGAGGGCGAGCACATGATTACAAACAGTTGAGGGTGAATATGAGGTCTTGATAACAGCACATCTAAAACGCTTTCTGCTTTTCCATAGAACTTGCCGTGCTATTGTGCTTCCACCACTCCCAGGATGGTGAAATATCTTTAGTTTAGCCACAGAATAATTGTGTCCACTTCCTCGTAAAATGCCATCCAAGAGTTTGCTTGCCTCCGCGCATGCTTCACGTTCAATGATATCCCCACAGAGTTTATTATCAGCAAGCCACAAGTTTTCCCACATGATTTTTCTCCCGCGGTAAAAATTTTGTTCTATGTCTTGTTTTTGTTTTTCAGTCCAAAGATTTAGTTTGATATCATCGCATTGGTCAGCACAAAGGATTTCTAGGGAATACAGTTTCTCTTCTTCCCGCAAGGGAAGTGTACACACGCCTCCAGTGGAAGCTGGCAGGTGTCTGGGTTGGGCTGTAGAAGGCAGCATTGATTGGATGGTGGCATCTACGTGACTGAGCTTCATACCCACAATACTGCATTGTTCTAGGGTCTCAATGCTGCAGGATTCCTGAGCTAGATTAGCCCACTTTCTGTAATTTTCTTTGGACTCTGCAATGCAGATGATGTACTCCATGCCGTTCATCTCTGTATAGAATTCCTGAAAAGTGTCCACAAGTGGTTTCTGCACTGGTGACAGCAAAAGAAAAAGCACAATGAAAGAGCGCTCTGGCAGAATTTCCTCACAAATACAAGTAATTACTTTCTTCAGGTATTTTTTTTTGGTTCTAATCCATGTATTTTCATCACAAGGTTTTTCATCCCCAAGGAAGTCACTGCGCCCATTGCAGAATATCCAGCTGGTCTGATCAAAGAGTTTCTGAGAGGGAGAATTATCAGTCTTAATTTCTTTGGAAAAATCCTGTAAAAAATAAGAACTTGTTTCATGGTGCTCTTTGTATTTGCTGTACAGCCCTGACACATTAGAATGTTCATCAAAGTCAAAGACACAGAAAATGTTCAAGTGCATTAAAAAGTTGATGTACTTCAGATTATCCTGTTCACATCTGTTTGTGACAAGGATGTACCGCAGGGAATCATCCATGTAGCTTTTGCCATCATTTAATAGAATTGATAACTTTCTTCCTAAATCTTGAGGTATTTCTGTAGGTACTTGTGTGCTGGAGAGCTCAGCTCTTTGTCTTTGAGCATCCCTGTCTGGTATGGCTTGAATGAAAGCAGTGAGATTGTTGTGCTGCACAGGTTCGGACTTTGCTCCCAGACGCTGGTAGAGAGCGCGGTCTTTGGTCAGGGTCACCTTCTGATTGCTTTCATTGTATTTTGGCAAATAAACTTCAAAACAGTTGTTCTTTACCAAGCTGAATGTTGGTTCAATGTCAACCTCCACTACAAATCTTTGTTCCTGAGAATCTTTTGAAATCACTTCAACAAACACAGGCGGGTGAATACATTTCCTTGCAATTTCTTGTAAATTATTGCAAAAGCACTTTTCTATATAATCCAGTGCATCAACAAAGTCTTCTCGGTTTTTGATCTTTATGCCAACGACCTGTCCGTGTTTCCAGCCCTTGTCCTCAACACTGTCCATGACACCAAAATGGATGGTGCCATTTGTTCGAATGTTCATGCAGGCCGAAGCAAATCGTATCACTTCGGAGGCAAACTTTGATTGCAGTTGATGTTTGTTCAGTTCTGCAGCAGTGTCACAAGATTTGTATTCGTGGCAAGGAATGATTAAATCGCTGACTCCTGATTCTGGAACAAGGACTGTGTCTTTCACATATTTGAAATTGGTATCCTGACTTCTAAATGGCCGACAATTTCTGAGCTCTAAAACTTCGTCAGCACTTTGAAGCTGGGATTTCTTGCTCCTTTTTTGCTTCTTGCCGGAAGTAGGAGCTGTGCTCTCGCTGCTGGTTGTACTCACAGCACTAGAGCTGCCTCCACTCGCCGTGCCCTGAGCAGGGGCATTGCTGCCTCTGGCTGGGCCTGGTGGTGCATCTTTTCTCTCAGGTGTTTTGCTGCTGGAGTCCTCAGCTTGCTGTGCATTGTCCTGGAGCCGCAGAAGTTCATTTCTCTTGTGGATTAAGATCTGGATTTGGCCTTTCTTCATTCCTATGTCTTTGAGGAAGGACTCATCCAGTTCCATTAAGGCTGGACCTGTCACTTCTTCTGCATATAGTTTATCTACATACTCCTTCTTGATTCCAGTAGATTCCAGCCAGCATTTGACGTGGTTCTCAACCCATTCACTCACAGGTAACGTTTTGTAATCTAGAAGTTAAATCATGTGTTACTAATACAAACTAATGTTTGTTTTGCCACACTGAATGTTATTTTCTCTCTACCAGTCACAGTGAGACAGCAGGTCTTAACTTCTTAAATATGTCACTTCTGATGACAAAGTATCCATAACCTTAATCAGAAGCAGTTAATGGTGCAAGACTAATAAATCAGCAAAGCAGGAAACTAGGAAGGAGACTTGGAAATAATCCTCAAAGGGAGCCAAGGAAATAACCCAAAATGTTTTGTGCAGGGAATGATAAGGTTTATGGGAATTGACAGGGCTGGACTCCCTAAACTGGACAGGTTTGGGCGGATCATTTACCCACTTGAGTCTGATTATTTTTTCCTAAATGAGGATAGCATCAATACAAACCCTAAGATGATAGGAATACTGATTAGTTCCCCACTAGAGAGAAATCCTTCAAATGCAGATATTAAAAAGCAAATTTCTACATACAAAGTAGAAATTTTCTGAAAGCAGTACATACCCATTGTCTCTGGTGGAGGAAATCCTGCCGTTAATGAACAAAACCCTAGAGGGGGGAAAAAGTACGTCTTCAGATTTACAGTTCACGTTCCTGACATAGTTCAAGCTGATGTTGGTGTTCTGTTTTCTCAAACTCCTCCCCACCTTTTTGGTCCAAGGTCATTTCTGTACCTCTAAAAGCCTGTTCTTTCCAGCTGTGCTGCTTCTGTGTGCCTGTGTGAAGGCAGCTGCTCCTGCCTCTGGCACACATGTGGATGTGAAAGAAATAGGGGGTTGCTGTAGGGGTTTGTGCTGACAGCTGAGCCCAAGAGTTCCTTTTGTTACATACTGGAGAAAAGGAGGCCCCTCACCACTGTGTCCCCCAGGTTCTATCCCTTACTTTTTATTGCTTTTTCTCACTTTCTCTCCCTTTTGTTCCTTCACACTTGCTTTTTTTCCCCTCTTTTTTGGTGGGTACACTCTCCCCTGCTCCTTCTCTTTTCCCGTATCTGTTCTGGTGCTTACCAAAATTTCCAAAAAGCAGTTTGACTAACTGCCCAACCCAGCAGAAGGTTTTCTGTTTAGTGGGGTGTCCTCCCCCGAGTCATGACATCCTTCCTTGCCCATCCTCCATTCCAGGAGTTCAGAGATGGGTGGCAGCAGGGACAGCCTGTTCTGTACTGCAGGAGGAATGGGTTTGTTATGAATGAAGGTCTATATGTCTAATTTAATAAACAACAAAATTCAATTTAGCAGCAATTTTAATTTAGCAACAATTTTTACTAAATTAATACAATCAAGTATATTAAATATAATCAAGCATATACAAAAATTTGGTAGTGATTAATTAAGTGTGGTTAAGCATAAGCAAAGCCGACTGGGGTACAGGGAGAGTTTCTCACCCTGCCTCACATGTGAAACAAAGGAATCCAAACCCAACTTATATACTGTATGCTAATACATATTCATCAGTATTTTCCTGTTAATCTCCTCCTGTGTTTGTTTCTTGAAATCTCTGTCACTGTACTGCACAGCATGTGCTCCAGTTGTTGCTAGGGAGTCTCCTGGCTCTTTGGTGGTCTTTGTAGAGGAAGGCTCACTGTCTTCCTCACTGCCCTCTGCATAATCTAACAGGTTGCACATGCACATTGAGCTTTGTGTTATGTAAATAAGTATTATGTTCCAAATAAGCCTTATTATTTCATAGATAAAACCACTACTTTAGATTCCATATCTGAAATCATCCCTTCTTTGCTCATCCCAAGGCCGATTCTGCTTTGGGATCTTGCTTATCTCAGTACTACAGCCTGTATCCTGTTTTTCACATGTAACATCTGCAAAGGGACCCATCTGCTTTGCAATTAATCACATACACTTTTTATTTTATAACAATTATTTTGTAAAATGTTGATATAGTTACAATTTAGCACGAATCATATCCATTTATCACAGGTAAAATACACCTGCTCAGTGTGACATCCACAGTCAGCAGTAACCATCCACAGCCCTGTCACCGGGGTCACAGTAAAGGTGTGCCATGGTGGTGCTGGTGTTTCTGCTCTTGCTCTAGTGGGGAGCTCAGCTCTGGTTCAGCCAGCTCCACCCCTGCAGCTCATGGTGCTGAACTGCTCTCGGCAAGTGTCAAAGGAGCAGCCCCCAGTGCAGCTGGGCGAGGTCTCCACAATGTCTGCAGTGTAACGGTGGAGACTGGGCAACGGAGAAAAGAGTTCACTCCCCAGGACCAAGGCTTGGCAAGGGGTGGTGTGGGGAGATTCTGCTCCGGGAGAATAGGGGATGCTGGAGAAAGCCAACAAGTGCACATGAAGCCTTTCTGCATCTGGTCAGCCCTGTGGCAGCCTTGGCTGAGGCACAAGCACGGCTGGAGCTTTGGTGTGAGCAGGAGGCTCTGAGAGGGGAGCCTGTTACGGGACTGCCCTGATGTGCCGTGGGTGTAAGGCATCCCTCAGAGTAAGTGTAAACAGGCTGGTTGTGAAAATGGTGGGAGAAGGATTCTACTGGCACTTGCTGCAGCCTTCCCCGAGAAAGGGGGATAAAAATGTCCCTGAAATACTGATCTTTCAGTATTTGGTGTTCTGTTTTCTCAAATTCCTTCCCACCCTTTTGGTCCACGGTCATTTCTGTACCGTTGGCCACGTCCCAGGGCTGGGCTTGTACTGTGGAATCCCATCCCGCCCTTGTCTCTCTGTCCCAGCCCGCGGTGACAGCTGACGTCAGGGAAGCGCTGCCAAACAAAGAGCCTTGCCGGGGAATCGAAACTGGAACGGAGGCTGAGCAGAGCGGGGGCTGGGCAGCAGGGCTGGAGGGGGCCCGCGGGTCCCCGATCCCTGCTGGTTCTGGGAGCAGTCGGGGTTTGCTCCAGGGGGCTCTGGGTACCCAGGGCTGCACGCGTGGGCAGGGCCGGGTGCAGCTGCGGGGTGCGGGCAGGGCTGTCTGCGCCCCGCTCCCCCCTCTCCGAGCTGCTCACACTCCCGGGGAGTGCTGCCGAGCAGCCTCCAGCCCAGTGGGGTGGCGGGGGCAGTGGAGGGACAGCCTCACTTTTCGCTAAACCCGGTCCCAGTAAAGTCAGCCGCCGGCTGAGAATGAGCGCGCGGGTGGCAGCGCAGGGCTTACCTTGCAGAGCCCGCGGTGGCCCGGTGTCCCCAGCGCTGCCCGCCCGCAGGGAAAGGGTCCCACAGGAGGAACGGGGAGGGAAGGTGCTCCAACACCTGTGGTGCCGGGCCCTGCACGGGCAGCAGTCTGTGGGTGTTCTGCAGCTCCTGCAGGTCTCTTGAAAATGATTCCGGAAATAAAAAGGGGAAACCGCTTTAGAGAAACATTCCTGCTGAGCTATCAAGTCTCCACCCCCTTCACAGCAGTGATGATGCTGGGTGGTGCTGCTGATACGAATCCAGTAGCCTTAGCCCCACCAAAAACAGGTGTCAGGATGGGTGTGGGATATTTTTTTTTTTTTTTATTTTAAACTTTCAGATCCATCTCAGTGCCCTCTGTACCTACCTATTCACTCCAGGCCTCCTCACCAAGTAGCGGAGAGGCTGGCGAGAGGCTCCTCAGCCCAGCCCTCGGTGCCACGGCGGCCCAGGAGGGCTGGGCTGCAGCAGAACTGTCCTGGTGGCTTTCTGGTTCCCGTAAAGCACGTGGTCAGTCAGCAGCTGTTTCAGCAAAACCATTTATTTATGGGTATTTATCGCACAGCAGCACGAAGTCCTGCCATTTTATCTCACCTGTGCACCTGCCCCAGCCACCAGGCTGGAGGGGGCTGGGGACTGTCAGAGCAACCAGCGAGGCTCTTGGGCCTTCAGGGAGGCTCCCTCCCACCTGAACAGCTCCTGCATCCTCCGCTGCAGCAGCAGGCAGGAAATGCTTTGTGCAGGCTCCCTGCTCACTTCTGACAGCTCTGCCAGCACCAGGCCTGCTGGGTTCCCTGGGCACACAACGGCACCGAAAGCTGTGGGGTTTTAATCTGAGTCTTTATTTAGTAGATTTATAAAAGACCTTTACATGAGAAATACAAAAATATGAAATAGGCTTTGAATCTTTTTAGGTAAAATTACCATTATTTTTTCAAGCTTTAGAACATGTAACCTGCACAGTTTGGCATCTTAGGTAAATTGCTCTCACACATTGTAAAAGTAGGAAAAAACATCCTGTAAAGTATCTCCAGAAAAATAGCTGTACATACCCCATCACACATGGGGTATTACTAGCAATAATTTATTTAAGACACAATGGCACAGTCATACAAATTCTCACTTCCTAATTTCTCCTTTAATTAATTCCATTGAAAGATGCAGTATCACTTTCCTCTTCCAGTTGTTATCTCATGATTAAATATAAACACAAAACTGATTAAGACTGATTTGGCATGCTTCATACTTGTACCACGTGGATTTGATACCACTTTGTAGTAAAAATTAAATAAATATAAATACATTAAATAAATATATTGTAAAAGAACACCCCCGTTACATTAGAATTCAGCATTTCTTCATCCTAGCACACATGACACTTTGTCACAGCTTCAGGGCCAGTGTAAAGAAATACTGCACCTTTAACCACACAGGCTCCCATGGATGGAATTACCAGCCCACACACACAGGAAATGGGGTTCTACAGTTCTGTAGCACCCCTGAAACACTGCCCTGATTTCACTGCTCTGAACAGCTCTTGGTGCCTGCTTAGCTCTTCTTCCCAGGACTCATTCACCCCTGGCTCTGTGGCTGTGGCTTTTTCTTAGCCCTTGAGGGACATTTGCAGTTGAGTCACAGGCAGCTCCCAGCTGCCATTGGTGTTTGCTGCAGGTACTTGAGCAGATCTGTTCTCATACTGTGAGTTAAGTCAAGGATTGTTCAACCTGTTCTGCAAATACTGCTTCATATTAAACAAGTCTTTTTTTTCAGAGTAGGAAAAACTTGAATTGGTGTTTCAAGTCAGTATTTTTTAAAACTGTTTCTGCTCAAGTATAAGAGCCTAACTTTCCAAAGTAGTACTGGTTAAACAGAAGTGGTACTTTTCATACCATTTTTAGGATAATCACGAATGATTCCCTTTACAATCACTGTGGTGTGCCTAATGTGGCAGCAGTGCAATGGCAGGTTCAGATAATTTGCTACAACCAAAGGGCTCCTTTTGCACATCCCAGTCCCGAGTAATTATTTCATTTCAATCACTACATTTGATTTTTTTTTTGTAGTAAAACATCCGTTACAAAATCACATACAGTACAGGGATATTGGGTGATGGTTCTATCCAGCTTTTGCTCTTCAGTTCCACAGTCTTGAAAACTCCCTTGGAGTCAGTAACTCCATCCCCAGGGTTCAGCGCTTTACCACTCGTGCCCTGAGCTCCACCATCTCCTGATCCAGCACAGCCACAGGGACAAGGCACTTTTTGGAAGCTTGGTTTCCTCAGAGAGAGTGAATTCAGCTCTTTGATCCCACTTTTCCCTTCAAAGGGTAGGCCTGTGCTTGGAATGTTGGTCCCAGAGAAGAAAGCTCCATCCCTCTCCTCTCAAAGCGTGTCTCCCGTAAGGCTCAGCTCTGCAGAGTCCTCAGCATAGTAATGCTGGAAGAGTCTTTCCTGGCAGCAGATGTGCATAGCGTGGTAGGTGTGCAGGAGCAGGCGAGGGAAACGAGCTGTGAAGTAACACACAAAATCATCTGGGATGGAGCCCAGGGTCTCCTGCACTTCGGGAGGCAGTTCCCTGTAATGGTGCTTCTGTGGAGGAAAACAGAAGAGGGAAAAGCTCAGTCAGAGGGTTTGTTCAAAAGCCTCTTGTAAACAGAGGTTGTTGGTGCTTGTTGGTGCTCCTGGACACAGTACCCTCCCAGTGGGCTCTTGTAAAGAAGCTCAGTACCTAAATCAGGGTCTGATACAGGCTGGCAACAACAGCAGCCAGAGGCAGGAACCCAGAGTGCACGAGAGGAAGAGACTCCTTACCTTATTTCTCATCGCCCTCAGAAGGTCCCGGACAGAGCCACCTTTATAGGATCTGAATTTTCGAAGATCTGCAAGAGAAGCACATTTTTTGTGTGTTGTGATGCAGTTTTAGGTGCTGGGGTGTATGTCTGCAGCCACAGATCCTTGTAGATGTTTCAGTACATAAACACATACTTCCATTTGAAGAAACATTTTACTGACAGGTAACAGTGATGTGCTAAAACTGAGACAGTGTTAGCCTTACTTTCCTGTCCCAGCAAACTGGGAACAGCAGGTAATTCCCCCTGTGACAAAATTCTGTCCATTACCTGTCTGAAGAGGAACAGTGATGTGCTCTCTCCAGTCCATTTTCACCACTTCTCTTCCACCTCTTTCTAACTGCTTGACTATTGGACCGTCTAAAGATTCTTTCTCTATTCGGTCACTAACATCCTGGAAGAGACATTCAGATTATTTCTAGTTTTATTTCCAAGTTTTTCCCAGTGTTTTCAAATTGCTGCTTCTGGCCCATTACAGCTTGTCCTGGTAGTAACGTTGGAATTCCACTTCACTCCATGACAGTGCTTGGGAATAGGATACAGAAGTTTCTGACATTATTTGTTTCACCCTCTTCCAAAGCCTTTTTAGCACAGAGGAGAAGATAAGGCTGGAAAGGATCTCAAGCCCTCAGCCACTTCCCACCCCACCCCAGGATTCAGTGCTTGTTTACTCCTGTTCTTGAAAACCCTCCTGGCCATGTTCTCTGTGGGTACTGCAGCTGCTAGAGGAGACCTTCCTCCCACCAGCTGACCTTGGTAACATCAGCTCTGGCTCCCTCTGAAGGATCTGCTGTCAGACTAAGCCAATTGCTTAGGAGATCCACCCAGGTTTTACAACTGGCCTGCCTCACTCCTCTCAGTAAGGCTGTGGATTCTGTGACCTCAGGCACAAAAGAGAGACTGAATTCAAGAGCTGAAAAGGCCCTGAGAACCGAGAGGAGAGAAAAGGTCATCACAAACCTGAAAGAACTGGAGCTGTTTTTCTAGACTCCAAAAGAAGGGGTGTTTGAGCACACAGCTGGCAGACGGCCGTTTCTGAGGGTCCATGGTTATCATCTGCTCTATTAAATCACGAGCAACAATGTCTTCTGCAAGGAAGAGTGTGCAAGCAAATTTACTTCTTTTATTTTCTCTATGTTCTTAGGCTGTAGTAAAATGTAAAATTTTGTAATTTTATAATATTTTGTACTTCAGAAATTCATTATGGTCTCTATTTCCTCCTGTCCTGCTAGTTCAAGTGCTGCCCTCACAGATGTGCTGGGCAATCAACAGAAAGACTATCAAAGACTAAGAATATCAAAGTTCAGCTCTCTCTTCCCTTAAATACAGGAAATAACTTCACAATCAAGATTGCAGGGTTCCAAATTGTGTATTCCAGAGTTGCCCTGGGGCACTAACTCCAAGAACTTTAGCCCTTTACTTCAGGAGGACCTGAGTACAGCTTTCATCTCTGCCAGGCTGGGAGTAACTGTGGGCCTTGGTTCTGTCACTGGTGCTGGTGTTCAGCAGCCTGGGCCCTCCCTGACCCCTGCAGTGCAGTCCTTACCGTGCCTCCCTGCCTCCAGAGCCTCCAGGCTGTATGCTCCCAGCAGGATGTTGGCTTGCCGCTGCAGGGACTTGCCAAAGGGATGGCCACCTTCAGACACCACGTAATAGAAGACACAGCCAGCTGAAAAGATGTCCACAGTGTATGTCTGCAAAGAAACAGCCTTCACTAGCACTGACATCTTTTCCCCCTGAAAGCTCAGATTCTCACAGGGTGGTTATTTTGCATCTGAGAGCAGAAGGAAATTTTCCAACTCGCAGATTTGAGCTCAAGGCAGCCTGGAGGCCCAGGCACCAGGTGTGCCTGTTTCAGGGTCTGCCTGGTCCTGGGCAGCCTGGGAAGGTGAGGACTTACAGGGTTCTCTTTGCAGTCTTCACTCAGCATCTCTGGGGCGATCCAGCCTTCGGTGCCCGGCACGCCCGAGCGGCGGCTGAAGCTGTGCCTGCCCACTGCCAGCTTCTTGCACAGCCCAAAGTCTGAAATCATGGCTTTGACTTTCCCGTGAGCGTTGGGCATCGAGATGAGGATGTTGTGAGGCTTCAGGTCCCTGTGGACTGTGACAAACACCCATTTACCCACTCAGGCAGTCCCAACAATCTTTGTAAATTTTTAAGTGGACCTTTCACAAGGCTGAACCACCATTCATGAAACCAAAGTCATAACTTCAAATTATTTTCACTGGTAATTTCTTTTTTTTTTTTTTTTTTTTTTCTATTCCACCGTGTTTTATACGACTTCTATCTAAAAACTTCAGCACCCTGCACCAACATTAAGGACTTGCCTTAGTACTCCAAGGCTGCAGAATGTTGCAGGGACAAGGCCAATGTCAAATCATAGAACCACAGAATGGTTTGGGTCTAAAGGGACCTCAAAGACCATCTCATTCCCTCTCCCCCGCCATAGGCAGGGTCACCTTCCAACAGGCCAGACGAACAGTATCAGACCAGTTGCTCTTTATTTTACAGCTAAGCAAATGTAGTTCTCCATCCAGTCCTGAAAGGAGAGGCATTCTTACCAATATTCAGGGAGTGCAGGTAAGCCAGCCCAGATGTTGTCTGCTGCAGGAGAGTGATGGGTTGTAAGCCATGGTGGCTGAAGGCCTTCTGCTCAACATACTGCAACAGAGAACCAGGACAGTCAGCCACAGCACTGCTTAGAAGCTGCATCAATAATAAATCCATGCACTTCACCCACAAAAAGAGATGTGACTGGATAATTTGTGCTAGCTGGTAACACAGAGCAAAGAGCTTTTTTTTGGCTGAAGGTGATGATCTCTAAAGTCTCCTTCAGAGCTAGAATTCTGTATAGCACTGTGCTCCAGAAAGAAGAACAGTCTTCAAATTCTGCAGGTAGGAAGGGGAGGATGACTAGAAGGGAGTCCTTCACAAGAAGTTAAAAATCAAAGGACAACAGCTTCTGTCCATAAATCAGTCCAGGGTTAGGGATGTCTTTCTACAGGTCTGAAAACACCCCTGTTCTAGGAACATGGAATTGTCACTGAGGTGACAGTGGGAGTAAATGGAACATCCCCAGTGCCAGGCACTTCAGCAACTTAAGCTGAAGGGAAGCGAAGGCCTTGCAGGGGGCAGGTGCTGGCAGGCCTGTGGGTCACCTCCTGCAGGGTGGCAGCGCACAGCTCGATGGCGATGTACTGGAACTGCCGGTCCCGCTCCGTGCAGAAGTAGCGGATCACGTTCGGGTGCTCGTCGGACTCGCGCAGCAGCTGCACCTCCCGGTCTGCGAAGCTGAAGCACTCGGGGAGAATCCTCTTCACTGCCACATCACGGTTATCAAAGGAGCCCCTGCAGCCAGGGAGGGAAGGCACAACAACGCTTCACACTCTGGAGCCAGGGCACGTACAGAAAACTTGACAACAGAAGCCATTGTAGAGGCCAGTGAAAGCATTTCCTGTGCTGGAAGCAGGTACATTTGGCCAGTAAACACTTCTTAGGAAAGTAATGAAGTTTTTGCTGGTGAAGAAAATGCATGAAAATATTCCAGACACAGGCAAAAAGTTTCATTTCTGTTCATAGTAGATTTGAGGGGTGAGGGCTTTTATAAAAAAAAAAGGACCTAATATAAACACAACATTGGTCTGTTTAATGCACACATTCTTTTCTACCTGTAGACAATTGTCCCTTCAGCACCATGTCCCAGTACATCTTTAGGGTTAAACGAAATCTTGCCAACAATCACTCGGTTTGCTTCTTCATCTGAACAAGAAAAGAAGAACAAGCACTGGTTTAAGATGAGGCAAGGCAGCCTTTTACAACTGCATGGGCTTTGGGGCCAGTCTGTAAAAGTCTTTTAGTTCATGTTTAAATTTAACACACATATGATCAAAAGAAATGAGTATGTCCATATTGTCCTCTGAGTAGGCAAATAGCCTGTGGTGACCCAATGAGCCAACATCAAGAATCAAAACACATTTACACACAGCTTATGGCTCATGGCTGTGAGAAATGAGTGGTTCTCAGCAGCCAAACTCTTTCTAAAAGCTGATGTTGCATTTAGGAAATGCTGGCTGACAGTGGAAGTGGGTTTAGTAGCCTTTGAAGGGACAATGAGTGCACAGGAAGACCAGGCAAGAAGATTGTGCTGCCTAATCCCCATTTCTTGAGTCCAGTTAATCATAATACGTGTTTTTATTGAAATGAGTATCTCCCTGGAATGGCTGCAAGTGACAGGAACACAATGCCCTGGGCAGCAGGAGCCTGCAGCTGGCTGTTACAATCCTGCTGAGGTGCAGGGCTCAGCTGAATGAGGAAAATGGTTCTTTTCATCTTGCTGAGCTATGAAGTATCATCAATAACTATTCTATTGTACCATCACACAGACTGGGGAAATGAAAACACAATAAACCACACTAAGTCAACTTTACCTCCCTCTTCTTGCTCAGTGGAGAGGCAGCTCCCAACATCAGATGTGGAGATGTTGGAATAGGCAGAGTGGTTTGAAGCTCGGGGGGACAGGTTTGGGGTGCTGGCAGCTGAGCTCTCCGTCCGGCCGTACGACGCGTCCAGGAAATCTGCCTCGGGCGGGAGCTCACCGGGAGCACCAAAGGGCAGCTTCTGCTGCTGCAAGAGCTGGATCTTCTCTTCCAGCTGATGCTGCCTCTGCTGCTGCTGGTGGATACTCTGTGAGAAGGGATCTCAGTGAAGATTTGGCAGTCAGGTAATGCAAGGGAACTCTACAGCTACTGGGGAGCTACTTCGAAAAGTTGGGAGCCAAACTCTCCTGCCCTGTCCCTGCCAACCACACAGGTTGGGGAACATTCACTCACAATTTGTATTTCATTCTGGACTTCCATTACCAAGGTGAGAAATCACATGGCTTGGTTAAAAAAGCTGTTACTAGGTTGACCAGGAGTCTTTAAACCACAGAAGGACAAAGGCTTTGATTCAAAACCTGGAAAACCTGAAGGTGGTTCAGGTGAGGAAGAGAGGAGCAAAGCCAATAGAGCTGAGATCATATCCAAAAAGAGTGATACCTACAAAAACCACAACTGGTGGATGGAAAAGAAAACCTCTCTGGAGCTGACACATATCGCCAGAGAAATCCCTGTTAAATCAAACTGGTGCCTTTGCCCCCAGTGCACATTTGTGAAGAGGGAAATATCCCTGCAGTTTGTCACAACTCCTGTATCATTTCTGGGCTCTACAACATTCCTGATGCTCCCAACACTCAAGAGCACATCAAGCCAGGTCAGCATTACCATTGGGTAGGTGATGATAAAAGCCACCCAGCCCACAAGCAGGAAAGTGCTGAGGATGATTGTGGCCATGTCCTTCAGCATGGAGTCCACTGGAGCCTCTGGCCGCGGGATGGGCCGAGCAGGAGACTCCTCGATGTCCTTTGGAGCAGCTGGAGCCTCTTCTGTTGAGGAACCTTCAACAATGTCAATGACCTGAGGCAAAGAAAGCTCTGTCAGCTCAGTACCTCTGTGGGGAATGAGGCATTCACAGCCAGACTTTTTGCTATTTCATTTTTAGTCATTTCTAAACCTACCAAAGTCAAAGTTTGCATGTGGGGGGAAAAAAAAAGCAGCAGAAAGCCTTAACTCTGAAACAAGGAATGACATTTCCTCATACCAGTGATTGTATGTGCTAAGTACATGAACATCTGACAAAAAATGTGAAGCAATTCCATGCATTTTCACTCTGTGTCCTTCCCCAACTTTCACTCCTTTATATTCTTCTCTCATGCAGTAAGAGAATTATTCTCATCACAAACCTCTTCAATAGTGGCTTTCTCAGAGTCAGCTGGAATCACATTTTCAGGCCTCTTTGGTAAGTTGCTTGGGAATTTCTCCAGGATCTTTGTGGGGGCAGACAACGGTGTTTCATGGTGCCCTTTAAATAAAACACATTTGTTGAAACAGAAAGTTGTCCTTTTTTAGGAAAGATATCCTTGATTGCAGCATATTTGCTGAAGAGTGAGAACATCACAAAACATGATGCTCATGTATGGAGCAGGAAAGAGAAAGGAGAGGGAAAATGGAAGGCAGAGGTCACTGAGAGCTGCAGAGGAACATGAACTGCTTCAGGGAACTGCCTCACATGCAGGAGAGAGGGTATTAGCAAGGAAAGGGATCATGGGAAGAGAAAGATGGCACTTTAAAAAGCTGAAAGTTGTTACACACTGTCCCTGCCCCAGAGCTCCTGTTACATACATCACTCAATTATCACCAGTCATCACTTAAAACTGAACCTCTGACAGTTCCTCATTTTTGAAGCAAAATTGTAAATGCACTAAAAAGTCAATTCCAAAATTCAGGGACTTGGGACACACAGGACAGGCTGATAATTAATAAATACCATCTTCAGCCTCTGTGTTTTAATCCATTTCCAAAATGGAGAAAACTTGACTGTCTGATCCATATGATGACAATTAAGGTAACAGCATGCACAATAAAAAATCCAAACGGACCCAAATACAGTATTTACAGTAAATAATAAATTACTATACCCCTCTCTGAAGGAGGGGGCAAATAAGGAATAAATAACTTTCCACACAATGGAGCACTTCACCTGGTCACAGAACAGGGCAGGAGCCTTGGGAAAAACAGAAGGCAGGTGGATATGTAACACATTATTTTATATGTAAATGAGGATAAATTAGGCACTCCAACTAGAATTCAGTAATTATGGCCAGGCAGGGCCTCCCACACCTATCAGCAGCCAGTCATTCCAGTAGTTGAGCTTGTGCTTTTCCTTCAGCCTGCCTGAAAACTTGACATCAGTGCTGGGCGTGATCACGCACTCGCCGCTGTCTTCAATGGTGACTCCTTCTGTCTTTGGCCCCTCCAGCAAGGGAATGGCACTGCCACGGGGCTGCAGAGAGATCAGCGTTACAATTACTGCTACTGTGACCTTCCAATCTCTAAATAGGCAACTAAATTTAAAAGCTGGAGGTCAAAATGGGTGGGCAAGCAAAGACTACTGGCAGCAAATTCACTGTGAGTAAACACGGCCATAATGCCCTTAGCAGCTGCTTCCACAGCCTTGGACATTGGACCTTTTCAGGGACATGTTGCCTGGGAGATGAGATTACTCTTTTTTTTGTTTTCCTCTACAGTTAAGCAGGATCTGTATTTCCTACCTGGCAGCCACAATGAGCAAAACTATGATGCAGTTTCCTGTCTGTGGGGAGTTACTTTCATGAGCAAACCAGCAATTTTAACATGAACCACAAAGCACCAACAACAGCAGTAACCTCAGGCCTGCTCCTGCCTGAGCCTGCCTGGCACAGTTCCTGGGAGCTGCAGTTACTGCTCTGCAGCATTGCAATCATTCTGGAAGTATGGTCTTGTATTCTGTGGTTGTTAATTGTTTCAGAAAACACTTAGTTTGCTATGCATTTGTTGATAAAAATCTCAAAACTCTCAAATTTCTGTAGATGTACAGTCTTCAGTGTTTTATTTTCTATTTTAATTTAATATAATTCTATGCACAATTCTATTTTAACCTTTCTTCCCAACCCAGGAAAGCACTCATTTCAGAAAGGCACTTTCCCACCCAGCAGCTCCCCACTTACCACGACAGTGACTCCCTCGTGCACCATGGAGGGCGACGCGTACAAACTCGTGGAGTATTTCCCTACGTACAGGGTGGGGCTGCAGAAACACAGCCACTATTAGCAGCAGGCAAATGGAGGTGTGAACATCTCAGCTAAAACCTGGGCAGCACAACCCTGCAGAACCAATGCAGGAGCTTCCCAAATTATCAGTATTTGTATCTTGAAAAGCTTTGATCTGTAAAATTATTTGAAGTACTGTACTGCTGTACTATGAAGCCTTTTTTTTTAATAATGAAAGCATTGTCAGTTCATTATTCCAGCACCATCGCTCATTAAACATAACTCATGTCCTGTTTCTGCATTTTTCAATAACTGGCATTTGCCAAAATGCTGTGCACCATTTTTATAGTGTGAAAGGCTTCACGTTAGGAAAACCAATTTAATTCCACATTGTGAGAAACTATTCAACATAGAACATCTGATAAAACTTAGGAATATGCACTTTCTAAGTTTTTTTTTGGTTTGGTCTCTGACCTTACACACTAGAAGATCAAATATTATATAAAAGAACATCTGGAGAACTACAAATGCTTTTATGCATTCTTTTCATCATGCTGCAACTTGTAGCACAACCCTTAACTGTTCTGTTTAATGACAAAGCTCTCAAATGGACAGTGAGAACAGCAGAATCTCAGCTCACGTTAGTTTGCTCTTGGTCTCTGTTTCCTTTGGGAAGGGATATTTCCACTTGGTGATGTGTCCAACCTCCCCAGACATGAAGGTCAGGTAGCGCAGGGTCTCGATGCCCACGTTGGTGTGCAGGACCTTCCTCAGCCCCTCTCGCTGCCAGATGTAAAAGGCCACCACGGGGGACGCGTAATTCTGGATCCAGAGCACGTCCCCAGAGTCGCTGTCCACGGTCACCACCAGCCCGTCCCCGTTGGACACGAAGTGGGACATTTCTGCAGTGCACAAACGTGGGGAGGTTACCTGGATTCTGCGGCTTTAACACCGCACAGGAACAGCTCCACGCTGCAGCCACCACCACACCTCTCACTGCACAGCAGCACAGCAGCACAGGCTCGCCCACAACTGGGCAGACACAAGTCCAGCTGCCATTCAAGGGCATTGCGATCACGTTGTGCACCACACTTCAGATTTGCTGCCTCTCCTGCCATTTCTCACTGATTTTAAGGAATCACACCTTCAAGTCCCTGCTGGACTCAATTTACTGGAAGCTACCCAACAGGCTTTAGATATTGCAGTATGTGATGGATAAAAATGGGCAGAAGTACATGCACCGCACAAAAAAAATCAGAATATTTTTGCCTATATACAAAACTCCACCGCAGGAGGGAGACAACAATTAAATTCTTACTGTATTTTATGTCTTCATCAGGCAAAGTAGCTGCATAATCAAAATAGGTGGCATTCCATCGCAGCTCCTTCTTTTTGGTGTCATACATTGTTATCGTGTACTCTGTTAAAAAATATACAGTCTGTGAAGCAAAAAAACCTATAAGAGAATAGAATCAATCTTCTCAAATCTGAGACACTCCTCAAACACCACACAGCACTCACTGCTGTCAGCATTTCATTTTCCCAACACTATCCCATGTAAAGGGACACACTGACAGAGAGGTTAAAGAACAAGTCTGTAACACTTATTCCTGTTTCTAGTCAGCACCTCCATGGTGTTGGTCTAACTTTACCAGTTTACTTTATTTAGCACACTGCACTTGTGATGTCAGTGGATCTGCTCTATTTCCATCTTCTTTAAACACTTTTTTAAAAGCTGTGTGTTACAGAACAAACAGCTCACAGCTGGTACTGGAATACACCATTAATTACAATATAAATGCCACTTTGTCAACAAGAAGAATAATGGACCCACTGCCAAAGTTTAAAAAACATTATCTCTCTGCTGCTGAAGTTAATAATTCTTTTGTGTACAGTCTAAAATCATAATTCACAAAAGTTTTTCCAAGAAATAAACTTGAAAACCTGAACTGACCACAGGATTATTTGTTATGAGCCTAAACTTTAAAAAGCAGAATTTTCTTTTAAACTACAGGAAAAAAAAGCATATGACCTGTTCTCCCAAGATACAGGAGGGATGTTGATGGGCAAAGACTTTCTGCAAAAGAGGAAGTCAAGGTCTGCTGTTTCTCCCCGGTCATGAGGTCAACCACATACCAAATATCCTGCTTTTTACCTGAAATCATAATTGAAGTCACATTACCATTCAGTTGGAAAATGTGCACTTTCATTCAGCTTTTCAGGCTTCTTTTTTCTTTAGTAGACTCATGGACTTAGCACAAATAAAGCATTTTTAATAAAACAGTTTTTCACAGTCAGGCTTAGGTTCATCACTTAGCACCACTGGCCAATCCCAAATACTGACCACAAACCCCAACCCCAAATACAATATTTAGAAGAGTAAGTACTATTGGCTGAATGATTTTTTCACACATAAAATCTAACAGAGCTCTGAGTGCAGCAGATCCCAGAGCTGTCAGACGAGGAGACTGAAGTGCTCATGGTGAAAGACAGGAGGTGATAAAAAAAGTGAGGGTCTGCACCTTACAAATTGCTTAAGAATTGTAATCTAAACATCCCACTCAAGACTATCTGAGCCATGGCCTTAAGAATTTCTTTGAAGTTAATAAATGTATGTCATATTTAGAAGCTTCAAATAAACATTTTTCTCTCATTTACTGGCAAGACATGAAGCAGAGAACCAGAAGGAGCTTTGGCCCTTCAGGAGATTTAGAAACCCCAATACTGAGCTCACTCTGATCTTCACATATTTTACTGTTGTGATAAGTAATAACTGTCCTTTCTTCTCCTTTTCTCCTCCCAAATCCATCTGCAATTAGAATGAGTCAGGATAGTGAGCAATAAATGTATTATTTGTACTATAAATGAACTGACTGTATGTCAGACAATGGAGGATGTCTAACTGTGGTGCAATGGGATTTCTAATTTTATCCTAATTATCAGGTAGTCAATGACATTTATAATCATAAGAAGATTTCAAGTAGAAGTTATATTTTGTTGAGACTGCATCTCAAGAAACAAAAGGTCCCCATACAGGCATTTGACTGCTAAGATATTTACTCCTTCAGGAAAACCAATTGGTTTTAATCATCTCACAGGAACTGCATTCTACATTAATCAGATTTTCTGTTACCAGAAAGATTTATGAAAAATCATAATTAATACCCAAAATAAGGCCTATTTCCTTCAGTCTGCCTGGCAGTCTTTACATTTTGTAGTTGCTGAACATCTTACAATCTAAAGGAGATAAAATTTGAGCTCACCCATGTACAGGATCCCATCAGAACTGCGACAGGGAGATGCCTGCACCAGCTCTGGGATTGTAAATGGAAGTTTCTAGGGAAAAAACAAACAAACAAGCAATAATTGTATTGGTTATTTCTATTATTACAATATCTGAGAATCCAGCCAGAATAAATACTAAAATATTTAGCAATGCCCAAGTTCCTAAGGGAAATCATAGCAACTAAGAAAAAAATCTTGTAGGAAGCCAAACATTTTATCTGATTATCACCACAAAGTTTAAAAATGAAAGTCAAGCATTAGGCAGTAGCTATGGCCTACATGGATTGGTGACTAATTTGAAAGGTTCAGCATTTTTGTTTGCTTACTAAATCTTATAAAGACCCTCTAAAGGGGTTAGCACAGAGCATTTTAGAAATGTATCTGGGGAGAGTGACAGATCTGATTAATGTTATTTTGGGTACACCTTTCCCATCAAATCACACAGAGATTATTCAGAAGTTGGATAGCAAAACATAAATTTTTAATTAACATTATTTTAGCAAATAACAGAAAATTCGTACATGGGAACAAGATGTGGTGTTGATATTTTCAAGTAGAAATCATTTCCTGACAATTACAAGGTGACAACATTCTGCTCTAACAAAATAAAAGTATGTTTTCCTTCTGCAAAGGCATGAGGTTGACTGGGACACTTTTTAGGAGAGAATTTAAAAATACACTTACAGTTAAGCCTTCACTGTTCTTGCCACCAAGCGTGTACAAACTGCCATCATTTGGGTCTGGAAGAAATGCTGGCCTAGGATTTAAGCAGCAATTTTAAATGATAAAATGTACTGTGCTTCTCATAGAGCAGGAAAGAAACTGTGGTCAGTGCTGGCTTTACAGAGAAGTTCATCTGACATTAAATTTTTTGAAGTTTAATTTATTAACTGTGAAAATTTAAAAATATAAGGAAGTTTCAGAACTGATAAAACATAAGACCCTTAATGAATTTGAATGCACAAAGATCCAAACGTGGCAGGCAATGACTCAGGTGAAAGCTTTTAAACTAAACCCACAAGCTCTTAAAATGACACAGATTTAGAACAAACCCACATAAATAAACAAAAACAGAGAGCGTAAGGAAGGCAAGAAACAATGGAAGAGTTTCCAGAATTAAGTAAATTTCAGAGGTAAAGGGATCCCTACACCCAAACTACACAAAGACCCCAAACTCACTCAAATTCTAATGTCTGTGGTTCTATGATCAAAAAAAGAAAGGATGCCACCACTGACTTCAGAGACAAAGTTCAAGCCCCACATTTTCTAGCTAAATGTGAAGCTGCTGCAGGGACCAATCTAAATTTACAGCTTAAGGATGTCATTTGCAGATTCTGGTGGTGGTGGTTGCAGTTTCCTGTGTTTCAGTTTCTAATCTGTTTGAGGGGGCTAAGTAGAGAACCCAGCATCAGTCCTGGCTCTGTCACTTCCCACCTGCCACTCGTGGCACAGCTCACAGCCCTGATGTCCCAACCCAGCCAGGGCTCCAGAGAACAGGCTGCAGACAGGTTGTTTCTTCTTAGCTGTTATATGTAGCTAATTCTATCCTTTTATCTGTTCCCCATACCACCTTAAATGGCCTTCTGCAAGGTGTGCAGCTTGTCTAGAACACAGATGGCTTTGGTTCAAATTAAACCAAATTTCAAGATGAAATTTGAAAATCAAACAAGCTGTAAATGAGATAAAGGAAACAGACTTACTCTTCCACATGGATTGGCACCTGGAGGACAGGATCTGCAGACACAGAAAAAGAAAAAGTCAAAATACTAGCAATTCAATCCCTTGAACTCACCAGATACAGGATCAAGTCAGGCCTGCAACATCTTGCTCCTTTTAGAAAGGCTGATTCACAGTTTGAAAGTAAACTCAGCAGCCTCCTCTTGTTCCTGGAACTTGGTTCATAAAATGGGAAACTACAAAGCACTTGAGAAAGTCTTCTGAAGTCCTTTGTTTGGTTTTACCAACACTAAATACCTCAAAATTACTGAGAGCTTACAAAATCCTAAATCACAGAATTTTCACTCCTGATGCAAACATCATAGAGGTATCCTGATTTATAAGACATACTCTACAATTTCCAGGACAAACATGTGCTTATTAATGGGTATACTGGAAGAAAATACCTCAGAAGCCAAGAGGATGCAATCCTCTAAGTATCTCCACTTCCACAAGGAAAATCAAACTCCACTGGAAAAAGTCTGAGCAAGAGGATGAAAAATGACAAAGCAAACATTGTTTTTCACCTCTTCAGTCCCCATGCAAACATCATGATGCAACAGGAAGGAAATAAGAACAAAAACACTGATGTTTTGACAGCCTTTGAC
Source organism: Onychostruthus taczanowskii (assembly GCF_017590055.1). Lineage (NCBI taxonomy): Eukaryota > Metazoa > Chordata > Aves > Passeriformes > Passeridae > Onychostruthus > Onychostruthus taczanowskii. The sequence goes on from NW_024500350.1 coordinate 5,269,579, forward strand.
TGGGAAACTGGCACAGATTCTGGGCAGCCTGAGTGTACTGGGATATCTGCAGAGCTAAGCAAGGCAAGGACAGGAAATTCAGGGCTCAGTACCCAGGGCTTACAGAGTCTGCACCACTCTGCAGGGCATGGCACCACACCAGCTGCTGGGTTTGATGGCAATGGCCTGCAAGGATGACCTGGTTTTACAGGGATTAAAAACTCATAACCCCCTACCCAAGCAGATCTCTGGCTGCAACACAGCTGAAAGCAGCAGCCACCCAAAGAAGCACATTTAATGCCACAGACAGAAAGAAAGCAGGATATGAGGGATAACAGTACAGTTATCTTTATTTCATTGATTTCTTCTTACAACAGTAAACAGTCTCAGAGCAGCTTTGCTCAAAACATAACTACATGTAATTTTTTTCTCTTCAAGCCTAAAAAATGTTCCAGGATACATTCCCAAAGGCATCAAAATAAACTCCATTTAATTCATTGAGAACCCAAACACACATCAAAGGCCATAAGAATAATTAACATTCAAACAAAGGAGCTTAGTGACTCATCTTCTGTATCTGTCTCTACAGACCAGGCTGCTTAGTCAGACCTTTTATTGCATTAACTGCATCAAGCAATTGATTTCTATCCCTTGTGTGAAGAAACTGGTTTCAGGATATGTTGGGAGGGATCCCCCCCTCATTGATTATATGTCAATTATTCCTCAGTGTTTGCTTGAAGTATTCCACATGCTTTATAATATGTAATACAACACATGGTGACTTACATCATCAGCATTCCATCCCTAGGGAAAAGCAAGAAAAAAGCATTTTTTGCCCATCACATACAGTGGATTGACTTGAGCTGAGCTGCTGGGTTGAACTACTAAAGGCAAACTGAGACCAAGTTGATAGGCTCAGGGTATCCCTAAATCTGGCTGAAATTACCTAAAAGAAGAGAGACATTAAAGACCAAAGGCAAGAGGTTTTGTAATCACAAATGCTTCATGGGAAAGGAATGCTCAGTTTTGTGAAAGAAACAGCATCATGAATCAGAGCAAGTGACACCTGGCTCAGAGCAAGCAACACCTGGCTCAGTTAAGTAAGATTTTAAACACTACAAGCATTGCTAAAGGCAAAAGCCAAATAAACCTTGTAAGTCTCCTGATGAACTGACTACACTGAGAGTGTCTTACATGGTAAGAAAATAAACTCTCACCTGTGGTGACAGTGACTATTGTGAGACAACAGCAGCTCCACCAGCAGCACTGGAGAAACTCTTTCCTATTCCTAAAAATGACCTCAAATGATCACGAGGAGTAACAAAGCTGCACAATTTGTTTTTGAAGTGACTGCATATTTATTGTTTAAGTACAACAATGCACATTTTCTATAAAATCACTTCCTAGTCAATCTGGGCAAAACGTGAGATTAACTAATATAAATAGTTTCTTGTCAGAATAATCTTCAGAAATGTTTAATTTTAATTAAAGGACTGTTTTTTCTCTGAATTAAATGGTGGTGTGAATTTATATGAAATTACAGTGTAAAACCACTACAATCTGAATCAATCTCCATCTTTGCTAACTCCAGTTACTGGCAGGACACCTCAGCAGACCAACAGGGAGTGGGATTGCCTCAAATACCTCAGTATTTCAGGGGTCTCTCAAACAACACTGAGGAAAATGTGAACAATTACAGGAAATTCCAAAGGTAGATTACGGTTTGTCCATGACATTTGCAGGAGAGCCTGGTTAGTCATGCTTCCCTAGAGCTCCCTCTCTATCCTGAAAATACAGTGGAGAGGAGTAATACAGCAAAGCATTTTTGGGCTAATAGCTTGTTTTTACTTAATTTTCTAAGACTGGGCAATCTATTTTTATCAACCAAAATAAAGTGCTCCCCTCTGATGCAGTTAAAGATCTGAGAACTTTTGCATGGTTTTGTTGACCAGGCAGTACCACAACAGTGAAAGGATACACACACGTGTCTGTGCAATAATTACTTGCATTGAGCTTTTATCCCTCAGCTTGTATTTCTGAAAGCTGTTGTGAAAATGTCACTTAAAGCAGTTTCCAATATCATCAATAAATGTCTTCTACACTTTAAAAAACAATGCCAGAAATCTCGTGAATGTCTCTGTTTTGCAGTGCTTTTCTGAAGCACTGCTGCCTATCAGATGACATGGAGGAGTCTTATGGCAAATCCCAAGCTTTTCAGTGTGTACAGAAGTTTCATTGTCATGAAAGTCCTTGAACTTCTCTTTAGTACCGTGTGTTCAACATCAGGTACTTCATCAGAAATGAAAAAATTCCTGCTTTCATTTGATTTCTTAGTAACTGAAACTCAATTTATGAGCAAAGATAAAAAGCTAGTAGATAGATTAAGTTAAAACAAAGCAGCAGGAATTTTTTTAGTATTTAGTGGCACATGAACCAAAACACTGATTGTTCTGATGGCATCCTACACCCTGAAGTGTTGTGTATGAATTGTTAGAAAGCTTTTACAGACTTTTGATTCATTTCCACGTATAAGACTCTTCACAAGGATGGAGGAGTTAGTTTTCTAAAGTGAAAGGAATTCTCCTGTCACTACTAGCACTATCCACCTGGAAAGACAGGCTGTGGAAAGCCATTTTTCTACATTTTCAGTTACTGAGGTGATGTAAATTTTCTTATTTTCTTAACACTTTCATGATCTTGAACTCAGGCTGTGGCTCTGCAGAGATCCTTTGAAGACAGACAATAAACTCTTCACATTCACTTTCATGTGGTTTGGGACCTGTTCCAACCTCTATTTCAAACTTTGTTTTGAAATAAGAACTTACTCTGAGATAAAAAAGAGAATCTTAAGTTCAATTAATTGTTGCCAGTTCTTACAATAGTTTTATATGCTTGAACACAGACCAGCAAACGAGTGAGCCCTCTTGTGACTGAAGTCACCTTTTGCTCCACAAGGGACCAAACAGAAAAAGTTCTTGTGAAAGTCAGAGCACGGAGTCCTCCTCTCCTCTCCAGCTGCTACCCACTCAAGTGTTGACATGCTGGGACTGAACCACGTCACCCTGCTTTCAAAACTCCCTGCTGGAACTGGGAAAGTCCCTCTAACAGGCCTGATGTGTTCCAATACCAACAGTGGTGACAACCACTGAACAAAGCGGCAACTATTTGGTACTGGAACGCAAGCTGGACAGAAAACGTGATAAAACTGAAAAATACATCTTCCTCTCCCTCAAGGTTCCATCCCATGTAGCAGGGAAAAGCCAAATTCTTGCAAGGTCCTACAGAAAGCTTTTTCCACTTTCTAGACTAAGCAAACAGATGTTAAACCAACTCTGGAGCATGGTAGGGGTGAGTTAGGAAGCAGGACACCATCCTGTAAATATCTCCAGTGCTGGAGAGAAGATTGAGTTTTCTATAGATATTTCCATGGGTTTCCAATTTTTTATTTTTCCTGCAGCCTCCACTAAGACAGATTATGTTACTGATTCCTACATTAAAAACCTGCAATTCAGCACACACCAGCTTTATCTTTCTGAACTGGTAACATAGCCTCTGTTAGAAAAAAAATTGTAAAATAGCCTTGTTAAGGAAAAAAAAAAAAAAGAGGAGATTGATCCTACATTGTAAAGATTTATTCTAGAACTCTAAGTGTTTATTTACAAGTACAGCAGTTACTAGAAACCTGTTAACATAATGTCTGCCCAGTAATTTGGTAACTTAGTTGGCTCTATTCCACTTCCCCAAAATGAACATTTTGACCTGGCAGCAGGGAGATGTCCCAATCCAGTTTTGGTTGCATCATGGCCAGAATATATTTGTGAGTGGGCAGAAGTGTATAACAGGTTTCAGATGGTTCTGACCCACACTTTGCATACATATATGGAAAAAAGCCTTATGAAACTGTACCCATACACTAAATACAATGCATTTGACTTTTCTCCATATTTCACAAATACATTGTAAGATAAATTTGCCCTTTGCCCAGACTCTGAGTATTTTTAACATACAAGATAAAGATAAAGTTGCATGTTGTCATCACTGTAACGTGCCCCTAGTGCCAATGACTGGAAAGGAGAAGTGGGAGGCTGAAGCAGTGAGTAAGTCACTGCTCCACTGGAATGAGCTGGAAAAAACGGTTTCCTGCCCTGAGGCCCTACCACAAAGTCTGGGCTAACGGGCCAATTTAAACCCGTCCTCATCTGCTGCTGCAGGGACAGCAAATGAGGCTAGAGACACAAACTGCTCTGGAATTGCTGAAAACAGTACTGTTCTACAACTGTTTTGTTTTGACAATCCTTATTAATTTACAGCTATGCACAAAGATATTATTTCTTGCGTGGGAAAAACCACTGTTACTACAGCAGGACCTACAGACCTCAGACTTGCCCTTTAAAATCTGTATATTGGATCCCATAAATAGATAGAATCTTTATATCTTTGTCTTATCATAAGAGCCCTCTAAAATCTACAGGTTATGAGTGAGGTGTAGGAAATCAAAACCTTTTAAGTTGATTGTGGGCCATCATTTTTTTGACTGCTACAAAGAACTGAAGATCATAACAAAATTTCTGCTGGCTCTAAATGAGGATCCAAATCTGCATATATTAAATGTTCTTCTGGCAAAATACTTTAAATTAGTTCTTAAGGGAAAGCTTTTAAGGAGCTGGTGAATTATTAAAAAAAAAAAAAAAGAGAGATGTCTTTGAACAATACAACAGGACAGAGAGAACAGAGGAACAGCCTGCCCAAGAATACAGCTTGAAACACTGCAGCCTTAGCATCTCAAATTCAATATTGTGTTCAATAAACCAAGCTCTTGAGTTAACAGATACATACAGGGTGAGTTTTACAAAGATGTGAGGGAACAGCACAGTCTTAAAATCACACTCTTAAAGCTCACACTGAAATCAGAACTGTGAAATAAAGTCTGACAGCATGGAGGAAAGCTTTCTCCAGATTCTGCCTTGCCAACAGGTTCTCATGACCATCTCTTTCTCTGTCCACTTGCATGTAAACACAAATCTGAAGGGCTGCACCTCTGTACCTTTCAAAGAGGTCTGTAGGAAATGACAGAAGTTGGTTTATTTCCATCAGTTTTGGGAAAGAGGTTTCATCCTAAGGAACCTTACTTACTGAGGATGCTGACCAAGTATCCTGCTAGGGGCAAGTGCAGAAAAGGTGGGAGCCCACGGGAGCCTGTCCCACTGTCACTGAGGGTGACAGCTCCTGGTATTGATCAGGGGTGGCAGCAAGAGCCTCATTCAGGCACTGATGTGAAAAGGGAGCCACAGCCTTTCCAGAGGGAGCCTTCTACACCAGCTGTTTGTGTGGGGTCACAGCACAAGCAAAGGAGCCTCTCAGAAATTACAGGGGAGGAGGAATATGGATTTTTCTCTAAACTTTCCAACCATTTGCCAGCTTTCCAAGGCCCAGAAAATGAGCAGCATCAGCTACCTGCTCACTGAAAAATCCTGAGAGCTGCCAGAGAACAAGACCCATTGAAGCCAACAGGAAATGAAGATTTTAAGCACCCTCAACAAGTAAGTCCACAGTCTCATCACATATAACCACAGGGACACAGCTTATTTCTGGCAGTGGAAAGTCCTATTCCTAGCTGACCTAGTTTTTGCCTGCTTTATGGGCAGCACAACTATTCTGACTGCCTTTCTTGTCAGCACTCCACAAAGGAAGGAAACCCAAACATGTTATTGTGGTGATAATCATTGGCTCATTTACTCCACACACCTGAGATAAGCTTCAGTGCTAAATGAAAACAAGCCACACATAGCAAGATATTCATGTTTGTTTAAGCACTGCTGATAATGAACATGGCCTTGGTTTTCTTCCCTAATGAAAATAAAATGTACCTGAATTGCCCTTTGTTAAATACCTTGCTGCTCAAGTGCAGTAATAAAATGTTCCCTTCCTGGTGAGTGCCACTGCAGTGCTCCAGGTGACCTCCACAACTTCTCAAAGCACCTGAGCTACAACACATGGTTTATCTGCTGTAATCAGGGTAAAATGGCACCTGCAAGAGCAGTGTTTGCAGTGCAGGCAGCTTCCTGCCAGGTAGTCTCTGTTACAGCACCAGCATGTTGCTGACAGAGTGCATCCATCTACTGTGTTTATACATTAATATTAATAATGAATTCTGCACTATTAGGACTCTCCAGGGGTTCAGCACAGAAAGCTGAATGGGCTTTCATTTGTTTCCAACACTGTCTTGTCTGTTGGGCCTCCCACCCACAGGGTGACCACCAACAAATACAGATTTGCAAAAAAATAAATAAACCCCCTCCCATTACAAATTCAGTAGCCAATTTATATGTACAGGCCCTTGCTCCATGTCCATTTAACTCAGTTAACTCAGGAGGCATCTTGGAACACTGATACCTACCACTAACTCTTCTTTCATTGATCCCTGTGTGTTGCCCTATTACACAGAAATAAACTAAGGAGCAATAAGTGCTTTGCAAAAATTGAGTGAGCACAACTCATGTACATAAGATGCAGAAGTTAACAGCAGAGAGGAAACAAGAAGTTCCATAAAACTAGATTATCCAGTCTGGCAGTTCTACAGAACCAACAGGAATTTTGCAACAATTCTTTTTTAAACAAGGGAAGTTCCTTGAGCAACACTCTGATCAAGATCATTTTCGTTACCAAAATGTGTTAATTTCTCCTTCAAAAAACCTTTTGCCACTTACTAAGTGTGGCTGCAGAGCAATGCCAGTTGTGATACCCTTCTAGAAGATGACTAGGCAGGGTATGTTTGTGCCACTGGAATGACAAAGAGACCAGCAAGTTTTTCTTAGCCTACAGCAGCACTAAATTGGGAAGCTGACAACCTGCTTTTAGGCAGGGCTGTTTAGGAAAAGGAGGGGTCTAAATTTAAACAGGAGATGGGAGAAACCAAGATCCTTCAAGACAATACTTGGCTTAGCCTTTTCTACTCTAAGAGCTACAAAAGCCTTCTTTGCTCATTTAAAAAGTTAACTTTTTGTCTGATAGATCTGCTTTCAAATACAAATGGCTTCACAAAGAAGAACCACTGCTTGGTACTGCAGACACCAGATAGGCACAATCCATTTCCCACCACTTCAGCTCAACTACTAAACTGACAGGCTTAAAAACAGAGGACAGAATGATGCAGTCACTGACTCCTTCCATTTGACCCTCTAATTTATTTCCAGAAGTGAAGGTGCTACTATCACCTCTGCCATACATAATCAGAGTCCCACTAAACAAAATTTGCTAGTTTTGTTTACAAATACTAAATTTTTCATAAAGACAGAACTAGCCCTGCTCAGTAATTAAAATTACAAAATCATTTCCGGTCACTGAACAATGTTAAATTCCTTTATACAAGTAGAGTTCTTTTATTTAAAAAACTGTGTGTTCCTAAATATTTGTTATGGAAAAATCCCCAAGGTTTGCACGATATGCACTGCACCAGAGAATGTAGGGTATTCCAGAGACAGAATCATGCACTCCCTCTGCCATCAGTTCCACAAGCTGACACATTTATTCTATTCTATGCTTGCTTATATTGCAGTCATTCCCATAAAACATGACACCTACCGATTATACCACCACACCTTAAACATCCAGGGGGAAAAAACCAAACAAACAAAACCCCCAAAAACCTACAAAACCTCACATAAACCTGAAAAATACCTTCAAGTGAAATTATGAACATGGACATGACTCTAGAAACACTGTGGCTTAATTCTGGAACAAGAACAAAATTTAAAAAGAAAATAAAGTATGTACCAGATCTTAAAATAGTTGGAATTGCCAATTAATTTGACTGTTATTTCTGCTATTGAGTAGAGGCCATCAGGACACCTCCTGCTCACCTTCTTTTAAAGTCCACTTGATTGCTCCTGTCCTCTTGCTGACAGCGTGCAAACTTCCATCCAGGGTTGAAACAAACAACAGTGTTTCTGGCACAGTTACTGAGCTGGTGTTCTGAAAAAGAAAAACCAATATGATGAGTACGATTATTTACTACAGAGTTTACTCGTCACTGTCAGACAGTACACGGGCTAGAACATCCCTTCTTTTAAATGCACAGACTGAACAATTTTCTTGCCCCTTTGAATTCAGTGATTTTTGGTTTGGTTTGGTTAATTTGCTGTTAACACTATGGATGTTACCGTGCTAAGTTCCTCTAGAAACAGACTGGGATATGCTTTAACTCCACCTCCATTTTCAATTTGATATCAAAATCTTCTTGCACTAGAATTAGGAGAGACCAGAGACAGGGCTGGTCTAGGAAAGGACTGACAAAAAGACCATGCAGTAAGTTATGAAGAGTGGGGGAGTTCAGAGCAGCTCAGAGAACCCACATGTCAATGTCAAAGCCATTCTCCTCACAGGTACACAGAAAATACTCTGCCAGTTCAGTACCCTAGGAATGAAGAGACATTGGCTGGGTAGAACCTGGATAAATACAACTGAACAATGACCAATAGCCTACTGTGGCTGAGACAGATGGAGCTGCAAGCATTGTCAGCTGCCTCTGAGCAAGGCAAAATATTTAGGATAGATGCAGTTTAAAGGCTGGAGAAGATCCATACTGGTAAATCTCTTAATTGTGGTTTTATACCTCATGTCTCCCAATACTTTCTTCCTGCAGTAGAGTAAAGAACACTGTTAAGGAATATGACCCATAAGGATGAGCACATCCACAGGCATCTCTGAGAAAGCAGCTGCCTGCAGGGCTCAAACCTCCATTTCCCAATCCAGTTCATTTTGCCCCTGGGGAGCAGTTTGGTACCACTGTCTTACCTCCAGCCCAAGCAGGTTTTGAGCCTGGCCCTTGCTGAAAAAGGAATTTTATGAAAAGGGTATATCACACAAACACCAAGGACTCAAAACTATGCAATTATTGCAGGAACTAAGTCCGAGGTGTTCCATCACACAAAGCAGAACAAGCATGTTAATTTAATGCCTGCTCTTCTCTTCCTGCCTAAAGATGATCCCAGACATCCTAAGACTGACCCATTTCTGTTTTCCAGGGCTCAAGTAACTTTTCATTTGCAGGCTGTATCTGCATTGCTCATCTGCGTGACACCTGCCACACTGCAAAGTTTCACAGTTAAATATAGTTCTTAACCTACCACACAAAATGAAAATGTATTCATTTTACATAATTAGTGTCTTCAATGACTTATTGTAAAAACCAATTACTGGTCATGTTAGAATTACCGCAAAGCAAAATACTTAATTGCCAAATTAAAATACAAGGAATAACTTTCTTTGAACAGCTATATATTTTAGTGCAATCCAACTAAAGCATTAAACTTTCAGGCAAAGCACAGAGCTAAAAGGATAATATAACAAGGAGATCCTGCCACATGCTGCATCATTTCCCTATAAAATACACAGCTTCTCTGATGTTCTCCCTCAAAGCCCTTCCCCCCTGGCCCCACCTCAGGTCTGTGTTTAAGCACTAGTTAGCTGGTACTAAGTAGCCAACACTCGGGTTGCACCTATAAATATTGTACATGCTTCTTTCCAGTCATAATCAGCTGGAGCACACAATTGTAAAACACACAGTGCAGGAAAAAATGGAAGTACAAGTCAACAGTACACCAACTACAGATCACAAATAATTGCTGGAAGGCCAGAAAAAAAATGGGAGAAGTATCTTAACACATAAATATAATATTAATGACATGACATTGTTAAATTATGTGGGCTGCACAGCCATCTGCACTTAGATAAAATATTTACATCTGGGATTAAACTTTGCAGTGTTTGTTCAAACAGGGACAGTGCATAACAGTTGCCCTACAAAAAAGCACCTCGAGATGTTACTGATCAGAACTGAACTCACTGTACCTTTCAAGCCAACAACCTGATTGGGTGTAAGAGCAGAGGGGCTCTGTTGTAAAATTAGGAGATCTCAGTCACCTGCATTATTACTTTTCTTAAACTACTGTAGCCACTGTACCAAAGTAATTAATGAAAATTTTGTCCTCTAGATATATATAACTACACTTAGGATAGTGTAGTTGATTAATCATCATTAGTCCAGTCCTCCTTAAATCAGCATTTAAGAAGCCAGATTCACTGATTCTGCAGTGAGAGGGGGAGCACACAACCCATGCTCCACTATCACAACCCTTCAGGGCTGAAAAGCATCTGATTGTGAGGCTCAGTTTAGTAAACACAGTGAAACTGCACCTAGAGTGAAACAGAAAATTGAGCAAGAAAATACAACTGTTAAAGACAGGAAATTAAAACTATTCAAGTTCCTTTAAATTGCAGGTGGGAATTTGACACCCAGAATGTAATGACCAGTGTTGAAGTTTAGTTGCAGCTAAAATACAACATACAACAAATCCACAACATTGTCTGCATATAAGATTATTTTCTAGGCTACTTCTTATTCTCTGTACAAGTCTTATCTTTTATCTTATCTTACAGAATCAGTATATTCTTCATAAACCATGTTCTCTTCCTGTCTTCTGATTAAGAAATAAATACATGTAACATTTTCACTAAGCATTTGCCTGTAAAATAACCACCATGAGTATGGTTGGGTATCACATATCAGGAATACACAGTGTATAGAACATTACTTGTTGTATATTGTAGATTTAACACTTTCATATTTAACATTTGAATATCTATTTATTGGGGCATTAAGGAATTAAATGTGAGCTCTGAAACTCTGATCAAAACATCAGTAACCAGTATTGTCTTCCAGATTGTTGGTGTTTTAGCAGGTTCCTAGGACTTCAAACCAAACAGAAAGGACAAACGTGCGAAGGGTTCCTCTTCACACTGCACTCAGAGCAGGAAAACATTTCTGTACTTCCCTCCAGTCACAAGCTGAACAACAGAGAAAGAAAACCTTAGCTGAAGAAGTGTTCCTGAAAGTTTCAGTGGAAAACCAAGTGAACACCTGGCTGCTGCCTAGACAGTTCTAGATGGTTCTCAGAAGGTTCTCAGATATTACCAAGATCATAAAATCCCAACAGCTTTTTCTAAGCTTTTCAGTGTAGGACCCTTGGCATGGGAGGGGAAAAGCACCACTTCCAGCTACCATCCCATGGTGTCTGCCATGGTTAGCAGGGAGATGTGGACTTTCCTGGGATGGGAAGGGCTTGTGGCACTCACAGGCACCACGGGAACAGCACCCTGGAAGAGCCATTAGGTCTCTCCAGCCAGGGAACCCACCTGCTCTGGGCCCAGTTCTGCTCCCTGTCCAAGGAGCGTCACTGGGAGCGAAACCGGCACTGAGGCCCTGGGATTCCTGTGACAAGGAGATCCTGCCTCATGCTGCATCATTTCCCTGTAAAGTACACAGCTTTTCTGAGGTTCTCCCTCACAGCCCTTCCCCGCCTCCACCTCAGGTCTATGCTTAAGTTTCACTTCTTCTGAAGGGCTTTCTTATATTCAGCTATCAGAGCCACATTGATGTGGTCACTGCAACCCCGTGTGTTGAAGATAACACCTCCTTTGGGGGAAAGACTGAATATAGGGCAGACTTCATTAGTTCTTCCCTTACTTCTAAATTTGTATTTCAACACAGATGACATACATAAAATGCCATTATTAAAATCATCCATTCACTCATAATTTTCAAAGCACATGATATCATGCAGTTGACATTACCCAGCTCAGCAGCACACTGACCCTGGTGAAGCATTTGACCTAAATTTAAAAAAAATCCAATGACTCTGTAGATTTTGCTATGCAATATTGCTAATTTATTTTGTTCAGTATTTACAGCAGTCACTTGGAGAAGGCTAGGGAGTTAGTATAATAATATGGAAACAAGGCTTTATTATTTCAAATTTTATCAAGCAATAGATAGAAAATTGAACAGTTTGTTTAAATAATTACTTGTATTTCACCCAGACTGAGAAATTAAAAATACTTTCTCTTGGTTTTATTTGTGACTTTTATCAGTGGCTAGAGACTGAAGTATCAAAGTTGCAAATATTGAATAGACTTTATTTTGAACACAAAGCTTTGTAATTAATTGATTAATGGATTAATTAAAGCCTGGGATTAGCACTTCAATGAAAAACTACAAAAAGCTGTAAAAATCTGTATGTACAAGACACACTTGTTTTCATTTTTCTGTGAAGTATGTAAGAGCTTTCTCCACCACAAAAAGATATCATAATCTCATTCCTGAGACAGACTCTGTAATAACTGGTAACACAGATCCTGTCCTCCCTCCCTGCAAGGCTGAGGTCCCAACTGTTGTGATGCAATGCAAATTCCTAAGAGACTTTTATTTCATATTGCAATTCTATTTCTAGGAAGATACATCAACTGACTCCACGAAAAATATGTCAGTACATGAAGCAACTAGGCAAAAAGAACTTAATTTAGTGAACAAAGAAAATGAGACGGAAGGAAAACCTGGTTTGGTTCCTTCTTTCATTTCATCTGAAATTGCAACATCTATTTTAACATATCCCTCTTTGGAATTCAGTATGAGCTTCTACTGTCCTGACAGTCCATACTCATAACAATCTTCCACAACAACAGCAATATAAGGTTAATGATGTACAATAATTTGAAATTACACGGGGACTGCTTTAGAATTAATTTTAATAATTTAATTCAAAAGACAAAATTTCAAGCTCTCATTGGATTCAAATTTGACAAAAGTTTTAAAGCTGACTGTTAATAATCGACAACAGCCTAAAATTTGTGACTAAGCAGAAAACAGCATTTAAGCTAGAATAGAAATATACTATCTAATGGAAAAAGTAATTAACTTTATCTATACTAGTTAAGTCTCTCATAAGAATATTCCCCTCAGTCTAGATCTTTAGATAAAATGTTATAGAAATCCAAGTAAGAAAATTACTCAAAACAATTCTGAAGGACCTGGCAGTCAAGTGAAGGTCAGTGAAAGCTGTAGAACAAGTTCTGGTGTGTGTGTGTGGTGCAGTTCAGTGTCAAGGGTGATAACATCTTCTTTCACCCCAACAGCTCAGATTTTTCTAAGGGTTAGCAAAGCAATGCCTTAGTTTGTTTTATTGTGTTAGAAGAAAACAGATTTCCCATAGCAATAACTTTTCTATTAGTTCATCTGCTTAAAACCATTTTTGAAATGAAGGTCACCAGGAAGGCCCAAATGGCACTGAAGTTAGTGGGAAAAGCAGATAGAAAACCAGGCCACTGGGTTCCTTGAGGTTACAACTCTGCAACCCAGAAATACGTTCTGCTGTGGGGGTGATACCACAAGAGGTTCTTCCAGTATGAATAAAAAACAGGAAAACACTTCCCAGTGACCCCGGATGGATGACAGTGTGTGCTGATTTCAAGAACTGTTACTGATTTCATAGAGATAACTGTGTGCTCACGAGTAAACAGAACTGTGCCATGTCTTAGCAGGGAAATAATAATTTTCTTTTCTAAGTCTGAAGTAGGAATACATATACACCAAACTTAATGTGTTGGACTGATGGATGATAAACGATGGATGGTTTGCTAACTATAACAGCCCTCTAATTTCTTTGATAATGCCTGGCTTACCAAACCAAAATGTTGACAAGATACAAATTATCACTCAAGCAAAAAGAACCCCTGCTATTCCTCACTCTATACTCAGCCTCATAAACATCAGGCTGTGCATGCGCATTTTACTCAAAAACTATTAAAAACCAGCTTCAGCACTGACAGCACCAGACACTATCCTCACAACAACAAAAGGCCTACACCATAATTGATGCTACTGGAACCACAGCTGGTAAACCAATAGGGACGCAAAGCAAAATATTTTTAGACATTAGCACACACTGCAAGCACTTGGCATATTCATCACAGATAGCCTGTGAATCATTACCCTGGTTTTGACAGCTATCTCATTACACTGCCAGGCTACAGGCTAAAACTCCCTGTGCATGATAAAACCAGGCCATGAAGAAAGGCTTTGTAAAATTCAGTACACTACTGGGGGAGTTTTCCAGTATTATAATAATAATTATTATATATTTAATAATGAAGTTAAGATATGAAAGAGAGTTGACAAAAATATGTTTTATCTTCTTTAGAAAGCAAAATCAAATCTACACATCTTTTAATCTTAAACTGAATTCTAACATGTCTTTGTTAGGCATTTCTCATCACGCTGTGACCCAGTTCAGTGAGTTCTCATCCATACACCCACCCTCCATGCAGTGGAAAAACTGAGCAGTACGGGAGGTCCACTCCAATGTTCCCTCCTGGGCTCACCTTGGAGTGGTCTCTCCTCCAGGAACTTCCAGCTGAGCTTTCACATTTGATTCTCTGTGTAAAACCCAAATGTATTTCAATAGCCACAAGATCACCAACAATCCAAATGACAGCAGAGTTATAAACACATGAATTTATACTCCAGGATAGAGCTGTCCATGACAATTTAGGTGTGCAAGACAAATTTACATTTCCCTCCCCCACCAAAAAACCCTCTAAACCCTATTACACTATTTTTTGAGCAACTAAGGAGATCTGCAACTCAAATAAAAAGTATTAACTAACTCAGTGCTTGAATATGTCCTCTGTAAACCTTCTGCTGTCTCACATGGGTTTTCACACCTATCAGTTCCCTGGCCAAACACCTCATGCTGAGATAAAGAAAACACCAGAAGAAACAACACCTGGCTGAGGCCAGGGTTTTTCCACGTCAGGTGCTGCCTACACAGTGTAACCCAGCACTGAAACCCATCCCACCAGCTGCAGGAGGGACAGACCCATGTTCCAAATGCCACTTTAATCCCAGAGAGGTTGGTATTTTTCAGTTACACTGACTCCACGTTAAAAGATAAACAAACAGAGTTTGGAACATCCCAGGGCTCATAAAAACAAGGGATTTTTCACTCTAAAGAGAGCTCTAATCATTACTGGGTAATATTGATGGCAACTGTAATTTACTGACAGCTCTACTGCATTTCTCATTGCTCTGAGATTTCACCTTCTTAATGTGCTCCCATTCAATGGAGGCAGTTCCAAGAGCTGTAAACTGTGTCACCCAAACAGCAAGAAACAGCATTTTCCCGTCTGTAAAGAACAGTCAGGAAAGGAAGATGAAAGGAAGACCTTGTATGGACTTATACAAACCAAAATAACCAATATTAGAGATGGGATATTAGGTAACAAAGAGTACATTTTCAGCCAAAGAATTTACAAAACAGCAGATCACCACCACTACTCTGAAAAGAAATCTACAGAAAAAACAATCTGAAAAATCTTTAGGCAACCTCATGTTTTTAAGTTACCTCAACACTGAAATTGTATGCCAGTCTTTCTCACGGGAGTTTATTATTCAAGTGACATGAATAGTTTTAAATAAGCCTCCACAGTTAAATGGGTTATTCACAGGTGAGATGACTGGGACTAAGTTCACAGGAATGAAAACTAGTTCTGAAAAGCAATTGAACTACAGAATAGATTTCAACTTGGAAGTCATGGTGAGGATCTACAGCTCACAGAGCAAAAAGACCAGGGTAAGAGCCAAGAAAAGGAACAGAAATGGAGAACTCACTGATCTGAGGTGAGATGGCAGAGCAGGGAAACCAGGGGAAGAGGGAAATCTAGAGAAAAAATGGGCTGAATTCTACTAGGTCATGAGTCCAGTCTTTTGTGATTATGCAAGTAAAATTATATAAAATTTAGCAATAATATGTTGATTTCAAAAATATTTTATGTCTTTAAATATATTTCTTAATGTTCTTATTTAGGACTGTTTTTAAAACTCAGTGAGTTTTAAATCAGTATTTTCCTTGCAAAATCTGAAACCCAAACCTGTGAGCACCGTGAAAACACTTCAGTCCAGCCTTACAGTCCAGTCTAAGACAAACACATTAGCACTCTACAATAAAGACTGTAAAGTAATTTTTGTTGACAGCCTGCATTTAATTTTTTCCAGTTTCCTAATGAAGTAACAAGACTAGGTATGTTGCCAGCTTAACTGCTAATGTGTTTACTTTACTTCTAAAGAAGGGGAGTGGAGTTATTATATCGCAGGTGAAAAACAAAGCCTTCAGCTTTGCTTAACCTGAACTAGAACCCCATATATTACAGCAGCTTTTTCAGGTAACAATGAACAATCTATCAAAGAACATAACCTAAAGCTTTCTTGACTATATTGGAAAGAGTGAATGCCAGATGGCCTTTTCATTGTCTCCTGATCTGGAGAACCTGCTAACAAGCATACCTTTCAGAAGTGAATTTTTGAAGTTAGCTATCCATCTCAGTACACACACAGCAGGCAGCACCCACTGTAAAGTACACTGTTTAAAATTATTACCTCTGTAAAAATAATCTGCTCAGCATTCCATCTGCTTTGCACCAGTTTCCCTATTCCATGCACTTTTATTGCTCCACCTATTGCAATACCTCATAACCAACCTGGTTATTTCTTAAGAGGTTTTGTAGGGCAGTGACTCGTGCACTTTGTCTTCCACCTTTGAATTTAAAACTGAGGGTTTGGATCCCAACCAACCACATGTACATTAATGCACATTGCTGTATTTGCTCTGGAAACAGAATGATCAAAATGCCATGAGAGTATAGAAGGTATGTAGGCAGTCACATGTATTTGGTTATCAATACATATACACTGTGTGGGTTTTTTTCCAGAAAAAAAACCAAACCCCCTTTCTTGTTAAGGGATACAGCAGACCTTCTAGCATGTCTCACTGGTTCCTGATCCATCTACATAGTTTCAGTTTACAAAAGTTTCTTTGTACTACTGTTTCAAAAGTTTCTCTGTGCTACTTTTTACAACTGCCTCGCGAGAAATTAACCGTATTCTTATATTGCGAGGATTATGACATACACGTCCAGGTTACATGCCAGGTGGGGCACAGCTGCAGGTCCACGGCTGTGGGGCTGGGACAGGCTGTGGGGCTGCAGCCCCTCGCCTGCGCACACAGGGGCACACGGCGTTAGCGACAGCGGCCAGGAGGTGTGTTGGCTCTGCGGACACCCCCGGCAAACCTTCGCTAACCGCGGCGGGAGCCCCCCCAGCTCCCCTCCCGCGGCCCTCCCCGTGCCCCGGCTGCCCCTGCCGTTCCCCGGCCCAGCGGGCCCGGGCTTACCGCGAGCCTCGGCGGGAGCAGCAGCAGCGCGGCCAGGCTGAGGAGGAGGCGGCGGAGCGGCTCCATAGCTGCACCGCGGGGCCGCTCCCCCCGCACGGCGCTGCCTCCGGAGCGGCGCGTCCGGCGCTCCCCGCGGCGGGCGGGGCGGGCTCAGGGACCGCCCGGCCGGGACACGCGCGTCACCCGCGGGCGGACGGGCCGCGCCGGGCACCGCGCTCAGGGACCGCCCGGGCGCGGCCAGAGATGTTCCGCGGCTTCGCGCCGCCGCCGGAGCCTCCCCGTTCGTGTGAGCCCCGACCGACCCGCCGCCCGCTCCGGGGTTCGGCTGGCAGCCCCATGGGGAGCCGCGGGGTGCGGTGGCAGCTGGGTACTGCCGCTTTGTTTTTATTAAAAAATACCTAAATCCAGGCAGCACCAGTCAGTCGCCTCCCTCCCCCGGAATAACTGGGTGGTCAGGCGTTGGAAGGGGCTGCCCAAGGGAAGTGGTGGAGTCACCGTACCTGGAGGTGTTTGAGGCACTGAATGATATTTAATGGTTTGGGGGCTACAGTGGCAGTGCTGGGTACACAGTTGGACTTGAGGATGTTGAAGGTCTCTTCCAACCTTGATGACTGTGTGTTTCTTGTTTTCCTACTGATTTTGTGTTTTCAGAACAGATAATTCCAAATGCATTTGGCACATCTCCTGCCTTTGACAGACTTAGTTAACCTTGGGCCTTGCAAGGCCTTAAATAAATGCAAAAAAAAAAAAAACCCAACATGCCCCCTTGAACCGAAAAAACAGGTCCAGGCTTCTCTGAACAGATAAAAATAAACACAAAAAGTACCGAACCAAATGGAAGAAGCTTTAAACAGAAGAGAGTAAATTTAGAGTGCCTGGCAAAGGCCCAGTGTTCAGCCACCTATTTATATAACAAAGCCACTTTGTCCTTGTACATTGTTTGCTTTTTTACTGTGATATCACTAATGGAGCTGCAGGGCACACGGAGTTCTGGGCATGCCATATGCACACACGAGCTCCCACAGTGAGCGTGCCTTTGATGGTGGGCAGGAGACGTAATAATTACCCAGAATCACAGAATATCCTGGCCTGGAAGGGACCAAGGATCATCAAGTTCAACTCCTGCACAGGACAGCCCAGCAATCCCACCCACTGCCTCAGAGCCTTGTCCAAATGATGATCTGACCTGTAAGTCTGAATACATAAAAATACCCTGGAGCTACAAACAACACTGATTCCTGTTCTCTGATGTGTTTCTTTATGGGGCCTTGACTTTATGAATTTGTGCCGTGTGAGAACAAGCAAACCCCTAAACACATTGTGTGTGCCACGGCAGCAGCACCCTGCTACAGTAGAGGAGGAATTTATCAGTTGCTGTATAAATGCTGTGGTGTGCCAGATCCAAGCTGGAGTTATTTCACACTAGTGTCTCCCATGGCCTCATAGGAGATTAAAAAAAAAAAAAAAAAAAATGCTGTGGTGTGCCAGATCCAAGCTGGAGTTATTTCATACTAGTGTCTCCCATGGCCTCATGGGAGATTGAAAAATAAAAATAAAATCGGCTGAGGTAGGAGGGGAGCCGAGTGTTGGTGAGCACCCTCAGCTCCCAGCTGCTCCCCTCAGGAACCACCTCAACACCTCAATTTGCTCTGCCGGGGCAGATCTGACCGGGGCCTCAGCTTTTATATTTTCAATACTGAGCCCTACTTCTTCACTGCAACAAAGCTTTAGAGCAAACTAGAAAGAGAAGAGTACTACTGTCCCTGAAAAGGCGAAAAGCTGCCTCACACGGCGGGGGAGCGACATGAAACCACCGCGCTCCCTCAGACCCTCCACTGACCTCCCTGTGCCGCCCCGCCCGCTGCCCTCACGCGGCCCCGCCCACCCTCGCGCGCAACAGCGCCCAGATCAGCACGTGGCCCCGGATTCCAATTCTATTGGGCGAGACGAGGGGGCGGGGCTAGCCTCTCTATTAAAAAGAGCGCGGCGGATTCTGGGTCTCTCTTTCGGCGTGGCCGGCGAGGTGAGCGCTGTGGTGGCTTTGGAGCGGGCGGGCGGTGGGGCCGGGCCGCGGTGATGTCTATTGACACGTGTTAGACTGCTGACATACATGAAGCAAAACTACTGCTGAGCGCCCCGGCTGCTTCCACCCTGCGGGGCGGCCGGGGTGTACCGCATCAATAACCTCCCCTTTGCTGTCGGTGTTTTGCAGGGCCCGTGCGGCGGCCGGCGGCCGGGAGCGGCGGTAAATAAAGCTTGTGTCCCGCAGAACGTGTCCGGCTGGTTCTTCCGCGCGTGCCGCACTGCCTTTGACCCGGCGGTGCCCGCCTGGCGCCGCCGGCCAAGCAGCGGTGCTACAGCGAAGCGCTTGTTCATAACTGGCGCTGCTCGGCCCGACCCGGGCGGCGCTTTTAAAAGCAAGTGACATTTGTTGGCGTGCGTGCCGCCCTCGCGGGGACACAGCGCGGAGCGATCTGCCCGTCCTGCGGCAAGGGCAGCCCGCTCCCGGGCAGAGGGCGGTGCCAGGGCCCGGCAGAGCCGCGTCACTCACCGGTGCTGTGTGACTCCACCCAGCCGAAGCGACGGCTGCAGTTTCCCTTCAGTAGTTCACAGTTAAGTTGTAAAAAAGGAACAAAAGGCCTGGCATTCCTGCCTAGCTGTTGCAGGGTTAGACCAGCTGGGTGAACCAGCTTGGAGGCAGACGAAATGCTTCCAGGACTGGGGGTCGTTATGCACGTGGTGCAAAACACCTTAAAAGACTGCTGTGACTAAGCCGCAGCTTCTTAGGGGGGTACTGTTTTTATATGTCAGTCGGGGGAGGTGGAGCATTTTCTGTCAGTACACAAGATGTGTAACCACACAGGACATACAGGAATAGGGCAGGGTCTAGGCAGAGTGCAAGGGATCACTGAGCTCCCAGAGGCTCTTGGAGGTGGCAGACGTGGATGTGTGTCACCTCTGTTCCTGCTGCTAATCCTTTCACAGTTTTACCAGGTATGCAAACATGTTCTTAAAGCATATTCCCCATATGAATACTAGCTGGTGTGGTGAATATACAGGAATAGGGCAGGGTCTAGGCGGACTGCAAGGGATCATTGAGCTCAAAGGTGGCAGACGTGATGTGTGTCACCTCTGTTCTGTAACTGCTGGTAATCCTTTCACAGTTTCACCAGGTATGCAAACATGTTCTTAAAGCATATTCCCCATATGAATACTAGCTGGTGTGGTGAACTTCAGATTCATGACAGTAAGATTAAATTTAGCTTTTCCTTTCAGAGCTTAGCACTGGTTAACTCTGAAACTGTCATGCCACAACAACCAGCAGGCACATTTATAAGTCTGCAAAGAATAGGGCACACTCTTATTAGGAAGCTGCCTTCCTAATAAGGTTTTTAAAACAATTTGTACTAGATACTGGCTGAATGCTGTAGAAATGAAATTTACTGAGTTGTTTGACATGGGATAAATTTATTTAATAAAACCAAGCAAGCAGATTGTAGTTACCCACAGTTTATGAAGTGCAGTATGACAATCTTGTGTAATAAGTCTAAATCTGTTTACACATTAGTGCATCTAGTCCTTTGACTTAAGTTATTGCACATATAAATTAACTCATATAAAAGACCTGCGTACAAGACATGCAGACTTCATGAAAGGCAAATAATGCCTACAAAATCAGCAAACCCCAGAATATACACAGCCTGGAATGGTCAAGGAGGAGTTCAGGTAACAAATATAACTACTAATATTTCAATTAAAGGTAACCAAAATAGGTGTTCAAATATAGAATTAATTTTAAATATATTAAATGCTTTTGTTTCAGGCAAGGTGCTGTTTAAAAAACCTTCAATAGAATAGCTTCATTTAGAGATGGTAAATCATCAAGTTATACATGGAAATTTTGATTCACATCAAATGTGACAACACAACATACAAAAAAATTCTTAAAAAATTACTTGGAAAAAAAAAAGAAAATCATGTTATAAAAGGAGAGCCAAAACTCACCTTTGTTGTAAACTAAAACATTTTCTGACATCCAAGAACAGTTGGCAACACTGAGTATCAGAAAAATATTAAGTGTTAAGGAGTGGATATGTAGTGTTCAAACCTTGAATTTACTGCATACATTTAGCCTTGATTCATTACACCTGACAAATTAAAGGCAGCTCCCCCTTCCCCTTTAGTTTTGGCCACTAATTAGCAGAAAGAGCATTTAATCATGATCAGCTCAATCAACTGCAATGCTTGAATTCCTATGCCACAAAGTCCAAGAAACCAACGCACGGGGGTCAAAATCTGTCAGCCACAGCTGCTTGCACAAGCACCAGGTGCTGTCGTGTGTGGGGCTGTACCTGAGGATCCCAGCCCACGCCTTGGGTGTAAACACAGTGCAATGGAAAAGACTCACAGCAACAAACTCCTGTCAGAAAGAATGGGTGTTCCATCACAGCAAGAGGCTCTATGCTACTCCTGGAGATGTGCAGTGTTGACACTTGGTGTGTGTGCTCATGTCTCTATAAACATTCAGAATTAATCAGGAACCAAGGTGATTGTACCTCACTATAAGGCGGCTTGCTATGGTTTGGTCTCATGGCTTTACCAATTTTTTTTTCCTCATTTACAAAAATCTGACAGTCCCACCTTCACTGATAGTTGTGTGTTTTATGGCTAATTGCTTCCCAAAAAAAGCAGAGGTTCTGTATGAAAAAAGTAATGTGTATACAGCACATTGAATCACAATATCACCTATACATCCAATTTACATTCTTTTATCCTGAAAGCATTTCATATTTCGATTGCTTGACACAAGCTATTGACTGCAGAAGTGAAAGAACATAAAATAGTTCATTCTACACCTCCAACTGCCTGAGAAAGAAAAATATTCTTCCAGTTTTATAAATTCATTCCTTATTTAGGATTTTTTCCATTTGGCACGCAGTTCCTTGCTGCCAAACAACTTTTCAATGCTTTAATGCACATTAACATAGCATGAAAACAAGCTGAACAAAAGGTGCATCAACAAGCTCCTTGATCTGTTACATTTGAGTTCCTCCTCCCTCCCCACAAAGAACAGGTCACCTCAGCCTCCCAGTTAAAATCCTGATGGCAGCCAGTACAAAAATAAATCAACAGCTTAATGGAATGGAACTTCATGTAGCTGAAGTACACGGGAACAATAACCAGGCAAGTGAGCACACAGGAACGGGGAAAGGCAGTCCTTGGGAGGGGGGAGAGTGGCACAAGTTAAGGACGAGAACTACAGCACAGTTTATAAAACCATGAGAGTAACTTTTATAATACTGTAAACTGCAAGAGTCTTCACATGTCATGGTTGATCAGAGGCCTCCGTGCTCAGATCTTGAGGAGGGCATATGGAGGAGCGGGGATCCATGGCTGAGTGCATTAAAGGAATATAGACATCATCCATGTTTGGCATGACAAAGATTTTCTGGGAAAAAGATGCAATGAAATGAAGTTACATTACATATGTCACTTGAAACTTTAGTTTTCCAATTTTAGTTTAAAAAATGCAGCACATTTACAGAGAAAAGGTTCTCAAGCTCAGCATTGTTTGAATCAGTGCAGTGCCCATTAACTGAAACCATTTTGTTGTGTTACAGCTGTAAATGAAACTCGGAAATATTAATATCTCTGCATATTTTATTCAATTAAAATGGCACTACAGGAAACATCACCAACTTTTCCTAATTCCTTTCTCAGCTCTTACCCATCCATATACTTTCAAAATGCACTTTTAGTAAAATAATTGATTTTGATTTCTGGTTGATTGTATAGGTTGGGGTCCAGAATCAAGCTGGTCACTATTCCTATCCTACATGTATTTGGAGGGGGCTTCTTCCTTTTTGCACTATGGTCAATGTGTTTTTTTTTTAAATTACTTTAAAGGAAGCAGTAAGAGGAAGTAGTGCCTTATCTGTTCTTAATTTTAGGCAACAGTTTGGCCCCCTGTCATCTAAGAACATGTAGGATCATGTTCTTATTTGAGTATTGCAAATTTTACCATGGTACCTATTTCAAAGAAAGGTCATTTTCATCTCTAAAACAGATTTCGACCCAGGTCTACACATGAGTCTTGAGACCATCCCAGCAGTCAGTTTCAGCTAAGCTCTCAACATCCATCCCCCTGGCTGGGAGCAGTGGAGGACATGACTAATTATAAATGAAATAGAGGACATGTGAAAATTAAACACCCCACCCCTTTAATTGACCAAAACTATCATCAATGAAAGGAGAATGTGAAGGGAACACACCTGGAACTCTTGCTCCAGTTTCCTTGCTATCCAGTCTGTTACATGAACCAGAGTCACTTCTCTCTCACCAAGTTTTGGCCGCGCTTTTAACTCCAGGTAGGGAGGCCTTCGGAAGCCGTACCTGGGGACAGGACACAGAGCAGGATTTACTACAGACACCCTAAGAAAGTAAGTACTTAAAACTGTAACAATTAGCTCTTAGTAACAGTTCCCACCTCAGTTACAACTAATTAGTACTGCTCCTTGCCCAGAACCCACTTGAGCCAGCCCGTGGCGTAGCACACCTGAAACATTGCCCAGCTCTGCTCTGAGCTCCTCTTACCATATTCTGTCAGTGGGTGGAGGTGGAATGTTAATCACTAGTGTTCCTCTGCACTCCTGTACTTCAACTGTTAGCAGCAATGGAGTATTGGAGACCTCTTCAATTTTTTTCTTAATAAACTCAGTCTCTGTTGCTTTCTGAAAGTATTTTGACTTTGTAATTTTATCCACAATTCTCATGATTTTACTTGTCCGATATCCTCCAACGTACCTTTAGATAGAGAATAGAAAAAGGACATCAAGATAATTTTCTTAAACCTGTTTGCTAAGACAGACATGGATTTTCTATTAAATCATTGAAGTTTTTGATATAAAAATTCTGAACAGATACGTGGCCAAGCAGTACATCCTAGGGTCTGCACCCAGCAGCTGTATTCTGTCAGCTACAAGTGTCTGGCAGGAACTGTTCAGTCTGAACACTTTCCCAGATGGCACTGGAAACAACCTTTTTTAAAACTGCAAATACACTTAGACCATTAATGCCAGCAAGCTGGCATGAGAAGTGACAACTTCCCTAAAACCATAAAAAAATCTGTCAAGACACTGATGCACCAAGATGTGCACAAATCATCAGCATAGAAGGCCCAGCCATTGTATCTGATTATTTAACTGTGTGTGCTGAACAAAAATGTTTTAATTTTAAGGTACTGTAGCATTTACAAGTATAAGGATGCTGAAAAAGAAGAGGAAAACAGTTTTGGCAGTGGGTGGAATGATATTCCAAAAATGGTTAACTGTGTCTGCAGAAAGTGGGCTTTTCCTGGCAATTGTGTCAGACAGCATTCCTGGCTTTTGAAACATGCTTTAAGGGCTGAATATGTTTTTTCTTACCCCTATCTCATGTTGGAAATACACACTCCAAAAATAGCACATTTGGTATTTTCCACACACTATATCATGTCTAATTGTGGCTCTTGGTGTTATGTAGCAGAGATAACCTTCCTAAGGAAATGACATTTTCCTATTCAGGGAAAAAATATTTTTTTTCTTACACAAACTTTTACAGTTTTGTCCTTAGCACAACATAAGACAAAAAACTGTTCAGCTGATATAAAAAGAGAAAATGAATTTTGTCTTTGGGATTTTATACTAGCTGTATCTTTACCCAGAGAAAGAAGTTATTCTCCCATCAGATTCTGTAGTGGTAGTAATGCACATTTTTAATAGGTGTAAGAAAATTTTTTGCAGTATTTTGCATTAAGATTCTTTATTCTCCCTCTTTGTCCTCTTGACAAAAGAGTTCTTTATATGGTCTATGAATTTCAAGAAGATATGAAATGCACCAATTGCAGTAATTCAAACAACTCTTCACACAATTTTCAAAAGTGTTCAGGAGTAAAATACTAAAATTCTCTGGAACATTTTGAATAAGTCATGAGCCTGCTGATATATTCACTGTAAAAATCACTTGGATATATTCAGACATAGAAAACATTGTGATTGTCTCAGACATTCTGGGCTCAGACATTCAGCTTTCTCACTGCATGGCATAATTGCAATCAGATGCAGAAAGCAAAAAATCAGAGCCACAGCCAAAACAAGGAATGATGTGGCATCAGTGATGTTGGGAAATTTTCTTTGAAATCCATGCACAGCATCAGAGGGCAGTATTGCACAGCCCACAGACACAAAGTCCTCAAGGGGAGAAAAAAAAAAAATCCAAATCAAAACTGAGCAAGAAAAACAGGCTTGAGTAACAGTTGTTTTCTTAAAGAAAAGAAAATGGAATGCTGGCAATCAGGGATCAGCGGGATAAGCATAGGAGTAATACTGCATAGAGAGGGTTTCAAGTTTTCACACAAAATCCTGTTCTTGGCTCTGCTACCAGGTGGGACACAGCGGGGAAGGTCCCCAGAGCTTCTCTGGCCCCCCAGCAATCAGCAGAGGAGGGATGGGAGGTGTCCCTGCAGGGCTGGGGTGAGCAGGGCTCCTCTGCTGCCCGCTGCCCTGGAAACGCGCGGCTGGGGCTGCTTCATGGCTTGGACAGCCTCACACTCTGCCATTCTGGGGACAAAGAGCATCACAGGACTGGCACCAGCTATCAGGTGTGGGGGGAGGGAAGGATTAAAACAGCTCACCCTTCTGCTCCTGGGGTCACCTGCTTCTCTCCTGCCAGCTCAGGAGCATCATCTTCCTCCGAAGAGCCAGCGCTGGAGGATTCCTCATCGCTGTCTGCCAGACAATACGCCCTTGGCCTGAAACTGAAACAATGCAATTTCCAGGTCAAATGGAATATCCTTAAATAGCAATTCATCCTGTACAGCTCTGGCTGACATTACAGGTTCCTGAACTGTCCCCTCCCATCTTTTGTAAATGCTATCTAAAAGAACAAAACCAAAACCACTCTGAAGCCAGTCTGGCAGAATCAGCTTTCAAAAGAGAAATCTGTTTTCCCCAGTGGAACATAATCCTTCATAAAAAGAGGCTGGCACGGGGGTGGCTATTCTACATACTCAAATCACATGTGGAGATTATTCAAAATACATTTGGAAGCATCTCTGTTGCGGCTCATGGTTTTTCATGAGTTGAACAGAATTAGGATTGGACAAACCATTTCGTTTGAATGTCGTGGGAAAAAAAAAAGTAAAGTAATAAACAAGTGTTGCCCTTTGGGTACAAAATACCACACAGCAGTGACTAATTCCTAGACTTGAACTGTGGAAGATTTTATGTACACAGTCACAAGAAAAATTTCAAATCTTTTAAACGGATTTCAATGAGAGAAGGATACAGTGGATACACTTCAGAATTAACAGATCTTTACTGAATGCAAGAGCTTGAAACAGTTACACAACACAGGTTTCAAAAACATATGGCTCTAGCCCTAGGGATTATACCCACGAATATAATACTCTACAGCATGTTCAGAATACACTTTATAGCTGTGTCTTCTTTCTTTTTGTGTGTGTGTATGTGTTCTTGCAAATGTATTTGAAGCATTAATAACCTCAGACAGGGCACGGACTGAGGCCACTGCCTGTTATTCTGCACACAGGACAAACTGGTGGTTGCTGCATGAAGTCCTAATGTGAAGGGACAGTTCAGGTGCAGCTCACAGTGCACAAGACTCCTTCCCCACTGCAGCAGTAATCCCAGGACCTGTCCATACTGAAGTGTTTCCTACCCAGGCTGTGGAATCAGGATTGCAGACCTCTTCCTATCCTGTTTTGTACCTGCAGAGGAATGAAGGAGCAAACCAAACTGAGCCACCTCCCTGAGGACATGGGGGATGGTGGGTGGTGCCTGTCACTGGCCCAAATAGCAAGGCTGGAGCTGTTCCTCACAGAAATTCACGTTTTTAGGTCAGATTCAAACTGCACGTTTTCCACCAGGGTGTGACCTCACTTCTTTTTCCTGTGCACTTTAGCATCCAACTCAAATCGTGCTCAGGGCATTCTCAGGTCTTTCAAAGGTGTCACCTTCTTACAAGGTGTTTTATTTCCTAGTTGAAGAGGTCCTCTGAAGTGCCTCACAAGCACCACGTGGCACAGACCACAGGATTTCCTCGCATTAAACAAAGCAACAATAAATAAGCTTGAGTGAGATTTCAGGGGAGCGCTGTATACAATGGACCATTTACATGGCACAAACATTGGCAGAAAAACATCACTTTGGAGCTACTGTATTGTTCCTGTAAAGATTGCACAATATTTTATGAATTGCCATTTGTCAGTTTGTTTTTATGTGGTTCAACAAAGCCAAAAGGACTGATGGGTTAAGAAGCTGCAGTAACTTTGGGTTAACCTGCCTGCTTTTGCCTCAACTCCTGTTTAGCAGTATCTGTGATGTATTACTTTTATAAAATTGGCAATTATATAGTTTCCTATTCTTTCTGAGAGCAGCATTTTCCTGAGAGGGCATGCTAGACAGCATTACCAGACTGTCTCTGCACACTTCACTTCTATTTCGAACAGCAAGTGCAACAGTGACCCATTTGTCTTGCTTTACACTGACAACAGCCACAGACAGTTAAACCCCAGAGCTGCTCCCCCCTCTCCTCTCTCTGGATGAGTAGGTGCCTTTCTCACACCACTTTGTGGTTACTGCATCTCAAGAGATGGTTTGTTCTGAGCTCCTGAGGGCCAGAAATGAGCTCAGCAACCAACACACATCACTTACTGACAACATGACCATGGATGCAAACACATGCAGAGTAATTTGATTTGTCACAGCAACTGTCAACTGATAATTTTAAAAGCCAGTAGAATTAAAATTAACTAACACATTGGAAGGCAGAGATGAGAATCAAACTGCTCTATACTTTTCAGTCCTTAATTTATTTAATATCCATTTTAAGAAAAAAAAAACCAAAAAAGCAACCAAGCAACAAATAAACCCTCATCCAAACTAGAATACATTAGACTGTTCTTTATGTAAAGCTTCTACCTGGCCCTGAGCTTTGAAACATCCCAACCCTGTGCAGGGAGCAATGCAGTTAATGCTGATACCTTCAAGTAACTGGTTGCTTGGCTACAGGCACTTAAATCTGCCTTACTGGGGGCCTATAGCTCAGCCAGCAGCAACCTGATTTTTAAATATGAATCAGAGTGTTCACTAATGATTTCTGAGGCTGTTCCTGCACTGAGCAGATATGAAAATACACAAAGAAAATCCTGAAGGGGTGGGGAAGAAAAGCAATAATTTGATTTGTATAGACATTTCCTCCTCTATTCCCCATTTTTTTGGGTAGGTAGGATTAAACAGATTTTGAAAAATTCACATCTACCAGTTATAGTGATGTAAATTCAGAAATATTTATTTCAAGCAGTGACAATGAAAATCTAGGTCGATTTAAAATCTTCTGAATTTCTACCAGTGTATGAGATCATTCAGCCATTAGGTTTTTTCACATTTATTTTCTTGTCATGACTGCACTGAAATATAGTGCTGCTGTAAGTATTACTTCAAGCTATCTCAGAATAAATGGCCAGAGCTATGACATAAGTATACAAAGCATCTAGTATCTTCATTGTGAAAGACCATACCATTTTGTTTATAGCTAAACAAATGGCCAGATTTAGAGATTATTTTCTTGATTTGTAGGCAGTGGTTGTCCACTAAATCAGAGACCACCTACTGTTCAGGGCCTGCAGATTTAAGTACAAAGAGAATACAGCACAAAAATAAAAATGGACCTCAGGGCTGGGAGTGGATCCATCCAGGGATGGATATTTGATAGGTGCCACTCACTAGCTTAATACAAATGGACAATGGATGACATTCAAACATGGCCAAAATGAGAGGGAAAGCACAAATACAAAGGAGGTAAGTTACTGTATGGGGTCTGCTAATTAGTTCATCTACATAAGGAATTTCACTTAGGCATAGCAGGCAAACAGAAGGTGGCAATGAGGAAAAATAGAGACTAAAGCAGGGATGGGATTACTCCCACGATGCAATAAAGCTTTTGAAAAGGTCTTTACGTAACAATTAGAGCCTGTTTACCTTCCACATTGTTTACTACTCCACGGTTTCCAGCTGCAGCCATACCATGCTGCAGTAGCCTGTTACACCTGTCTATTTCTGCATGTGTGTATCTCCAGTATTTGAGTTTTATCTGACAAAACCCCAGATCAAACATTAGACAAAACTAAATTTTAGTCACAGGGCATTTTAAAACCCAAGTGAAATATATATATAAAATAATTGTACCACAGAAGCCTTTTATTAAAATTATCACAAGCGCGACCAAACAATAAAGTAGCACAGAAAAGCCACCTTCCACACCCACTTGTATGAAACATCCCCAAAACCCCTGTCAATCTACTGCAGAGCCAGAGCTGCAAACACACAAGGGAAAGCCCAGCTTTTCACAATGAAAGCACCATTGCCATCCCTTACCCTTCCCTGCCGATCTCGCCAACCTTAAACGCCTCCCCAAGTGGCTCTTTACCAAGTTTGGTCAAATTCATCTTGGTCTCCAGGGTCATTAGAAAAGATCCATTGTAGGACATTTCCAAATCAACCCAAAGTCCTAAAATAAACAACAGAAAAGATGTCACTTGAAGAGCAATCACAAAGCAAGCTTTCTGATCACATTAAGCTCATGGAACAAAGCCAGATATAAATCCAAGGCACATTGAAACAGAGTGGTGAGTATAGCTAATGGTCTAAAAAAAATACTCTGATTTACACACATCTAAACTGCTTAAGAGATGTGGAATGAGATAAAGGAAATAGAATACCATCAGGGATTCACTTCAAAACTATTTACAGCATTGCTCCAAGCCAAGCAGTAATGGGGACACTCCTCCGCATCACTGACGCTGTCCAAGTGAAGCACAACTTGAAATCCCAGAGCAATATTTGCTTCTCTCACACCACAACCTTGCCCCTTGTTTTGCCAGTGGTGTATTGAGGATCTATGACAAGGTTCCCTCAGTAACTGAGCTACAGGCATTCTTTTACGATTCAGTGTAAACAGGGTCATTACTTACACAATTCTAGACGTACAATATTAAGTCAAATCCTATTGTCTGTGCAAACTATTTGCTTTTTGCAATCTCCAAAAGAATTGTCTTGGGAATACCTTAAGATTAGCTCAAGCCTTTTAAGTGACACCTTGCACCAAAGCAGTAGGATTTGTCATCCAGAGATTAGAAAACAGATGCCAATAAACACAGATTATATGTCTTCCTCTTCCAGATATTCCAGCTGCACAAAACATTCCCTCACAAGTACCTGGCAAATAAACCACTGACCCATTCCACTTTTATTTACTTATTTGGAAGCAATTAATGGTGAATAAAACTGAAACCAGGACAAATGGTAACTACCCTTTGTGTTTTATTGTTCTAGAAAAGTCACACTTTATCAGTTAAAGAACTATTGTTTTCTTTTCTGCAAAAACACATCCTTATCATAATCCCACCCACATTTGGTAACAGAAACAGAGGCAGCTCCCAAACACCTGGTCACTGGCACCCTGTGAGGTTACATGCTGGCAGCAGGATGAAGGCAAGTTGGTGCTTTACCAACCCAAATAACTCTTTTGAATCACATTTTTTCTAACCCTGTTCTAAAACCCAAACACAAGAACTCAAACACAAGCTTATAAGGATTTTTTTCTCTTTACAGTAGGAAAGTGTCAGTAAGATCATAAAAACAGCTTAATAGATTTTTAGGATAATCAGAGTCAGCAGAACTCAATCATCAATATAATTTTAACAGCAGATCAAATGAAGCAAAGGATGCCATTACTGACAGGGAAAATTCCTTCTGACCAGAAAATATTCTTACACTTTTTCCAGAGGGAAAAAGGGAGGGAGAGGGAGTGAAGAATTGGGCAGATGGTACAATTTATTCCATTTTCTGGTTCCCTAGCCTTGACAGAATTACAGTAAAAGCCACAGCATATGCTGTCACCCAAGCAGGACTGTATTAACAGAAACAAGGCCTTTTTTCTAACATTGTCTGTTAACAAATTTAGCTAATTAGAGAGGGCATATAGCAAAAAATGTACTTTCTTTGTAATCAAGCACTGGTAAAAAGAAGTATTGATGAAACAAAGCACATCACAATTAGTAACTGCATTTTAAAGCCTCACAAAAGGCTTTAAATGACTGCCTCAAACACTAAAAACCCCAAAAACTTAGAAGCATTCATTCTGGATACTCCCCTGAAACTAGAGTTTTTTCCCCCACATTTCCCAATAAACCAAGTAATTTACCCATAGGCCAACTCACCAAGAAAAACATTTTTCCTTATGAAAACAAGCATTTCCAATTATCATCCCCTTGTTTATGTCCTTTTAAGTATAATAAGAGAACAAGTTATTCCAGTAATTACTCACTACAAGCTCTTAAAAACCCTAAGAGCTCACATGTATGTTCACATGTTCACATTCAACATTATGGAAGAAGTTAAAAGGATTAGAATTCCTACCATAAATGTTTGCTTGTCACAGTTTAACTGAACAAGAAACTAAAGGAACTAATTGATCTCATTGCTGCTTCAGCAATTAATTGAAGCTAAGTGTTCAGTGGATCCTAAATCCCATCTCATGACTTAGAACTACAGTCCTTGGTTACAACTGAAGTTATGAGAACAGAGAAAGGAATTCAAAAAATGTTTCAATCAAGGCAAAGGGAAACACTGACAAGAACCCTGATTAAAAAGAAACTATAAAACCACTCCACAAGCCACACACACAAAGATTTTTAGAAGTTTCCCTTTGTTCTGTAACTCCAGATAAAACTTCTACCAATGGTGCACCCACTTAATTGAGAACACTGGAGGACATCCTAAGTACTGTGGAGAATCTGCTGTCCCACACAGGAAGCACAGGACAAGAAGCAGCAATATGCTTTAGTTTCCCAAATACTGACTGCACTCCAGCTTATTCCATCTATTCAACTCTTATTTCTCTTAAAAATACAGATTTTGGTCCTCATGACAACCAAACAGTTTGCTCTTTCCAAACACACTTTGTTTATAAAGCTCAGTGGAAAATAATCTGTGGAAAAGTTCAGAGCAAAGTACCCAGTGTTTTAAAGATAAGGCTTTTCTCCAAAGGGTTGCAAGTCTCAACCAGATAAGGGCAAACAACAGCATTTGGATACAACAGGCAGCATTAACTAATATATGTGCAAGAAGATTTTAATATTTCCTCAAAGTCTGCTTTGCTCAGATTTATGAGGGAAAGGTTAGCACTTACTATCCTCATGCTTTTGGTCAGTGATTTGAGTGGCACAAAGTTTTAGTATTAATGTTTATCAACCTCCTCCTAGAGCCCATGCCTCTGGTATTCTTGCAAAGGTCAGGTGACCACACCAGGTCTTGCAAGGAAATATTTCCCTTTAGGCCAATTAGAAATTTCTCTACGTTGAGTGGAGAAACTCTGATACAATTTAAAATTAAAAACTGTTCTGATTACATCTTAGATGGCATCTAGCTCTCCTTAACACATAGAATAAATGCTTTTGAAGCTAAAAAAACATTATTTCAAGTTTTTCTTTTTTGCAAGACTACTTAAGTGACATGAGCATCCCCAAATATGTGACCATATGCAAGCCAGAAGGAACTGAAAACAAACACAATTCATAAAGCAGCAGTATGAAAGTCATCCAGCTTTTAAAAAAAGCTGTATTTAATATTAAGAACATAAAATGACCCTGTATTTTGAAGTTTATTTTCAAAAAAACCACTATTCTTGTTTTCCAAGTGATCACAATTATATTTTCTGAATCCCTCTTTTCAGAACAGGGCAGCTTCTCTTGGAGAGACAAACCTGTTTTCTCCCATGGTACAGAATCAGATCTGTCCCAAGGAGATGTGCATTGCCCTCTGCAGTCCCTGACAGTATCAGATAAGTGTCTGCATCTCTGCTGCATGCAAATTTTAGTTTAGTTCAGTAATTATTTCCTATGGAAAGACATGATCACAATTCCATACATACAGAATTACATTTACACCAAGCCTGAGACAGAGACCCCTGAGTATCTCAGAATAAGCTCTTACTAGATGTACCTAAAACACCCAGAAGATAAACAGATCAACATTCTCCACAGATACAAAGGCAATACCAGCACCTGCTATTTTTGTATTTTACCTCTGTGATCAATAGAAGGTTTGAAGGCTTGAAGGATCTTGGGCACTGCTATCCCCATGTCAAGCTCAGTCAGAGTCAGCTCATTCATGAAGTAGGGCAGCTAAAAGGACAGAATACAAAAAAAATCAAATACGTGTTATGGAACTAAACATCAGTTTCCTGAGAGAAGAAAGCTCATTAAACTTAAGGAATGGAGCTGAAGTGTCACCAGTGAAAGAACACAAATATAATTTCACAAAATTCTTACTATTCTAGAATTTCACAGCTGCCAGTTTCAAAACTTTTTAAGGAGAGACTGGGCATCTGAACTTGTTTTTTAAATTATGCTGAAGTTTAGATGCTGACCTTAAACCATCAGTATGCTTTTTAGTCAAAGTATGTAAAAAGCTCAAGAATGAAGTGTAAATCCTATTTCACTGTGAATAAAAATCAAAGACTTCTATGGATTTTAACTTCAATCATATATTTTATCACTGATGTTTTATCAGTGTCTCATCTTCTTTTATCTTGGGCAAATTCTTTCACAGAACATTACCTTTTAAATCTGTATAATAGTTTTAGTAAAGCAGAGGCACAGGAATCACGATTCAGGTATCTTACTCTTCTAATTGACAGAAAACATATCTCCTGTGAATAGACACTGCTTTAACACATCAAAAAATACACCCAGCCCCCATTGCCAGTATTTCCACTTAAAAAGTTACCAGTGAGATGTCTGGGTACCCTGCTGTCACAATTGTGGAAGCAGACAGGGCAGATTTAGGCTACTGGTGATTTCCCAAAGCAAAGGCAGCACTATCTCACAGCTGGGGCTGGCAGCTAAATTTCTGAGCTTTTGTAAGCAAGACAGCAACTTCCTTTGCCTTTAGGAACAGGCAAACTCCTCCCCAAACACCAGGAGCTGAAGGCTGTGGTGAACTGCTGCTGTTCAGAAGGGTAACAGATAGCAAGGGGAAGACTGAGACTCAAAAGCATCACTCCTACCCTCACCCTTGCGATGGTGCAGCTGATGGAAGCTGTGTCCTGTCACCCCACAGAGCTTTTTCCATAACTATTTCTCCCACTGACCTCCTGCAAGTAGTTTATGTCTGAAGTTAACAGGAACACACTACAGTTGTGGTTTCCTGATGTCCTCCACCTTAAAAGCAATCTATTTCCCAAAGAAGATTTCCTCATTTATATGCAGTTCTATCCATCTCTAATGTAAATACAATAATACTTTAATTTTTACATAAAAATTTGACAGATACAAATAGCTAATCCAGCTGTAGCTCATTTTAAACAGAAGCAGCAAAGTTCACATGCATCAGAAACTGAACATCCATTCTGTAGCACATTTATTGTCTTTTACATGTAAGTATGAAATAAGTCTTTCTTGTACTATTTTAAAACTCAGACTGTGTGTTTCACTTCCTTCAAAGGAGTGTATAATGCAAGTCTCCAGATCAAGTACCTTTATTTTGCTAAGCTTCATTTGGATCTTCTTTGACACTAGGTCAGACCAATACCTCTCTCCTAAAAAATCCCAAAATATTCTTCCAAGCAGAGCGTTCACCCAGGCCTCCTGTTCTTCTTCTTCAACTTCCACACTGGCATCTGACAACTGAAAACATAAAGCAGGTTATTCAGCTCTATAAACTCCATAAAATAAGGAAAGAAAAGACCTGATTTATATGGGAAGGTCAGTGTTAAGAGCCTGGGTCAACTCAGAACACCAAATGCTCAGCACAGGGAGCAGCTTTACAAATGCATCAGCTGGGCTGCCATGAGCCTGTCATCATCCTGACATGCAGCAGAGGGAATGAGACCACACAGATATAGATTGACCTCTGGCAATGAAATGAGAAAGTTCTATGCAATTTAACCTCTGGCAGAAAAAGCAGATAAACCCAGAGTGGGCAGACTTATAAACTGTGTTTGCAGTAAGAGATACTCTCTCTTGCCAGTCAGATCTGGAAGAACAGGTACTCTACTCTTCCTTTGTTTTACCAAAAAATTGGAAAGCAAGACCCAACCTTACATCCTTAAATCCAGTTCAGAAACACCACAAATAGATGATAAATACAGTACAGGGAATCACACTCCTCCTTCCAGTGTTTGCATATAGGATTCAGGAAACTATATTGTCCCCTCTGCTGCATTAAAGGTTTTGTTCACAGTCCAAGAGAATTCTGTCTTGGTTTCCTTGAGAACCATCTTGAAACACTTGGAAATATTATACACTCAGATGCTGCTTCACTGATTACACACACAAAATCCAATGCAGCTGAAATAATTTTGGGTGTGTACACACATTACCATGAAAAAACAGGAAGTTTCCATGAAGGAAACACAACATATTAAGTGCCTGCAATGACAGAAGAACCCGACATTATTCCAGGCAGAACTGAAGCCAGCAGAAAGGCAGCACTTTCTAAGACAGGCAGGTAGATGCTGCAGTTCTGAACATCATCTCTTGGCAGCTACTGCTTGCAAGGGCTGCAGCCAGGCTGTGCCAGGGTGAGGAGCCTCTCCTGTGACGCAGGTTCCCTGCCAGCACTGCTCAGCTATTTATAGAATGGCTTCTGACACGTGCCAGACTCAGCAGCAAAACCATTACAGCTTCAGGAGTGGTTGGGGGCTAGAATATGTTTTTCTGGGGGAACACAAGATGTGTTTATTCATACATTACACCATGGCTTCCTATTCCCTTTTCTGGGTGTTGTATGGAAGTCTGGAAACAAAGATGCATGATATAAATTACCACTATTTTAAATAAAAAGTGGTCATGCTTAACATTAAAGATGTGTTTATTATGAGTGTTGTATTTAGTATTAAGGTTCTGTTTACTGAGAGTGACTAAAATGCAGTCCAGGAGGTCAAAGGATTAGTAAGAGCTACAGAAGCTGTTCAGTGTTCCTTTGGAGCACAAGTATTACCTTTTTCACAGCTGTAGGGCTGCTGTCTGCACTGAGGACTGGACTACCTGAAGGGCTTTTCTTTTCTTGTGGAACACACTTTGCCATATAAATATTGTAGTCCAGAAGCATTTTCTGCCTGACGTTGCCAGCCAGGTCCTTGTGCTTCGGCTGGGATGTGATTTCTTCTCCGCTTCCCTTGCTGCTGCTCCGGCTGTGTGTGAGAACTCCAGACTGACTATCAGCTCTGCTGTGTGCTGGAAGCACCCCTACATTCAAAGGAATAATATCTGTTCAACAGAGAACAAATCTGACAGCCAAATACCAACAGTGTCTCATCAGACTTTAAAGGAACATGTTTATTACACAGATATTTCTCCTGAAAAAAGACCAGCGTGGTGCTTTCTTATTTTAAAGGCTACAAGTAAATTCTACTCCTGTGTGTTTAGGTGGTCCTAAACCCAAATTAGCCAGCATTTGCTATGATTCAGCACTCAGCAGGGTGTGGGACTGGAGGAGTCAGCTGATCAATAGCATATTTGATTATGTACACTCACATATGTATAACACATGGCAGAATTCCCAACAGCCCTGCTGGGGAATGCCTAAAATAAAAGTCAGGTGATTGAAATGCACCTATGGCTAAAGTGTTTTGGTTTTTTTTTTACTAACCTAATTATAGGCTGTTACAATTAGAAGGACTGTGAAAAGCATGTAACTATTGGAATTTTAATTTTGTATTTGCATTTCAAGAACTTACATGTCAGAAACAATAACGTTAACTAGTAAAGGCAGAAAAGCATGAGTCATTCAGGTTTAAAATCACATCAGAGGATGGGTTTAAATTAATATTCCAAACAACTGATCGATACTACAGACTAATGTTTATTGTTCAGATATATATATATATATATATATATATTGGGCAGCACCTTTTATTTAACCAGAGAAATGTGTTTTCTTGTGACATTAACCCATGAGAAAGCCCTACCCTTTACAGGAAACTAGAGTGGAAGGAAGGATGGAGGAGGAAGAATAAGTAATGAGAGAACTGAGCCTAATACTGCAAATGTTGACATCAGTTCCAAAATACAGAAAAAGAAGAGACTGAACAATTCCTCCTTACAAATATGACAGGAGTTATCACAGTCACTGAAAAACAGTGTATTTAAATAAAATAGTCTAAAACCAGTAATATTTGAAAGCATAGAGCCAAGAGGGAAAAGCTGGGGGTAATGGTGGCAATGAGACGCCAAGGTAAGGAGAAGAGTGTCTTTGGTATTATTATTTTTTGCTTGTAAAGATCACTGTGGCACCACAAAAACATAACTTTGGTTTGTTTCTTTTAACAGACTTCTACAAGAACACAAAATCTGAGTACCTGGCTTGCTCCCACTGGGTGGCTTCTTTACTTCAGACTTGAGCTTTGATGCGAGAAGGAACCTTCTGAACCACTCCTCCTTCTCCCTGCCCGTCCTTCCAAAGAGGTAAAGCACTTGATCCTTTTGGCAGGTGGACTTTGCTCCATCCTGAGGTTTCTTGGATTCCTCATTGTTTGAGTCCACCTTTTCAGCAGGTTTCTCCTCTGCAGTCTCCTTCTCAGTCTGGGCCTTGGCCATGAAGTCATCCTGTTTGGCGAGTTCAACGCAAATTGGGTATTTCTTATTCCAAATGCGTTTCCGTGCCAGGCTCTTAGGAACCAGGGAAATCTGAAGGATATATGAAAGGGTTAAATGAATTTATTTTTCACTTGTATCCTCTATGTTTCTATACTCAAGTAAAGAACACAGGAATGCAAGAGATAAAGATCCCACACTGGCTCTGCCAGTTTAACTGACTCAGAATTGCCGGATGTCCAACCCACTGCCATCACTAAGTCTTTGGTGAGCCAAGCCTTGGAATTAAAACAAAGGCCATTTAAGCAGATTATACCATGTGGATTAGAAACTCTGTTTTCATTTAGATGATCTTATTCTAATGGACTTGCAGAAAAAAATAGAAAACCCAAGAACTTTATTTCTGGGACCATGGGGAGATAAATAGATAACTAGATAAAATAATCAGAGTCCAAACTGAGTTTTGAACACAACTTTTCATGTCCACCTAATGAAATTGAGTGTTTGAAGTTGGTGACAACCACACCAAATACACCAGAGTCAAGCCATAAGACTGATTTGCAGATAATTATATTCTAAACTCAGTATATTTATATCAAATAAATACAATGCAAGTGATTAGAGGAGTGGTTTTAAAAAAAGAGTTAAAAACTCTTATGTGGGGGTCTGTACTCAGCAGTGTTCCCCAAAAACTGTGGGCAAGTCCCTTGAAGAATAGGCATCCTTTGTTTATTGCAGGCAGGGCACTTGGCCCTTCTGTAATCAATTGGGGCTGGGTGGGAGGGAAGTACTGGAAATTTTTCTAAGATACCACGGGGAACCACCATCAGTCAAGGGCTCTCACATGACAGCTCTGCTTGTCTTCATGATGGGAAAACAAATCTGCAAAAGGCAGGAATCTCATTTTTCTTTATCTTTTTCACTTCTTCCTTTAATGGAAGGCAGAGCTGACAGCACACTCCTTTCCCATACAGACTCAGAGCAAAGAAGGGAGGTTTTCCTCACTGTTGGCTTGGTCCCTCTCTCCCTCTCTCTTCCAGTCAAGTGAAGTGTGGTTGTTGCCTCCTACATCTGTACTGCCAAGGCCCTCGACTGATGCAGCACATTAAAAAAATCAATTCCCTCAATAATTAGGTATTGATGTATTATTTAAAACAATGCCAATGGAATCAACTTCACGTGGCAACTCTTGACATATCTGAGGGAGGCAAACAACACGTAGGAAAAATGTTCTAGCATTATTGTTGATGCACTCTTCCAACTGCAAAAACCCCTATTTCCTTCCCTAGACTGGGGGTACCTAGAGCAGGTCACGTTCCAGGTACCTCTCACTCTTCACATTCACATATGATGTACATTCCCTCTTTGAGTGAAATGCAAATGTTGTCTCAGCTGCCTTGGGGTAGAGACAACCACCAAAGATGAGGCATTTTGGTGTAACCTTCAGAACAGTCATCTCATGCATGGGGAACGAGTCTCAGAGCTCCCATGAGTTAACTCTGCTCTCTACTGCCACAGGAAAGTCATGCCTTTCCCTTATTGTGTAAATATGTACTTTCTTCCAAATCCTGCTCAATCTTCCTCCCCAGCACAATCTTTTGCAAGTTAGTCACGACAACAGTTTTGTTTAAATAATGACAGAATGTCATTATTTAAAAAAAAAAAATAGAGGAGTGAAAAAAAAATCAAAATTAAAAAGAATTTGTAAAATATTTTTTGTTAAAATCAGATATAAGTATATAAGACACTCACCTTGCTGTCTGTTAGTTCATAAATTTTTTGACTGACATATGTGACTTCAGGCTTTGGCTCATTGTACACAGCTCTCCTAGAAATATTTTTATTGGGTTTTGAAAGTCGTAGGGTGCTGCCTTCGAGTCGCACATAGACAGAGTGAGTCAACGTAGCATGGTATGTTTCTGGATCATAATTATAAATTTCATTCATCCACCCCTAGAGAAGAAGACACTGTTAACAGGCTTTTAAGCTGCTGGAAAACCAAATACAGCATGTACCTAAAAACTTTAAATTATTATCCAATCTTTTGCCAAAGTTATTTCACTTAGTGCACAAACAGAACGAGAGATAAGTGCCCTAAACGAGGTGGCACCAAACCAACAGAGCAGGAGATGAGGATGAGATCTTAAGCCGTGTGTTTTTTCTGATTCAGTCACTTTGTGTAGCACAGGGTGCTCTCACCTCCTGCCCAGGAGCCACGGTGGGATCTGCAGATGCAGGATGCCAGAAGAGCCACAGGGCAGGAGGGCTGAGCAGCCCAGCAGCCCCTCTGCTCCCAGCAAGCTCAGACACTTTCATCACCCAGAGCCCAGGCAGAGCAAACAGCCTGTCTGCCCACAGACAGCACTGGCATTGGAATCACCACAATCAAGGACTCAGTGGAAGACCACAATGGAGTTTGCTTTCATGCACCATCATGGTTTGAGATCATTTAACGTGTTGTGTAACTGCCCAGCTACAACACAAGAGTCATACATGTGGATTAAATTAACTTAATTTCTGTGCTGTAAAAGAAATACAAAACAAACCAGCCAGTCCTGCTGTAACAAGTCTCTAAGTGCTGACTCTGACCATGGGGGTGGTGTCGCGTCTCTTCTCCAACATCGGATTACAGAAATAGAGATGATAAATGGGGTGGAAGGGAGGCACAATACTCATTGAAGGAGAAGTTTTCCTTCTCTTAACCCTCCATGCAACATTCTTTGATCATTGTTTTTATCTGCACATCAGAACCTTAAATTCAGCATACTCAATATTCATCAATGTCAACAGAAAGTGAAGGGGAGCAGAAAGGCAAATGGCAACTTTACAAACACCTGCATGATGACAGTGGGGGGAAGTGGGGAGAGCTGAATGAGCACCTCAGTATTTCTCAAAACAAAAAGTTGTAACTACCTTATGCAAAACATCCCCAAAATTACTGCAAGATTTCAATTTATTAAAGAAGTTTCCACCTACACATAGAAATGTAAAATTTTTCTTTTATGCTAATTTTCTTCAGTTTCAGTGCCACATAATTTCCCACAGTAGACAGCATACACTTTCTTAGGTGCCATAGTAACAGTGATATCTGTTTTGCTTACTCCAACATCTAGCTCCACTTCCACTACAAACCCTGAAAAAACGAGATAAATTAGCATTTCTTTTATGTTCAGGAAAGATTAAGTCATTCATCTTTGCTCAGCTCCAAAGCAGATTATGTCTTTTATTAATAGAAATGCCTATACCAGGACATACTCTTGGAAGAAGCTGTATGGTTGTTTTTTCCTTACAGTGGGTTATACACAACTCCCATATAGGAAATACAATGCACGAGGAAGAGTTTTCTGTAAGCCACCAAACTGCACAGCAGGGATGACGCAGGTTTGAGGCACATCCCATCTCCTTCCTAGAAATTATTTAGCCAAGACATCTTTGAGCAGACAGCAATTAATTTTCAGCCAGGAACTCCAGCTGGACTTACTGAAGCACAAGAACATCACATGAGCTTCCCAAAGCCACTGTGTGCGGGAACTGGAATATCCATATGGCCCACAGATCTCTGGAGCAACTCCCACCTGCCCCCATCAGATCTCCAAGCTATTTCTAGCTCAGACAAAGTCTGGAGCCTGCAGCCAGGCAAACATACAGATGGGAATTTGCTGCCTCAGAAGTTTCTTGCCTTCTCCTGGAAGGCTGTTCAGCCAACACCGCACCAGCTGGCACAGAGCAAAGGGCTGCTTGGAGAGTGGGTCATTATAGGAAGCTTAGTCACAGGAGCCCTTTCTCTAAGTCTAATGAGCTTTCTATTTTCAGTGGAAAGGTTGGAAACTTATGGGTACATGTGGTACCCAGGAAGGAAGGTCAGACTGCACCTGACATTCCTTTAACTGCCTGCTTGAGATAGAACTGTGATGAAAACAGGGAGTGATTTACTCATCAAAATCTTGACTTCCCTGTGCCAAAGTAAGTAAAAATCCCTCCTGGTTTTATGATCTTTACCATGTGTCCAGACCTTCCAGTTCAAACAAACTGATTAGCTGTACAGTCTGCCAAACACACAATTCTCACACCCTGTAGTGCCTCCCCTGCTCACCCATAACCCAACAGAAGTGCAAACACAGCACAACCACCAGGTTATCAGCAACTGGAGAACCAAGCTCAGGTTTAAGTATTTGGGGTTTTATTTTCAGACAACAGGCGGGATGAAAGAGACAGCACATTACTGCAAACTCTCCTTGAACATAAAATTTATTTTTCTAATTTCTAAGGATGAAGTTTCTTCTTGGCACTCAATGTTCATGTTATTTTGTTACAGAGATACACTGCATGGCTGACAGTAAAATGTTAATGCTTCACTGAATGGTCCTTCTTCGCTCTATTAATGAAATTGAAAATGCATGGCAGCCACAGAAATTTTATCTAACGGTGTTAAAGGAGGAAACAACACCACCTGCCTTCTCACTTCAGTGATCTTCAGTTCTGTAAACTAGCTTAAAACACAATGAGAAGTTTATCCAAGAAGCCTCTAAAGTCATTCCAAAGTTCCTGCACTTTAACAACAATTTCAGCAGAATTACCTCCGCCTCTCTTTTTGCAAAACCAAACTGGAACAAAAGATTCACAGCCCACGGAAACAGTTTTGCAATGCACCCAAACAGGGAAATTATGTTACCACAACGTGCTAGCAACAGATAAATTCTCCCAAACTACTGAAGCAACAATGGATTTCCTTGTGTAGGAGAGGAGTGACTGCAGGATAGGTCTCCTCTGTTCTAGCGAAGTTGTTAAAATAAGAAATTTAGTAATTCTGGGAGGACAATGACCATAGTCATATGCCAGTGTGCAGCTGCTGACCATTTACAGTGATCCTGTGATCTCCATTTCTAAAGGTCAGCAGTTGCTCCACACTCCCAGCTGAGAGCAGAACACGCCTGGCATCAGGCTGGGGAGCACGCTGGACGCGGAGCCGCTCCTGGGGCTGGGCAGCACCACGGCTCCCCCAGCCCAGGTCACGGCTCCAGCACACAGCTGCTGCCACTGCTCCGGCCCCGGGAACGCCCAGCTCACGGACACGACAAAAACAGCTTTAAAAGCCCCTCTCAGTTTGGTTTTCCTCTTCCCTGACTCTGGCTCCAAGTATTTTATTCAAACTGCAGTTCAACAGAATAATTCATATAAGAACTGCACAGCCAGGCCTTGTAGGTACCGACTTTTTAGTGTTATTTATTTAAGGTCTCAGGTGTGTTACAACATAACCTGAGAGGGGAGGATAGGGAGAACTGCAAAAGATCCTTATGAAGGATCCAGAGGGCTGAGGGAACAAACCTGGCCTGTGGGTAAAAATAAATTTTCAAATTTATTTTCAAATACATAAATAAAAGAATCAGCAAATGCCATTTTCACAATACAAGCCCAAATCTGGATTAAAACTGTCTCTAAAGTTTCTTAGTCATATGAACGGGTTAATACCCATTATTTATTAAATTATATAATCAAATGCTTTAGCACCAAAATTTTTTCAAGACTGCTGATCACTCAAATCATGCACTTGTATCACTATCCCTCTTATTACCACTATTTTATAATACTTCAATAGTATTTTGCTTCATAAATGAGGGAAAAATATAATGCATTTTTTGAGCTTCTTTCACAGGGAATCCAAAGACACAAAAAAGGTCTGAGCTAGGAGAAGCAACCATCACCTTAACTGGAAGAAACATTTGTCTGCCAGAGGCCACTATCAAACGTGAAATCCCTTGGATGGCGCTCAGGAATAGTACACTGATTAAAAGCCTCCTCTTTCTGTACAGCTGTGGCTCAAAGCCTCCATTTCTCCAGCAGGCACTGCCACTGTGTTCTCCTAAAAGTTCTTTCTAATGGAAAGGGTAAATATATAATTTTCATTTTAGCTGTTACTTAAAACCTTTCATATCAGTCAGTACAACACAAGAGAATGCAGAGCTGAAAGGCCAAGAAGGAAGTTAGAAAAGACTAATGGATTAAAGAAGGAAAAAATGTGGGCAGAGAAAAAAAAAATAACAAAAGACAAGAAGGGAGCCAGAGAACTGAAAACTAAGGGAATAGGCAGATACAAAAACATGCAACGAAGATGCAGGGGTTTTGTGCATTTTCTGGCTGGGGGGATGTTTTCCCCCAGTACCAAAGACTTTTGACTGAAGTATAGACACCTATAGAAACACACACTTACCAGCACAAGAGTCATTTACTTTTTCCCACTGCCAAGAACAGTTTTGTGGGAGACAATAATCTGTTCAAGTATTTCAGCAATTGCTGAAGGGAATTTTGCATTAGTTTTCGAAACCTAGGAAATGCAAACTTCTCAAACAACGTTTACATGGGGGAGAATGCACACATACTTGTACAAAAATAACATGATAGCAGCTTGGCAGAATCCCAACTCCGTGAGCCCCGTATGAAGGCATCTTACTGAGAGCATTTACCATAATTGCACAACAGCAGTACAGGCCAGAATACCAGACCAACAAGTTCTGAAAAGAACATCTTTATGCAAGAGCATCAAGTTTGATTTTCCTATATTCCCCTGAGTTTTGTTACAGATTAAGTCTTTAGCTGCCTTTTCAGAGGATCTAAGCTGTCCAGTATACTCATTTTGACAGATGCAAACAGAAGATCGTTGTATGAAGTGGGAATAATAACTTGCAATCTGCTAAATCTTATTACATTATGTTCCACTACAATATGGGCATCAAGCTGATTTGTAAACTCCTGAAGCATTTACATATTAAAGACAATTACTTTGTGTGTTATGAGCACAAGAAATACTCATCAGGTCATAAAAACCATTAATCTACATTAATCTGCACTGTTCATTTCTTGCCTACAGCCATTTTCATAAGATGTAACTTCTCAATAAAAGTATTAAAGTATAATTTAAAGGTTTCTGAGCAAAAGCTGACATCTCAGAGACAGCCTAACACAGAGACAGCCTAACATTTGCAGGTAGGAGTAGCAGGTAATTCAATTGGGCAGACAGGAGTGTTCAGTCTGAATTCACTACAGCAAATAATAACCACAACTCGTATCATTCACAAAAAAAAAGGGAACACCAAGGCAGAATAAGGGCTAG
This sequence comes from Onychostruthus taczanowskii, assembly GCF_017590055.1. Classification (NCBI taxonomy): domain Eukaryota; kingdom Metazoa; phylum Chordata; class Aves; order Passeriformes; family Passeridae; genus Onychostruthus; species Onychostruthus taczanowskii. The sequence goes on from NW_024500350.1 coordinate 5,314,382, forward strand.
ACATGCAATTGCCACCGTTATGCAATAAAAGTAGAGTTTTATATTCTGTTTTTCTAACTTTTTAGTTACCTAAAGACACATGAAATTAGCCATCAATACATTACAGATTCTACAGTATATACCCATCTGAATTTAAATTCATGAAACCTTTGTGCTGTTACAATTGGGGATGCACCTTCAAACAGGTCAATTTAATATTTATACAAATACAAAAAATGCCTCCACAGATACTCTGATCAGCATGTGATATCAAGTGAAAGTTACACCACCAGCACTCAGAAATGCTTCTGCTGCACATCAGAAACCATTAGATGTTTTTATTGCTTAGAATTCTGCAATTGGGAAAATATTATTTTAATTCATCACAGATGGAGATTAGAAGGGAGCACAGGGACCAGAAGCACTGAAGGAACAGAGGGGTTGGGTGGATCACAGCTGGACAGGCAGCAAAGTGACACACGAAAAGACAGCAAACTTGCAATATCCCAACAACAACAAGTGGAGGGCAGAGAGCAGGTAGGACAAACTTTCATTCAAAACCCAGCTCTCAGACACATTTTGCTGAACCATAATTTCTCCTCCCATTTCAATTAGCTCATGTTTCAGGATGACCCATATGCTCTCCACTCTCTATGCTCCACTTGAACACAATGCTTTTGTCTCTGTTTATGAACAGACCAGACAAACAAATTACTGCTAGACAGCAAAATATCCCAGAAACAAAATACATCTCCCAAGACACAGCTTCAAGCACAAATGTTATTTTACACACTAAAATTTGACACTACTTGCTCTCAGTATTTCAGCTGGATCGTTTCAAATCTATAACCAAAGCCATTTGCCCTTTTACTTTTGAAGAAATTCCATTTTCAGCTAATCCCTAAAGACACTGAAGTCTTACATATTCTTGGATACTAAACCATTTGTGCCCCTGCCAAAGTGAGTTGACCCTAAAAATCTATTTACAAATGGGGACATTTCAGCTCATTTACACCCTCAGGATAAATCTAGTTTATTCCTTTTACCAAAATAATGCACAAGATACACACACACAAAATGCCAGAACCTCACCTTCAGTATTTCAGGTTCTTTGATGTCTAGAGCTCTTGTATTCCATCGCTTTTTCATGCTTTTATGCAATTTGAGATACTCATGAGTACGTGGAATAAGAAGCCAAATCACACAGACAGCTACCATAAATCCAAGGGCCATTCCAAGTAAAAGTCCACTTAAATAGCCAGGGAGAGGGATAATAAGGTAAGCATAGACTAACAGTATTAATAAGTATAAAGTTTTCACTGGTATTTCAGACTGTTGCACATCCAGATTATTTTCATCTTCACTACTGAGCATAGTAACAGTTTCCTCAGTCATCTCAGGCTCCACCACAGTTTCAGCAGGTTTATCAGTTTTGCTTTCTTCCTCTAGCAAGAAAAAGTCTTCAGAATACAGTTCACAAAACTCCTCATCCTCCCTGCTCACTAGTGCAGACAACAAACATTTTTCAAGTACAAGTGAAGGTTTTGACCCCACATCCTTTGTGCTTGCAGACTGAGAGCTTTTTGTCTCCATCTCTTTTGCATGTTCTTCTGCCCCTCTTGACTGAATGCTCTTAGTCAGGGTAAAGTCACCCCCAGAGAAATCCCCTTCAGAATCACACTCCTCTTCCTTAATGCTGTAGTTGTTATTGCTTTCCAAATGGCCATTCAAACTGGAAAGGTTTGAGAGTTCTGAAGCACTTGAAGATAAGGCTTTGGGCCTGTGGCTACTACTTTCATCACCCATTATTTTGCTGAGCAGCTGAAGAGGCTCATAGATTACCTCAGAAAGGCGTCTTTTCGTATCTTCAATTTTAGCCTCCATTTCAGGTACTTTAAAAAAGGAACGAGTGTCGGAGGGGGATGTTAATGGAGAGGAGGGGGCAGTTTTAGAATCACCACCTGTAGCTCGAGGCTGAGTGAACTGTTTGAACAGATGCAAGTTCAGTTTCGAGTCAGGTGGCCTGTAAGACACAGCTTCAGACTCCTGTTTAGAAGTGTCTGTAGACAGAGATTTCACCAAGGTTTTCATTAAGTGTCTATGTCGCATCGGTGGGGTGGGTTCTTTTGGTTCCACTTCTGTTGAAAAGGACTTGACTAACCCCTTAAAAGGCTTTGAACTAGAAACTGTGGATGATCCACTAGAGCAGGCAACTGATCTGGAAGGGGATGAGGATGGGGAAGACAGACTGGATTTCTGTTCCACAGGTGGTGCTGCTGCACCTGATGAGCCAAACGTGTGACATGAGTGTGACGATGGAGACAGGACCGGTGGCACTGCACTGAGTGTTTGGGATGGGGAAGGAGAGTCCAACAGCTTTACAGTTTCGGCAGCTGGCAGAACCGCAGGCGACGAGGACAGCGGTGATGCAGAGTTGGCCATGTTAAGCGAGGTAGCTGGACCAAAAAGGTCATGGCCGGTATGCTCAAAGCAGAGGTCTTCCTTGGCTTCAAGTGCTGTTACAATGCTTTGGTCATCTAGTTCCTCATCAAGAAACTCTTTAAACTCCTCTTCCTCCTCTTCTTCCTCCTTCCCAAATGCAGAGAAATGAATTGTGATGGTTTCTCGGGAGACAGATCGTTGGACCTGCACTTTTGGTGTTGACTGCTTTGAGGACATTTCACCAGATTTGTCTGCATGGCTACTGTTCCGACTTGTCATTGCAGGTTCCAGAGATGTGTCAGAGTCTGGGAAGAAAACATAACACCACATTAAATGCATTTTGCCATGCTTCAAATACCCTTATTTTCCAAGCATTAAGTCAAACACAATTTTACATAGGAAAAAATCCCAAACCTACTCACACCAACAAAAAAAAACAAGAAGCGGGAGATGCCTATGCTGAAAATTACAGATCTAGGTTGCTGTGTGCTACTTAACATATTTCCACATAGCACAAAATGGCAATATTAAAACACACCAGGCTGTCAAAATTATCTTCAAGTGCACTGAAATTACAATTCATCTCTGAAGCACCACCTTTCTATTTTCCCTGCCAGATGTACCTCTGAGTTCCAGAGCCACATCCCACCCCAACACACTGAAATTCTTCACTCCTAACTTGCAGTCCCTTCTACATGCATTACTTAATGCTTTATACCTTATAAATAAAGAAAATTTGAAACTCAAAGCAAGGTCAGAAATATATAAAGGTCATTGTGCGGGGAGTACTTTATTTAAGCATTTTATTGACCCATGAAAGGGAATTTAGCATATATCAACATGGAGAGGAAATAGCATGCATTTAATCCAAAGCACTGGTGACCATACACAGAGATGGACCAGGAATTACAGGATTAGCTCTGCCTCTCCAGCTGGGAGGCAGCACTTTATCTCCACTGCCAAGACAGCGAGTTTACCACTCCAGTAACTGAATTATTTTTCAGAAGCTGTTAAAATGCTGTAATCAAACTGTCAAGCGGAATTAATGTGAGGCCTTTGCTGACGTTTAAAGAGCAGTTCAGAAGAATGATTATGTGGTGGTGAAGAAATTGCACTTCACAAACAGTTGTGATATCAGATTGTATTATCCTGCAAGCCAGTGCCACCTGCTCGGCATCATCATCCTACTGAAGGTTGCAGCCCTTTCTACTTCCTAGCAGAGCTGCTCATGTAAACATTTTTTAACCTGTCACTAAACTAAGCTGGGTTAAACATTTTAAAACAGCAGATCTTTGCTACACAGCTTATTCAGAGCAAGTATCTGTCCACAACTTCCTACACACTATAGTTGTCCATTTTATGGTTCCTAAATTGCTGACAATTCTTTGCTTCTTCCAGCATTTGTGAACTTCCCAAGCAGGCTGTACAGAAGGAGCTGGATGTTAACCTTCGTGCAAAGCCTTCAGAAATTTCATTTTGAGGGTTTGGTTGTTTGGTTTTTTTAAGTCTCATTTCTGCTGCATATCACAGTGAGCCAGTTTGGGTTCAAAGGACCAAAAGAAACATTCAGACCCTGGTCAAGCTTTCACTTGACATCTCACCCTTGCTCTGATGACTGCTTAGGAGACAGAAATTCTTTCTAAAGATCACTTCTGACTTCAGCTTTTATCATGGAAGTTTTCTTCTGTCCTCCCCAAAAATCCATTTGGCCCATCCAAGCAGCAGCATTAACAGAGAGCTCCTTTCAGTGATGGGGATGTGCCTCCAGCCCACCTGGGGCTCAGTAGGTTGCTACCTTTCTTACTACATCTGTGGATCAAGTAGTTAATTTACCCAAATATTAAGAATCCTCCGCTACCTGAAGTTTACATGTACACTTATCAGTAACCTGTATCTACAACTTGGTGAGTGCTAATGTTGGTAAGAAATTTGGTCTCTCATTTCCCTGTTGGATTAGCACACCTGGGAACCACCAGCAGACAGAACCCATGCTTGTGTCTGCTGTCCACCACAGACATGGTTCCATTTCACATAGGTCAGACTGCAAATTATCAGATTTTTTGGACGAACATACCCAAATTTATTTTGGAGAGGGGGAAAAAAATACTACTGGACAAGATAAGTATCCAACCTCATTTCCATAGTGCTGGGCCATCAACTATCACGCATGTTTAATATTTTGGCCCAGTTGTGAAACAGCAAAACTAACCCACCAAAATTTGAAAGTACAAAAACCCTACACATTTTCCAGGTCACTGAGCCATCACAACACTATACACTAAGGAAAGAAAAAACAAACTAACATCAAAACCCCACAAATATGACAAAATCCCCCTTGCACACATTGCTGCTGGCATCAGTTTGACCCTTTCTTTTCTGCTGTTCAGCCTTAACCATTTATTAATAATCTCTGAAAGTGGGAGAAAAACATTAGCAATCCCCCCCTCCCAATAGCATTTTCACTGTGGCATTTTGTATCAGCTAGAACTTCATCGGTTTGGATAGCTCTTTAGCACACTGTGTTTACACTGAACATTAATTAGCTGGTGTTTAAACACCAGTTGCCATGCTGTGCTAATGCAGTGCTAATGACCTGAAACAGATGAACTTCACTTGCACACACCAAATGTACTGAAAGGAGATTTTACTGCTTACTGAACAAGCAAGATTTTCTTAACATCATGATTACCTTAACAGAGAAAGGAAGGAAATTCTTGATTAACCAGTATTTGTCTACCTCAAGCACGTTATTGTACCACAAATTATGCCATATAAAAGAGCATGTTTTCAATCCATTCCTGAACACAATCTCTGTTTTATTGTGGAGAATTTGGGCTTTTGTTTTGTTTTTTCTTCCTAAAGCAGATGCTGAGAAGTTTTTCCTTGACAGCTCTTTCTGTAAGTGTTAGGTTTTGATAAAGCTATTTCATCAGGCTCTTGAACCACACATTTTTACCCCTTAAATCATTTTAACAGATTCACTTCTTACTCATTTCTGGCTACATTTTTTTTCACTCATTTTCCTTCCCCTACTCCTCAGCACCTCTCCCAGCTGTTTGAAGACCTGATGTTCCAGCCTCAGTAGCTGAAGTGGCACAATTCCAAAGTGATTGTATGCAGATTATATTGGTACTTGCAGAAACACAGGTTTTCACTGGTCCTTTTGAAGGCCACACTGTTCCCCATTCTCTGGCTGCCTCTTTAAGGTTTTTCTGTTGATTCTGAAGATGCAAGGTACCAGTTTTGTTATGTGGCAGGCAGATCTGAGTAACAGTCTTACATCCTCAGGCTTCAAATGATTCAAAACATGAACTTTTACCCGGAAGGAAAGAAGGCTGCTCAGAAAAGAATTCCTTTCCCCCAAAGGTTTGAATTTTGAATGCTGTTGCAGAGTGGAATGAGATAGCTGCCAACCAACTGCTGCCATTTCCACTTCTGACCTCAAGGCACTGCATCCCCATCTCCCACGGAGGAGCAGTTTATAATCCTCACCTACAGGCATTGCTTTCAAAGCTCCAACAACAGGAAACACTGAGCCAGGCAAACAGGGAGAGCAGCTGCCTGGGACAGACATTCCTTGCCCAGCCCTTTCCTGTGAGCAGCGAGGCAGTGGTGCTGCAGCTGAGGATGTCTTTGCCTGGGTGACAAGACGTCTGCACCACGCTGTGATGCACCTGGTGACAAACAGGGACACCCAGGGAGAGGCCAGGTGTGGGCTAGGCCATGACACCTCTTGTAAGTGTCACTGCAGTAGCTGTGCTCCTTCCCAGGAATGACTAATGGGGAGTTCACAGGAAGAGCCAAGCACCCAGCAATGCGTGCTTCTGCCCAGCAGCATAAACACCCTCCTGTTCCCTCCTCCTGCAGGGGACAAACACACCCCACCCTTCTTCAGCTGTGCCCCAGAAAGCACCCGTTCACAGCCCTGAGAAAACACAGTCCATCCAAGAGCTTAGACAATTATCCCACCAACTTTATACAGCAAAGCAATTCTGTTCATGTTAACAATGTAGAAAGTGATTCAAACAACAAAGCAGCACACTAGGAGCTAACTTAAAAGGTCAAAGTTCCATATACCACACTTAGTCATAATCATTTAGCTCGAGAAACAGGCTGGATTGGGTAACTAAATTCACATGCTTTGCAGCAGCCAACTACTCCAACCACATTGCTCTTACTTATTACAACATCTTCATGAGGGGGAAAGGGTAGAGTGCAAAATGCCTTCAGAATAATGTGCAACAAGGTTCAACATTTGTATTTTTGTTGCTACTAAACACAGACCAAAAAATGTGTTTTCCACAAAACAGAAATTCCTTTCCTCCTAAGTAAAGGAAAAGCCTCACAGGTTATTAAACAGCACTGCAATGCTTTCCCCTGTATCTGTCAGTTGCACCAGAACAACAAGTCCTAAATGCTGTTCAGGAAACAACTAACTTCATTACTGATAATGCTACAATTCAACTTCATGCAGATTGAGAAACATCTTTCCCTGTGAACAGCTGTGGCACTGGTTAAGCCTCTGCTTTCCCCAGTAACCCTTCTGGGCCATCACTCATCCAACAGGCAGCTCCTGCTTTGGCAGACTGGGAGAAACACCCAGTTGTTCTTTAGGATTCATGGGGACTTTTTTATCATTTTGGATTACATGATAGTAATTTTCAAGTGTCAGACTCAAAACAGGTAGACACTTCATACTCTAAATTTACCCTCCATTTGGCAGGAAGAAGAAGCAGTATATTAGTTTCAGACAATCTCTGCAGCCTCCTTATGGAGTGAGAGATTATATCAACAGAAGCAGGACCCCACTAACACATTACAGCCATGTTCCAAACCAGGCCAGCAGCACATTAAATCTTTCTCAGACAGGGAACACCTACACAAGGCAAAATGATCTGAAATTCATATTTGTTCCCAGAAATTCTAGATTCTGTTTGATTTACTAAAGATTCAAGCACTACCTGCCTTCCAACACTGAGATATGTGGGAGAACTGCTGCAATTCTTTGTACTTAATTAAAATAAGTAACAGAGCTCTCAGCATCAGACCAAATTTTCTGTTAAGAGCAAAAAGTCTCCATTCCAGGTCCTTCAAAATGAAGCACAATATTAGTGAAAAGTACTGCTTTGCCACAGAAGTAAAGCCAATTCCCATTTAGCCCAGAATGCCCTCCCTGAAGCAGAGAGCACAGCTGCTGGGACATTATCTGTCACATGGACTTCATCTCATTCAGCAGATCTATATCATAAAAGACAAAAAATGAAGGGATACAAAATGCAAAATTCAACGTTCTTTCCTATCCCCATTCAAATTTCTAATTATGATCAATTAAATTCCCCTGGCATCTCCATGAGTTAATGTATTCCATAGTTAACATCTATTGTTCCTTTTACATCCACTAGTCATTACTTTTAAATGAACTACAGAGCCAGGGTTGGTAATTACTATCACACAATAGCCCTGTGAAACCCTCCTGTCAGGGATCCAGTTACCCAGCCTGGAGATAAGGCTTTAGAGCTCAGTTTCCATCTGGAACAAGAAGGAAGTTTCCTTCACTTTCCAAGTTCATGCAACTGGATTTGAGATGCAGAGGTTGGGGGGAAGAGGGAAAAAACAAAACCAACAAAACCTGTTTTAAATCCAAGGGCAGAAGTGAAAAAGTTGATATCAATATCAAGTACTATTAAAAGACTGTGTTTTAAATGTGTTGAGCAGAAGCCAATCCCAGATCATGGCCAAAACTGATGGGGCCACCCACCATGGATCATAACACACACAGCACATACTCCTGACAGAGTAACCCAGGCCAGCACAACTCAGCTGGGTGAGAGCTAAAACACCTCCAGCAGGAGCTCTCTGAGCATCATTAAAAAAACCCAAACATTTTTGTACAAATGCTTTTAAGTTCAGAAAAATTTGAGTAAAATAATCTGCATTTTAGCATGCAGTTTAGTATGCAGTTAAAGGTTCTCCAGAAACTCAGAAAAATGTAACTTCTTCTTATTCAATGATTTTCTGAAGGCTGAACTGAAGCAGCATTTTTAAGAAATCCAACATTTTCCCTAACAAGAGAAATAAAGGAAGCTTTTAGGCAAAGCTCTGCTCTTTGGAACAGATTCAAACTGCACCAGACTATAATTATATTAAAGAACATTTACTTCCAGTTGGCACAATAAGAATGAATAAAAATTCTAGTACATACATAATACTTTCTCCATTCACGTGTTCTCCTCCTATGAACTATATTCTTGTTTATCATTGTCCTTGCAAGCAACAGGTAGCACCTTTTTCTTCCAAAACACTTCACGTTAAACAGTTCAAAGGGGACCTTTCATTAGTTTCCAGAACAAAATAAAATAGTAACAAACCACCACCATATCCCACCCACCCCCCCTTACAGATTTTGGTAGTAACTTCCTATAACATATATTGCTGTCCTTAAAATTATGCTAAAATATAACAGGTAGCTAGTTGCTGGCATCAAAATTACCAAAAAAATAATTTGGCCACAAGTGAGAAGAGAAATGCCCCAGAAAAAGACAAGTTTACAGACCTAGATCTGAAATTTCTGCAGCAAGGGATTCAGAAACAGACACATTAAAACAAGGGCAAACTCAGAGCCAGCTAAAGCCAGCTTCTCCCACTTTCCTCAAGCTGCTGGGTTCTCAAAACCCCAACAACGGTCTTACAGTTCTGCACAATAAATATATAACTGCTGCTTTTGCTCTCTTCTAAAGGGGAAAAGAGTCTACACTAGCATCTTCTGGTACTGCACAAGTTCTGCACCTCAACAGAACATGCTGGATTTCTATAATAATAAAGCATCAAAAGTTTACACGTAAGAAATGATACCCTGTTGAAAGGGTAAATGGTAAGGTTAAACTGTGCAGAATTGTAACTTGCTCTCTTATCTCAGTGAAAAAAAAAATCACCTCCTCATTAATCTGATAAAAGATTATCTAAAACCTCTGTGGATTTGTCCACAGCTGAAAACTCTGCCCACATCTGCGATTAAATTAAAGGTCACTATGAAATCTTTAGGGGAAATTTTGACCGAGTGACTTAGAGAAAAGCATGTTTCCAAAATTAGGTAAAAGAAGGTGCCCTGAATCCTAAATTAAAAAAGGCTTATCAGAATTGTCTTGCAGGCTCTTTTTTCCCAGGGCAAATGCACATCAATAGGTAGAACAGTCTACAGATAGCAAGTGAGCATTCAAAGACCTCTTAACATTTACATTAATTTCCCTAACAAAAAAAAATCACAGCACTAGTCCCAGTACCTGCCAAGGTAAAACAAACATCACACACCTTCACATGAAAAGGTTTTAAAAATAAACAGGTTTGTCCACATGAGGCTGAACTCAGATACACAGAGGAGCAGCACCAATTAGTAACTCAACCTCTAGGTACCCATGTGAAATGTAGTTATAAGAGATTATTAAAAAAGGAATGGAATCTACAGATTTACTCATAGGTATCTAAACATCTTTTTTTTCAGGGGATTTTTAATGATCAATCAAATGTCATGTTTCTTATGTACAGCCTTCATTTTAATTTCATATTCTGCAGAGGATTAGCATGCAAGGTGCCTCGTGGTTTTTAAAGCTGACAGGACAAAACACAGTACACAATCATGGTTTCCATAGGTCTCAGAGTTGTTTTCAAAATTACAGAAGGGGATATTCTCTGGTGTTATTAAATAGCACTCAAGCTTTTAATACTTAGAAGCATTTCCTTTCAGACCTAGCACATCCCTAAGAAGGAAGGTAATAACTCTTCAACTAAAATAAACAATTAAAAAAAACAGGCAAAGATCTACAGACCAGGCAGCTGGCACAAACCGAAACAAGAACAAACCAAAGCAATGCTATTTTCAGAAAGCTTAAACTGTCTAGGGAAGGGAGGAGGGCTACATTTAATACAAATAAAGTATTCATACCTAACTAGAAAGGCAGTTGTACTTAATACATGACAATTAATTATCTTAAGGAACCTGAAGATACAGAGCAAGCTGCAAATATTAACATTGGAAACTGCTGTTAGAGGGCACATTGATTACAGTTGTTCACCTCCTTGCATCTCATCTACCCAAGGAAAAGTGCCTTTGATAAATGCAGAAAATGCATTTAAGACAGATCAGGATTTCTCAGAAGCTTCTGCAAGCATAATCCCCAGAAGGTCCAAAGGACAGGAAAGGTTAGGAAAAGGTCAATAAACAGGACTTCAAAACATGCAAGTCTTTTAAGAGCTGCCATCAAGTTTGAGTTAGGTGGGACAAAAGTAATTCAACCCAAAAGTCAAGCTTCTCTGCAAAGTTTCTTTAAAATAATTGTTCCCAGCACCTAAGAGAAGCAGTGCTGCCAATCACTCCATGCCATGCAATAGTCTCTCCTGTCACTGAATTCCATGAAAAAATTAATGGAGAAAGGTATTACCAGCATTTCCTGCTACCTGGAAACTGCAAAAGAAACATAAATTAGCACCACAAGAACAGAAAAGCTCTTTGTGATCTAATTTTGGAAGAAAATGGACTAGAATTCCACATTTCTCTGAAAGCCTTGTGCAAGTAATCATGTTATTTTTAGTTTCAGTATTATTAGGAAGGTTAGAAAAATTTTGCTCTAACTTACCTGACTAAAGAGCAGTGTTCACACAGATTATGGAACAAGTAAGATCATAAAGAGTCACTAACACCTTGAAACAGCAACAGCAAAGACTGAGAACCACATTAATGCAGCTCTAGACTCACCCATATTCTAGCAAGAACTGTGCAGAGATCATAAACTACTGATGACAGCTTCTGTGCATAAAATACTTAAACTTCTCATTCATAGAAAAATCCATAGCAGGGTAACAAAACAAACTCTAAAGAATCCTTGTCCTAAGAATAGCCAGAAAATAAAATGTCAGATCTGGAATTGGCGAGTACCAGACATTTCTCTTTGTGCTTAAGGCAACACTCATCTCATTCAGATTTATGTTCAAGTCAAATATCTAGGAACTAAAATGCAAAAGTTCAGCACCACTGTGGCTTTCCAGCTGGAGGACAGTGGCAAGCACAAGACAACATCCAAGACACTGAAATGGAATCCAGATGGCCCCAAATGACCTGAATTTTTACCATGCTAAGGACAAAGCATTTTGCTTATTAAAAAAAAAGCCCAAAACCCCAACAACACACAACACAAAAACACTGCAGACCCTCAATGAGCACAGATATTAAGTGAGGCTCAATAAAACCATTAGGACAGCCAACTCAGACCTCCCCAGCTTCCCAACTGACTGCCATGACATAAAGGCTCTGGAGAACTGTCAAAAGCTTCTAGAGCCTTGCAACTGCTACATACATTTCAGTATCATCCCTCAATGACTAATTTTGAATTAAAGAGTGGCTTAAGCATTTTATGATTAAAAACACTGGACTATGAGTCAGACACAAATACACTGAAGTGCACAGGGCTGAAGCAACTATACAATTCCTAGTTATTCTATTACAGTACATCTTACTACTTCACAAAATCCACATCACAAAAGCATTAAGGCAAAAAACAATATGTGGCAAAAGCATTCCCACGTATGTTTTCATGTAAATATTTTTTTTTAGGTTTTCCACAGTTTTATAACAACTCTAAGCATTTCAAGGTGTAAACTTATTAACTGATAGACATTGGCAAGAATTTTCCCTGGACTTTGTAATTCAGAACATGAAAGAGGCCTTGCCACAAACAGCACTGAAATCAAAGGCAGCAGCCCCATCTGCATTCCCCTCTGTTTCTTGCATTACACACAGAAGAGAGCAGTACTCAATGAATCAGTGAAATATATTAAAGCTTTCTGGTGGTTTGGTTTCGAGTTGCTTTTCAGCTTTTTCCAGGAGCAATGGAGGTAACTCCTATTTCTAGCAGCTGCAATACACTTTAATTGCAACATCCGACAGGTCAATTACAGATTGCCTGACCTTAACAGCTGCTTCACATGCCTGACTCCAATTGAAACCAACTGAGTCAGAAAATGATGAGCACCTCCCACAACATTTTTTTTTTTATGCCTAATTGCTAAGAAACCATGTGAGATAGATTAAAAAAAAAAAAAAAAAAAAAAAAAAAAAAAAACCAAACCAAAAAAAACCCCAGCTTTGCTGGCATTCTGAATTTAAATTATCATTTCACAGGAACCTAAAGACACATATTGCTCTAAAGGAGAAAGGAAGTCACTACACTGACAGGGTAAAGTGAGGTCCTTGGGCATATGGGGATCCTTCCCACTCTGTTTTCCTCTCTCAAAATGTGGTACTGATAACAAGCCTGGAAGGGTAATTTGTCATGTGAATACTCAAAACAAAAACAAAAAAAACCAAAACAACAACAACAACAAAAACAAACAAACAAAAAAACAAACCAAAAAAGCAAACAAAATAAGATTGGCTGTCCTCTCCTTTTTTCAGCAGCATGGATCTACCCCAACACAGTGCTGAATCAGGCCACCAGTGTGAAATTAAAGAAAAATAAAATTTTCCTTAAAAGGTTTAAGTTCATTAAAGGTTTTCTGAACTTTTCAGCACTCCTTGAGAAGTGTCCTCACCCATTACTCATTTTCTCTCAACCTTTGCTACTGTATGGCATCATTCAGACATAGCACACAGACACAGGTCCTTAACTTAGTGGAAGGCAGACCTCAGGTAGACCAGTACAATGGGACTTCTGTAAATGAAATCACTCCTCAAAAACTCTATTTCAGAGAGGCACATACTAAATTTTGACCAGCTACATAGGGAGCTGTAAAACACACACAGATCTCACTTCTGACAACATTAATCAGCATAGCTGTCTCCAGGAATTTCATCTGACAACTCCACAGGCTGAAAAGTAAAAAAGTCAGCAGGTGGGTGGCTTGTAGCAATACACACCAAAATTCACCAGTTACCTGCTGAATTCACAGTGCAATATGAACAGCTTGAAAAGATTTTAATGAATTTTTAAGAACTCCAGTTCTACTTTACATTCAAGATGTATTAATGCAAACTCTCTATTGTCATTCTCCTTTGCAGTTACTTCCTTGTAAAAAAAGAGCTAAAGTCTTCCCTTTCTTATCCTATATTTTTTATTCAATAAACAGCGATCATCAGTGTAATTTGTCCAGGAAATGCCTTCAACACCATAAAAGTTTCTACTACTGCATTTAGAAATAATTTCTATAGTCTCAGTCAGCTAAAAAACAGTTAAGGGTGAATGCACTCCCCTCTATGTGGGTTACATTTTGTGCACACACATGCACAAAAAGGGAAGTGTCATTAAAGCAGCTTCAAGGAAATTAATTTTAGGTCATCAATTTTAAGGTCTTGATTTGCTGGAAGATAAAAGAACAGCAAAAACCACCAGATGGATTCAAAAGGGCAAAGGGAAATAAGTGTCTTTAAGCCATATCCTGCCTTGTCCAATTACAGAATTATGCAGGCAAGTCTAATTTCAGGCATAGGGCAGTGTTGCTATATCCATGCTTAATTCATCCACCAGGCATTTGTTTATCAAAGAGAGCCAAGCTCTGAATTACAAGCACCATGAGCAGGTTTGTGGGTATGCACAGCACATACTGGTCAGGGTGTGGGTGTGTAAACGAGGTTTTTAATTGCTCAGAGAGGTCAGGGCTGAGAAGCCAAGCAGGAGTGGCAGCTCAGGCTGTCTTCCAGGATAAGGTGACAAAATAGTGAGGACTGAAGGATGAGGAAGCTGCTCCCATCCCTGCAGAGCTGCCTCTGCGTGCTCGGTACAACAAAGGCTTTAGACAACATTGGACACTCTTTTGAGGAAACTGAACTGAGCAGTGCAAGTGGAAATGCACACACGGGATGGAAATCTCTCACTTCCATTCCTCACCATGAGCTCCTCTCTGTGAAAATGAGGAACAGCCTCCACACCCCCACAAAAGCTCTCCCAGCTCCATGAAGGATCAGAAGTGTCATGCCAACAGACAATCCCTTCTTCAGCAGCCCGAGATCTGAACAGACCACAAACCAGCATTGATCTGGCTGGGCTTACTGGAGCCACTGTTCACACCTCACCCATTTTTGTCCACAAAGACGTTTGCAAAACAGTCAGCCCGTGGTATTTTCATTGGTAAATGCACTGCTTAGGGCAGCTGGACAGAAGAAGCAGATTAAAAAAATATATCCCAAGAAAGCAAAACCACTCATGGGGCAGCACCACTATTTACTCATTTTTATAATTTCAATTGTGAAGTTTTAACATGGAAGAAAGAATGATAGCTAGGATGTAGACAGGATTTAAAAGTAAAACTGGAAAGTTGGCCAACCAAGAGAAAAGCAAAGGTTCATAAAATCTGCTTAATACTCCAAAACCATAGCCAATCCACATCTCAAAGCTGCATGACAAAAGAAATGGAGAGCCACACGACTAAATGTTTACACTTTTAAATACAACATACCTCTTAGTGCATCTTTTCAGACACTCACAGAATTTTCTGAAACTGTCAGGCACTGCTTTCAGCTTGCCTGAAATCTCTCAGCAGTGTTAAGGTTTCTGGGAACACTCAACCTGTTGTGAAAAAGGGAATGATAAAAGGGAATAAAGGGAAATACAAAGTAGGAGAAAGTTTGTATGCACAGCTGGTCTGTTCTCCACCCACATCTCTTGCTACTCGCTAAAAATAACATATAAATAGAAGAGTAACACTTTTTTCTTTTCTATAAAAATACTTCTGTAAAGTTGTCACGCATTTGCTCAGAAGGTTTATTCAAAACCTGGCAGAGCATTTTTTAACCAGCACGCTTCTGAGTTGACAGACATTCAGGATTATCTCCCCCTTATTTCTATCCACTTCTCCTAATTCCTTTGTTTAATACTTCAAGTTAAGTTGAAAAGGAAGAAGTGTGGAAATGATTAGACGAAAAGAAATGCTACTGAGGAGGTCCTACAAAGATAAGCCTTATCAAACGTCACAGCAGCTCCAAACAAGTCCAGAGTTGTACAGATCACTTTCATTTCCCACCAGAGTACATTTATTTATGTGACCAATCCCAAGTATTACACAAGAGTACTAGGAAAAGAAGTGAAGCCACTGCGGGCAACAGGGATGACAGATACATATTAAGCAAGCAGAATGGTAATGCCCAGCTTGGAAATCATCCAGAGAGAATCTCCACCTTGCCCCGGCCACAGTGGGGCAGGGAGATGGGGACAAGAAGAGGGAGGTGACAGCAGGCCGGGCTGTGGGAATGCTCTGCAATGCTCTGCTCTTGCATCGCTCCTGGCTCAGCCGGAGGAGCCTGGGAAGGATCCCTGGCAGAGCCCAGCACAGGCAGGCTCTGTGTACCTGGGGCTGCAGAGGCCAAGCAAGCAGAACAGGCTGCAGCTCGCAGGCAGGAGACAGCCAGCACAACTCGGACAACTTCCACTGTCTCTCCATGTCACATGTTTGGTGACATTTCCTACACAAGCTCCCACAACACAGGCGTGTGAGCACCACCAGCTCCTTCCCCACACAGAACCCTCATTCTTCCAGCCTGTCTGGGCTCATAAAAACAGTTTTCTTTTCTCAGTCTTAATCCTGACTTCCAGGGAAACAGAATGTTTTTTACATCTCTCTATTTAATTTCAGATCAGTACTTTACTGCAGCTCATGAGAGGTCATGCTCACATTTCACTCCTCTGCCATCTGCTTTGAAGTTCCCAGTATCAAAGGAGTCCATACCTTTGTGCTTATAATTTTGCAGTCCTATTTTACAACTGAAGTGTAATTTAAACAAAACACATGAAATCCAGAGTAATCTCTGAAGTCTTGTAGCTCTGTCTTGTATTTCCACTATTAAAACCCAATATAACAATTTTTTAGATCAAACAGATCCCTTAAAAGAGCACTCCAATGCCTGAATAACCATTTTCATACTCTTGAAAGAGATCCTGTTCTAAGCTTGAGCATCCCATCTTCTTACAGCTCCAGGATAACAATCCTGCAGGACATGCAACACAGTCACAGCACTAAGGGACATTCTCCTGCAATATTCCTGTCATCCAACACCAGCAGGGTCAGAGAGCACAACACTTTATAAACCACTGAGACCCAGCATAATGCATATTAAAGCCTGGTTCACACAACAATTCATTTCTGCTGCCCTCCTGGCCTTTATGGGGAACACCACTGTTTACCATGTTTATTGATCTTGTTATCCATTGCCCATCAGTCCTCTTCCCTTTTAGAACGCCAGCTGCACTGGGTATTGATTTGGACTCTGCACAGCAGAGTATCACACCTTACAGTCAGGAGAGGAGAGAGTTAAAACAAATAGGAAAGACAATGAACAGAGAAGTAGGAGTTTTGAGGAGCAGAAAGGCAAGATCAGAGAATAAACCCTGTTTTATCATTATATTCTCATGTCTCTCCGAAGACACTAACAACTGGTTTCAACAGAGACAACAGTACCCAGAGAATAAATATGACTGGTAAATAACACAACACCCTGGAACTTCTCTCCTCCCAGAGGGTGAAGCAGGAAGAAAAAACACCAGCAAAACTTAAAGGGATTACTGCACACTGCAGACACCTCAGTCACTCTGACCTACTCTATCACCAAAACTTGCTCCTCTGCCTCATTTCTCTCGCCATTTCCAACAGAAGCAAGACTGGCTGTGGCTAACACAGGAGGTCTTCAAGCAATGCCTCTGAGATGCTTCAATTGAGCAGTTTCAACTTAAGACACTTGTTTTTTATTTTTCAGAGATAATGGTCATCAAGGAGTCCACTAAAGGAAACGATGAAAGAGGCAGATTCTGCATTACTGAACTGGTCTGACTGGAGTCCTGCACTACACTGGTTGCATTGTTACTGCGCTGACCGAGGAGAGGAGATTTTGCTCTGTGCAGGCTCAAACTCAAGAAACCAAGTTAGCAAAAGGCAGCCTCCAGTGCAAAACTCCATTAAAGATTTGTGTGAAAGAACATAAAAATCACCTTAAAAGACTTAAAATTCCATTTGTCAAGTACGTAAATACTTTAGGACCTGTGATACACAAAGATGGGCCCAAACCCAAGCAAATCCATTCACTTATAGCTCTTCTGAAGAGAATATCACTTCAGTGCTATCTCTGCAGGTCAACCCTCATCCCTCACAAGCCTCTGAGGGAGCAGGGGCTGAGGCTGCTGGGTGAGGATAAATCCTCAGCCAATGCACAACCTTCAGGTCTTGTTGTCTTAAGCTGAAAATGGGATTTTGATCAATTATTGTTAACTTTCTGCCTTCAGACTTCTGTGCTTGCCATGTTAACAGAAGCTTTATAGAAGCCGACCTCCAAAAAGAGATAATTCACAATTCTCTCAAGAACAGTTGATCATATATTTTTATGACACAATAATTGGGATTTTTGTCCAGTAAAGAAGATTAATTCAACCACTTGCATTACAAACCCTGCCCACAAAAAAGAAAAACCAAACCAACCCACAAAAACTTTACTTTGTGAATCTGAACCATTTAGCACAATCCTCTACAATAAGGAGTGGTACACTTTTTTTTTTTTTGTATCAACAGTTCTGACATGATATTGTTCTCTCAGTAGCTCACTGTTCTACCCTCCTCCGCCTTGAAAGCACAAGACATCCTTTCAAGTGTCCACTTTGCATTACTTAAAAATGTTCATGCCCTTTATCAGGCACATGTGGCACCCTTGTGCACTTCCAGAGTTGGTTTCTACTCTGAATACATCTCTTCTAATACAAAGTACACACTCATGAAGCTCACAGTATTAACTCTTATCCTTTTTTCTCTAATCTCTAAGCCTACATTATGCTCTCATTTTCCAGCATACATTGTCATCTGATTGTTTCATTTAGGGCAGAAAGGGTTTCTAGAACATGAGACCTTTATTCATGGATAAATGTTTTAGAGCACACTGAATTAGCATTACTACTGTGGACATCTGATACCACAATTTCTAGCTTACCAAAGAAAAATAATAAAAATCCAGAGATTTGAGGGACTTTTCCAAGCTCCAAGACTGTGTTTAAGACCAGAATTTACTCACCCTCCCCTCCATTCTTTTGGAACCCACAGTTTATCCTAATAAACAGTGCTCATTTTTCCTCAGCTCCTGGGCAGGTGTCAGTTACACTCTGCACACTCAGCACCACAGTTTATTCATCTCACAGGAAAAAACTGGCTAAAGCTCAGTCCTGGAGAGCAGGAGAGGGGAACATGTCCTTACCTATGGCCACTGCCATGCCTGTGACTGGTCACCTTCACCCACACAGTGTAACTCTGGTGGCCTTTCAGATGTGCTACAAGAGAAACCTTCTGATTTCATCACAGGGAATTGGTTGAGCTGGCACAGAAGGCAGGGGTAGAGCAGCACAGTCCCCATATGGATCAACTAAAAAGCTGTTTGAATGCCACAGAGCATCTCAGTCCTCTAGCTCCATGATTTTAAATGTACTTCAGTTATATTAGCCTTTTATTTGCTAAGTATGCTTCATTATCTCCCATTACTTTGTTTACACCTACCACAACAGAGAAATTACTGGCATTACCCATTACGTCCAGGCTTCCTGCTCCACATTTTTTACTTTGAAAAACAGTTGGTTTAGAAGTTCTTTAGTTAGAAACAGCTAAGCATTTGGTATTAAAATCTGGAAGTCTTAAGAGTTGTTATCACACAAAAAGAAATATACAATTAATACACACTATTGGGCCATGTCCTTCTTCAAGTTTTAACTCTGGATTTTATTAAATGATTTTTTTTCCTGGAATAGGAAACTCATTTCAGTAAGTTCTTTGCATGGACCAGAAGTGCTCACAAGAGAAGTGCTCAGCTTGCCAGTACAACTCCCAGGCCATACCCCAGCAAACTCCAATGTAAGACATCTCTGAGCACACAATCAACTTCTTGGTCTTTTACTCAAGGGCGAAAGCACCCTGCACTGCTTTAGGAACACTACCTCAAGCCTCAGCACCTACTTGGAGCATAATTAATGAGTAGTAATCTACTCTTAATCAGAGTAGTCATCACTCATAAATCATAAAACAGATATCAGAGTCTTTGAAAGTCAATTTTAACATCCCAAGTCTCTAGTTTACCTTTTTACGTTTAAAGTCCTTTTACCTCTCATTTAGCACATTTTCAGTTCCAAGAAAATCAAAACAGAGTACTCACGCTGCCTGAATTTTATTCAATTTAGGAATATTAAGTTATTTCAGTACTAAAAAGACAACATCTTCTTGCAAAAATATACACCCCTGAAATTGTAACCCCTTATTTTTCCTGAGTTGCACGGGCAATATAATCTTGAAAGAGGAGTATGACAAAGCATCTTAACAGATGATAATCTTACAGCACTGAAGAATTACGCTAATTTATCTTATGGTTATAATACTGAAGTGGCATACAAAAGTTTAAATTAACCTCCGCTGTACACTTCATTTCCCAAAATTATGGTCAGGAACTCCTCAAGACATTTGCTGACAGATAAAAATCACCAAGAAGTTCAGCACAAACATTCAGGAGGAACTTTAGCACACGCTGAAGAGACACAGTACACGGGTTTAGCCCCTGAACTGCAATGAAGATAACACAGATGACACTGAAAATTAAAAGAGAAGCAGAAACCAAGGAGCCGACAGCTAGGGCAAGAGGGAGGAAACAATTTTAGTAGATAGGAAACCCCTCGCCTTGGGTGGTAAAAGCCAACTGCAAAATTCTCCCCCGGTTTCAGCAGGAGCGACCGCTGCCGCCTCCTCTGTCGCTTGTTTTTAAGGTGTCGCTCGTACTCCGGCAGCTCCTGCCCAGCGGCACCCCCGGCTCGGCAAACCCCGCTCCCGCGCCGAGGAGCAGCGGCTCCATCCCGCCCAGCCCCGCACCGGCCCGGCCCCGCTCCCCGCAGGCTCCCGGCTCTCCCCCGGCCGCCATCCGCCCTGCCCGGCCCCCGGGGCCCCTCACGGCACTGCCCGGCCCCCTCACCTCAGCCGCGGCTCTCGGCACTGCCCGGCCCCCTCACCTTCAGCCGCGGCTCTCGGCACTGGACCAGCCCCTCGCCTCAGCCCCGGCTCATGGCACTGGCCGCTCCTGCCCGCGCCGGGCGGCGGCAGCGGCGGGGACGCGGCGGCGCCGCCAATCCGGGCGACAGGGGCGCCCCTGGCAGCCGGAGCGGCCCTGTCCGTCCCTCGGGCGCAGCCGGTGTTCCAGCGGCCGGTGGTGGTGACGCTCGGAACGGCCCCCGGGGCGAGGAGCCGCTCGGGCCCGCGGCCGGCGCGGGTGCGGGTGCGGAGCTCCGGCCGCTCAGAGTTCCGGCCGCTCCCGAGCCTCCCGCGGCCGGTGCGGGCCGCCCCGATAATCCGCCGGTTCCAGGAACGCGGCGCTCGGTGCGGGTTTGTGTCACGGGCTCGGTGCGGGTTTGTGTCACGGGCTCGGTGCGGGTTTGTGTCACGGGCTCGGTGCGGGGTTCGCCGCTGACATCTCTGAGAGAGCGGCTGCGGCAGGAAGCGTGTGCGCGACCAGGCACAGAGAAGCTGGTTGGTATCTGAACGGTGCAGAAATGGCCAGAAATTATCGGCTCCCTAACCGAGCAGGCACTTATCCCAGGAAACCTGTCCTGGCAGAGGTCATTTTATTTACCCTTCATATTTCCCAATTTGCAGCAGACAGAGAAAAAAATTAATTCTCTGTGTCAAAAGGTTGTTTTCTAAATAATGGTCTTATGCAACAAATTACAGCCTTGATACTGCTTTTACCCTTTACTTAATTGCTCTTGCCTTTGAAGGCAGTTAATGATGACATTACAGCATTACACCGGGTCAGGCTGATGCTGGCCCAGGTTTCTTTAGTCAACCCTTGGGTTAATTTGGCTGTACCAATTATCTTCTCTTTAATAATTTCAGTTTGAATTAAAATATAAAGAATCCTGCAAGATCTTTCAGACTCTTTATTTCATACCAGCCTTTAAATTTATGATATTTTATGAGATGGTGGGACAAATTTATTTACTAAGTAACATTTAGTGGGATATGTGAGCAGAATTAAAATTATTCCAAACTAGCCATTACGAAGAGTCAAATATAAATTATTAATTTTCAAAGAGTTTCCTATGTTGCCTGCAGCTGTAGCTGTGCTGAGGTCAGGGGTGCTGTTGCACCAGGCATTATACACATGGTACATAGCAGGGGTTGCAGTCTAGGTCAGAAGTAGGTGCAGGTAGCACTCAGACTGCTTCTCTCATTAAATGGCAGCAATAGTTCAGTGCTTGTGGAAGTGAATTACTCACAGGCATCTCTGAGTTCTGTTTTTAAAAGTAGGATTCCTGCATGTAATGGAAAACCAGAGTTACTGAGAGCAGCCAGCACCTGCCAAAATCTGCTTCAGTGAGGAGTGGCTTGAGCTCACCAAATGGATGGTCAGAGCCTTCAAGCTGTTAGATGTCCAAGCACTAAACTCAGCAGTTTTAAGGGTCACAGCTGAAGGAACTGAAGGAAGCCAGCAAAAGACTGGACTGTGTGAGTGTCACTGCAGAACCTCAATTTAGTCTTAATTTTTTTTAATGAAAAATACAATACTCTGTTTGAAATACAGATACACGTATTCATCTCAGACACTGTTCATGGCTGTCCTGGTATATTGGAAGACCTTTGAATCTTTATACAAAGCTGATGTTAATGTTTCCAGAGTCTGGAGATAAGATAATGGTTGTTTCCTTAACAACAGGTTTTCCCTGCAGGAGCAGACCTACAGCTGAAGCTGTGGCTGATGGGTTGGTTTTGGCTGTATTAAACTACAATCAACTCACTGGAATCTCTGAAGCTTTTTCTGCCCTCTCTTTGCATGTAACTTAGGCAACACATGGACTAAAACTAAAACTCAAGATAAATATTTGTGCATCTGGAGTTAGGTCCTCAACAGAGGCTTCTTCCATAGCATGGTATGTGCTGAGGAAAGGCTGGAGGCAGCCAGTGGGAAAAACTGGGCACAAGCTGTGTCTGACCAGGGTACCACACTCTGGGCTTCATGGGAATCTTCTTCTAAAGGCAAGTCCCAGTCAGGTGGAAGGGGGACAAAAGGAAAAATCTCAGAATATTTGAATCACTCAGTGCTGTAAGAGTAAATCCTTTTGTTGGATTATTTACCTTCCACCTATCCTGCAAAAAGACAGGAGAATAAAGTAATGCTTATTTATTTTTAATATTTCAATATCCCATGTATAAGTATACAGTCATTCTGAGAAGCAGCAGCCTGCAGGCTCTAGAAACAGGTATCTACAGTCAGGAGCTACTTTTGAAAATAATTACTTTAATCTTTTGGAATATGTGAGGGAGACATTTAAATACCTTTAAAAGCAGTGCTTGAGCAGGCTGTAAAATAATAGGTAATATTTCTCTATAATGCCCCCATCAGAATTTCACAGCTCAGGGCAGTTTAAAGCCTCTACTTTTGTGAGAAAAGAACATTACATGAGCTTTGGGGTTCCACATGGTTTTCACAAATCCTGTTACCCTCAGATCCTGGGGAAGACCAGAGAGCTGCAGGACAGCCCTGCTTGAATTTTATGCTGAGAAGCTTTGAGAGGAATGAGGCAGCACTGAGCCTGAACGTGTGAATCTTGGCAAACACAGGGTTGTGTGTGTGAGAGCAGCTTTATTGTTGGTTTGTTTGGTTGTTACCAGTGCAACATTAAACGCAACGGAAAGAAGCTTAGCGTGGAAAAACCCAAACAAGGCTCCAGCCCACCCAGTGTGCACAGAGCCCAGCAAGGACTGGCAACGCTGGGGCTTCCCAGTGCTTCAGCTGCCTCTGATTGTGGGTACGGAGGGGAGGATGAGCTTCCTGAAAGCCACATTCCTTCCACAGCTCTTGTGGGCCCATCTCCTGCTTGTCAAATGAGTGAGAGTGTTCTCAGCACCTCCCAAATTCTTTCTCTGCCAGTGGCTTCACTGCTGTCTTTGGATCTGAATTGTCTAACTTGCAAATTGCCCATCCTGTCCTCCACCCCATCACTTCTCCCCACACTGATCCCAGCCCCTGGACCTGGCTCCTTGCCGGCACAAAGGGGCCCAGCCTGGGCATACCCTCCCCAGGGAGCTTCCCCACTCAGCTCCCCAAGCCTGGCTCCAAATCTGCTACTCTAAAATCCCCCTGGGAACTGCAGAACTTCTGAGCTCTTGTTGCTTCCGGTGCTAAAGCACATTATTCTGGGTTTTGGGTTTTTTTATTGCTGCTTAATTTTTAAAGCTGAGCTGAGGATAGATCACAGAATCATTAAGGTTGGAAAAGACATCCAAGATTATTGAGTCCAACCTTTGACTGATCATCACCTTGTCAGCTAGACCAGAGCATTCATAACTCCTCAATTACAAAAGCAGGCAGGTCTCAAATCCAGCTGTAAAATAAAATATCCAAAAGAATGGTGGAGAGAAACAACATTTAAAAATTACAGGAATTTAGTCCTCATTTGTCTTTGTGATCTTCCTATTTCTCTCTTTTTTCTTTTTTTTTTTTAATTAAAAAATTTTATTTATTTAAGGCTTCTAGACTCCCAAGTATCTGTGGAGAAACAGCCTCATTGCAGCTGCTCACATCAAGTCCTTGCACTCAGAGAAGACACACTGCCAGAGCCAGAGGAGATTCCAGCTTGCACCCGTGTCCAGCACAGCCTCTGGTGGCAGCCAGGAGCTCAGGTGGAGTCACAGGACAGGCTAAGGCAAGGCCAGCAAGGTGTGCAGGGGCAGAGCCTGCCAAGGTGTGCTGGTGCTGCCAAGGTGACCCCCAGAGGCAGAGCCGTTCCCAGGAAAGCTGCTTTGCAAGGCAGCCTGGGTCGGGCAGTTTCAGTGCTGGGAATTTGCACTGGTTTCTCTCAGACCTGCAAAACGTTCTGGATGGTTCTCACATGGGTTTGTCTCTCCCTGACACCCAATCCAGACTGGGGAAATGGCCAGAGCACACCTGCAGCGATGCCACCCATCACTGGGGACGGGGCCAGTCCCTGGGCCACCCAGAATAGCCACGTGCCTGCTGCCAAAGTCACAGCAAGGTTGTACGAGCTGGTGTCTGTATTTCAGTGTACCTGGCAAATGTACAAAACTCTAAAAGCCTGAAATCTGATCTGCACATGGTGGAGAAGTCAATACTCCTCCCTCCACCGAGACCTCGGTGAGGTAGGATATTGCGGCTGAGTGCTGGAGCACTCCAGAGTGCAACTGTGGCAAAATCCAAAGCTGGGGGGAGGTTGAGGGATACAGTGGCACTAAGGCTGCAGGTTGTCTGTGCAGGTATTGCGCCACAAGGCCTTGACAAAAATGTCAGATGCTACAGACAATTTTCTGGTAATCAGGACAAGCAAAGCACAAAATAAACAGTGTGTCCTGACCTTTCAGCTGCCAAATCATTCACCTATTTTAAATCTACAAGTAAATTTAGTTCTGACATTACAGAACAGCTGAAGATAGTTGTTTAAATCAGCCACATACACTGCAAGTTTTCCACATGCACAGGAGCATTAACACCAGGCAGCAGCATCTCCTGCTCCTGCCTGGACTGGTGCTATGGTTCTACACTGATGGGCCTAATTTAAATGGTTAGTTGAGGGAAAAGAGCATTGACTGTAGACTAGAAATAAACAGCAGCCTTTAGATCCACAAGTCCAAACCAACTGTCAGGAGGTCCATAATGTTTTTTTGGGGGCAGGAGGAGAACATATGGTCGGGCTGTCTCTGGTGATCTTATTGCCCCTTGTTTTCACAGGGAAAGTCAGAGAAATTAATCTGAATTAATAAGACCTGTGACTTGAAAGTTACACATGTGAGTTTTGTTACTCAGAGTTAAAGTGGCCTTCATTTGATTTAGCTTTCTTCATTTTCCAAGTAAAGTACACTAAATCAGATTAATGCCACTTAATTCTGAATATGAATATCTGCATAGGTCTTAATAGAATTTAACTAATCTACTTTAAAATATAATTCAGCTCAGGTTCCCTGAGTGTCCCCTTTAAGGAAAGACATCAATAGACTTAATGGGAATTGTTCCTCGATTGTGCTGGCATGAGATCAAAACATCACTATCATAAAAACAGCCACATCTTGCTTAGATGTCTTTGTTCTGAGAGCATTAACACCTGACCCAGAGCTGAATGTATACCTGCTGAAATGGAATCAGAAATGGCAGCATGGAGTGAGCTCTTAGTTACAGAAGAGGGATAAAACACTGACTTTGGTTTTTCCAGCTGAGATGGAGAACAGGCATAGGTGGTCAGGGTAATTTCCCTCTTCTGAAGGTGTAAACAATATGCATTGTTTTCATAAGGCTGATATAATTTAGGCTGTTGTGTAGTTCTAGACTGTAATTTCAAACCTGAAAGTTGCTAGAAACTTTATTAACATGAACTTCACTGAGGTGTGAGGAATTGCTGTCTCTGTGACATTAACTTGGAACCTTCAACTGAGCAGTAGCATCCTCGTGGCCCATATCTGAACATCTTCTTTTTCCAGCTGAGCTTTGCTGGGTAGGCTGGGCTTAAACAATGAGAACATGAAGGTGCAGTCACACCCTGGAAGAAACAAGAGCTCAGCTTTGAAAGCAAACACAGGATTGGTGTTTTCCCAGGTTAAAGAACTGCCTCTGACAGAGCACTCAGTGCCTGTCCAGTCACACAAAATGACCACAGCCAAGATTCAATCCTTCCCTGCTCTCCCTACACCCAACCACCAGAGGCAGCTCCATCCTGGCCCATTTCTCCAACAGATCAGACCCAGCCACCAGAGCCAAAAGTTCTCAGTGCCTCCACAACTGGATTCTTGTTCTGGACTTCACATCCTCCTTTAGCACTTTAATAGGAAGATCTCAGCACACAGATTTATTAAATAACACCCCACTGTGCTAATCATTCAGGTGGCTAAATAAGGAACCTGTGCTCCTTAGGATATCTATTATAGGCAGGTTCCAAACAGGACTCTCAGTGGCAGAGTGGAGAGCAGAGCAGCCTCTTAGCGCAGACATGCCAGGTAGGTGTCTCGTGAGGCACTGAGAATATTCTGCTCACCTTCCCTGTGTAATTTTCATGACCTGATAATCATCCAGTCTCCAAACCTGCCCAGGTGCCCTGACCCTTCTGTCCAGCTCCTGCAGCCATTCCCTACTGCCACTTTCTGCAAACAGCATCACACTGAGCAGAACAGCATCTGGCTCCGTGTGACCTTGGGGTTTTCTCAGAGTGCCATTAAATCTTTCAATTAAACATTGCTCAGTAATCTATCCAGCAATAATTCCTGAGTCAAAATTTCAAGTGCTGATGGATAATGTAGTATGTTTTCCACAAAAATCCAATGAGATATATAAAGGAATCTGATACGTACATGCAGAGTCTGTGCTGGAACAAAAAATAAACTAAACACATCTAAGCTTTTAGAACATCAAATCCAGAATCCAGGCAATATTAAAATCTTCCAGATTTGAGTGAGACTTACCAGTCCATGCTGCCTTCCACTGCATTTAGAGAGAGAATTAATCTTGATATTCAAAGCCTTCCAAAACCTGCATGTTTCAAAAATAGCGAAATTTATTTCTCTTGAAGTATAGGCTTGTTACAGCTATTTAGGAACCTCTTACTGAAGTCAGATGGATCTTGAACCTCCCCTGGGGATGGTTTAGATGTCAGTGTTCATCCATTAACAGATTGGAAACTGTCCAGGGCAATATTACAAGAAAACACACCATGCCCAGGCTTTCTTCCGGTTTCTTCCTCTGTTAAACAAGACTCTCTGAGCAGTTCTCTACAAATAAATCCAAGGTTAAATATGATAAATAGGGCAAGGAATGCAGAGAAATTCAAATGGCTATTAGCAATGCATCCTGCTCGTTGGTCAAAGGGGTATTTCTCTCTATTGGAAGGGGAGTATGGAGTAAAAACACTTGGGCAGTGAGAACCTCATCTTGCCCCAGTTCCATCACTGATTCCTGCTCCTTGTCACTGACAATAGGTGTGCAAATCTCCCACTCTTCATCAGCACAATGCCACACGCTGCCTGTGTAGCCCAAATTGACAGAGAGTCAGGCAAAACTTACCAGGCCCAAACAAGTTTAATGTTGCCTTTCACTGGATATTCTCTTGCAAAAGAAACAACCAAGGTCTCATACACAGACAGGCAGCTGAAAGAGGAACAGCCATCCTAAGAAGGCAAAAGGACAAATCTGGAGGAGAAGCTGGGGCATTCATGGTTTCTGCCAGCTGGAAAATGTAGGCTTGGGAGATGCAGGGAGGAGGGCAGTGCTTGGGGTGACAGGGAGCCCCCAGCTCCTACAGGAGCAACCTTCTCTCCAAACCAGGCAGAACCAGATGAGTCCTAAAAGAATGACCTTGAGAATAAAAAAGTGCTTCTGGTTAGTGCTGGCTAAAATGATTGAAATTGCATACAGAGAAAGAGAATATTGTCTGATTCCTCTGATTTTAGAGGAAACAGAATTTTGTACTTTCTTTGTAAATAAAAGGGCTGCATCAAAGTACCTGAGTGATCAATTTTCCCTGCTATTAGAAACAATCTACTGGGCACAAAACCTTTTAAGTGCTTTGGTCAAAGATGGGACTTAAAAGCTCCATTCATTTCCTCATGGAAAGGCAGCAACTTCATCCCTTTGACTGCAAAGGCACAGATCTTGAAAAGCCAAGGATGCATGAAGGGGACGTGCTGGGGACATGATGATGCTGACACTCCTCTGCCCTCAGCCTCATCTTTCACTGACAGAAGTACAAAGCAGGTGTAAAGCAGCTCTGTGATTTGTGCTTTGTGAAAAGCACCAAGTGATTTTAGATCAGGGAAATTACTCTAGAAAACACAGCAATGAGGAGCACGCAGCCCTCTCCATGTTTGTATGCAACGAAGAAAACACAGATGTGACCTTTGTCAGCAGCCAGTGCACTCATTAGTGTGTCAGAGATAATAACTCTTACGCATGAAAATCTGACCTATATATGCTACAAAAGAGGAAAAAGCAACAATTTACTTAAGTCTCTATTATACTCTTAATGATTATAAGCTGAAAAACCAGACCATAATGCAGGAAACTTGTAATTAAAAAGCATCAATTATCATTTTCTCCTTGCAGGGGACATTAGTCAGGTTTGCTTTCCACCGTCCCCTTGGGAATACAGATAGATATGTAGGGCTGTGTGATTCATTGTGGAACAGTCAGAAAGGAAGCAACTCAGTGGGAAAAGATTAGCTTCAAGAAAAAAAAAAGGAAAAGGAAATGGTAGTTAAAGACACCCCTTTCAGTGTTTCTTGTTTGACAAAGCACAGGTGTGTGTCAGGTTGTTTCTAACAGACCAGCCCTTGCCTCCCTCCAGCCATGACTAAACTGGATTTCTGCAGTGCACACAATGTTCTGAGGCTCCAGGGCTGAGCCAGCTGATACCTTCAGTCATGCTGAACATACCATCCTTCTGCAGAGATCAACTGGTCCCCGAGCTCCCTGGGAGGAATGTGAATTTCCCTTCAGAGGGCTGCAAATTTCCCCTCTGCTGCCTGAAGGTCCCTGACTCTCGGCCAGAGTGAACAGATCATCTGGAGGCTGTTTCAGACTCAGCATTCACAGGT
Organism: Onychostruthus taczanowskii; assembly: GCF_017590055.1. Classification (NCBI taxonomy): domain Eukaryota; kingdom Metazoa; phylum Chordata; class Aves; order Passeriformes; family Passeridae; genus Onychostruthus; species Onychostruthus taczanowskii. Next base: position 5,343,374 of record NW_024500350.1, read on the forward strand.
AGAACCAGTTTTTCAACAGTGCCAATGTGTGCTATAAGCCCATCAGTTCTTGCAGCCCTGAGGAAGTGCCAGAAAATGTGATCCATCACTTTGTGTGCAAGGACTGCATTCACCCTTGGCTTTCTGTGCTTCCAGCTCTGCCATGGATCACACTGCAGAATCACAGCTCACCTCCAGCCACCCCTGGGCTTCTGCCTCCTAACAGCTACTGCAGCTCTCAGCATTCCTCATAAGAATGCTCTTCAAAACTCCTGTTCCTTTAATCAGCATGAGACTGAAGCAAAAATATTTTAAAAACTCAAACAGTAATAAAAATCAAACACAAGCTTTGCATTATGGGAGACTGTGAGATTTTCATCATGCTTTAAATAATTTAAAATTATTCAAAAGCAATCTATATTTCCTATTGACAATCTCATGTTAACTTAATAACCTGCATGACTGTAATTTTCATTAATTGACTTACACTCTGACCACATCTTAATAGACTTGACAATTTTTTCTCCTAGTACACTCTCACAGCCAAGGAGGGATGCCAAGTTCACCCCTTCCAGCAGTACCATGATTTGGCCCACTTAAAACAAAGCTCTCATCTCTGTCTTATCTTTGTCAACTTCTCTGTCCCCTCTGCTCCTGGGACAGACCAGCAGCCCTCCTTGTCACTGTCTTGGAAGCACTTCTCCCCACACAGGCAGAGAGTTTCCTTAGCTGGTTGGAGCTTGAGCCACCCCAGAAAGCCCCACAGTGAGACAGGCTGGGAGGCTGGGAGAGCCCCAGGGAGCTCAGGAGCTTGGCTCAGGTTAATTCCATGAGGACTGCACTCACTCAGGGCTCTGAGCAACACAAGTTCTCAGGAAAGACACTTCTGCCCTTGCAGTGCTGTCTCATTGATTTGCAAAGTGAAATTGTGTCAGTCACAGTGGAGACTTGGCCCTGCACGCAGTTAAACAATGAATAAACAACAAGGCAGTGCCCAGGATTTAAAGCCAAGCTCTCCCTATGAACAGCTGACAGTGCTTTGTGGAAACAGGTGATTTCAGCAGCCACAGCTCCTCTGCTAGCACTCAACAGGGCCTGGATTATGCCAGCTGAATAGCAGTGTAAGGGGATATTTTCTTTGGAAGCACACATTCCCAGGCTGGTGCATCACACAGGCCCCTTGGTGCCTCAGGACTCCACATCCCCACCCAGGACTGACACACAGGGAGCAGCAGAAACCTGGGTCAATGGTGCCACCACCTGCAGCTGGCCTTTTTGTTGACATATTTATTTTCTGTTTCTCCTAGTGGTCACCTGACAATGATAAACACAGGAATGTTTGGGACAAGCCACCTCCACAGTGCTGATTCTGCCACAGCACATTCCCCAGAGCAGCACCAACACCATGAAGTGTGCAGCTGTTAAGGTAAGGACTGATGGGATGTTTCTTCCAAACCTTCCAGAGTCTGGAGGATTTCTCTTCACCAGCCCTGCTCATTCCCCTCTGTCTTTCCTTTCATCTTATTTTAATTTTCTTGCTTCACTGTACTGAGCCTTCGTGCCAAGATCTCCTTTTCTCTCCTGAGTAAAACATTAAAACAAAAAGACAACTGCAGAAAAATCAGGGCAGTAACCAGAGGACAATGAACTGTCATACTGGTCACTTCTGGTTTTCATTCAGTGAAAAAATTGTTACATTTTTTATCATTGCCCCAAAGGAAATCCTGATTTCATCTCCCTCTCCTACACCTTCAGGATTACACAGAAATGTATTGCTGATCTATTCATTTCAGAGGCAGAATCCATCTTTACTATGACTAACAGTTTAGTTGTGGAATTTCCTCTCAAACAATACCTGTTGGATCTGAATTCCTCTTAACCATGGGTATGTGGCCCAAGCAGTGTGAGGTCCTTTTCCAACAATCATCATTAGAGCTTTACACCAAGTCCAGATCCAGGCTGGTGGGGGCAGAGTCTGAGAGCCTTTGCAGTGACAGCTTTGTCCTTTGCTGCTTTGTGCCCAATCTTTCATTTCAGTTTCATGCTGCTGTTCTTTCATCAGACTTTGCAGTGACTCCTTCTCCAAGGAAACTGTGATTTCTTTTGCTATTACATTTAAAATTTACCTACAGTGATTATTTTCTGCAATGGTGAGGATTTTTTTCAGCCTTCCCACTCAGCATGTTTGTGGCTGGTGAGAAAATAAATTACCTATATAAATAAATGCTCACATTTAGCTGAAACCTCCCATGCAAGTGACATTCTCACAACTGCTCAACTCTCTAATGGGAGCACTTGTGATTTACAGTGGAACATTTCATAGCATGAAGGCAATAAGCCTCACTTTTTGTGATTCCTTAGATATGTCAAATTGCTTATTACCTCCCAAATAACTGCAGAAGTGATGTTTATTCTGCTTTCACCTATTCAGAAAGGCCTTGAAATTCTAAACAACAAAATGTGCTAGCATTTTACATCTGTACTGATACTTTATTGCATTCAGTTTAATTAGTGGGGTTTTTTTCCCATTTGATACATCTGTTTTTCTTAAACTTTGTCACATTTCCCTGTGCCTGCCCTCTCCTTGCACGACATGGGCCGTACTCGGTTTGACAGCGTCACCTCCCCTGCCCTCAAAAGCTGGGCTCAGTACAGCTCAAAGAACTTGAACCGAACCAAGCTCACAAAGCAGCAGGTGGAACAACACCGCGGAAAAGTAAATAAATGCTGGGTTTATCAGGACCTGCTCAAAGCAGTGCCGCAGCATTCACAAACAATTCACCACCCTGCGGGAGAGGGGAAGGAGCCGCGGTGGGCAGGTGTACCCTGCACTTAGACAGCGTTCTTTAGGAGCTCGGGGGGAGGCGGGCGAGCGCTGCGGGAACACAAATCCCCGGCTCCGTCCGTGGTCCGCCGGGAAAGAGCCGGGACCGGCCCAGCGCGGCGCTGCCCCGCAGTGCCCCCGCAGCCCGCCAGGGGGCGGCCCGGCCCCGCCGAGAGCCCGCGGGAAACCCGCGTTACACCGGGGAACGCCCGGTAAACCCGCCTTAAACCCGCCTGAAACCGCGTTACACCGGGGAACGCCCGGTAAACCCGCCTTAAACCCGCCTTAAACCGGGGAACTCCCGTTACACCGGGAACTCGCGTTAAACCCGCGGTAAACCGCGTTACACCGGGGAACTCCCGTTACACTGGGGAACTCGCGTTACACCGGGAACTCGCGTTAAACCCGCGATAAAGGGAACTCCCGTTACACCGGGAACTCGCGTTAAACCCGCGATAAACCCGCGTTACACCGGGAAACTCGCGTTATACTGGGAAACAGGCGCTACACAAGGAAAGTCGCTTTACACCGAGAGCTCCCGTTATACAGGAAAACTGGCGTTACACCGGGAAACTGGCGTTAAAGTCGCGTTACACCAGTAAACCCCCAGTCCGCTTGGCAGCGAATGGAAAAGGAAAGTGACCGTGGAGAGGAGGAGCGGCCTCCATTCAGGCATTTCTGTGTGACGCCTCGAAAGCCTCTGCTCTGCCTTGGGAAAAATGTTCCAAAGTTCCCCCGCCTGGGGAGGGTGAGGCTGCTCCCGGCCAGGCTGAGCGGCAGCAGGAGGTGGGGGAACTGCTCGGCCAGGGAATGGCACAAGGGACCCGGTATGTGCCATCCTGATGGAAGTGCCCGACAAGGAGTGGCACAAGGGACCCGGTATGTGCCATCCTGATGGAAGTGCCCGGATAAGGAATGGCACAAGGAACCCGGTATGTGCCATCCTGATGGAAGTGCCCGGATAAGGAATGGCACAAGGAACCCGGTATGTGCCATCCTGATGGAAGTGCCCGGATAAGGAATGGCACAAGGGACCCGGTATGTGCCATCCTGATGGAAGTGCCTGGATAAGGAGTGGCACAAGGGACCTGGTATGTGCCATCCTGATGGAAGTGCCTGGATAAGGAGTGGCACAAGGGACCCGGTATGTGCCATCCTGATGGAAGTGCCCGGATAAGGAATGGCACAAGGGACCCGGTATGTGCCATCCTGATGGAAGTGCCCGGATAAGGAATGGCACAAGGGATATGGGTGTGTGCCACCCTTTTACTCTGCTCAAAAAGTAAATATTTACCAACACACCTCATTTTCTGTTTGCTGAGCTCAGCTTGGTGACAATACAGGAATCTCTTTTTTGTTGCTTTCAATAATGTATTGTTTGAGCTCTAACCTGAGTTTTGATTTGTTTGGTAACAGATTCAAGACTTATTTCCCAAGTATTTCCAAAGGAATCATGAGGCCTGTTTGGCACATGCTCAATTTCAGGACTGCTTGTGTAGTTGTTTACTCATGGGCCCATTTACCTTGTCTTCACTGGGACTGCTGATTATCATCCCATGCTCTGAAATACTTTTGTTATCTGCAAGACAAAACAGAAGAGCTCAAAGCAGTGCACAGCACTCTGAGAAGTGGACAGTTCACACGTTTCAGTAGGGCAAACAACTTGTAATAGATAACTAAATCCAAAATAGTTTAGGATTATTCCAGGCAAGAGACAAGTTGAAAGTGAGCAACAAATTCTTCCACTGCTGCTCCATCATGCCCAGATGATATTCTGAAGCTTTCCAAACCCCAAGCTTTGCCAAAGGCTGTGAAGGGTTTGTGGAGTAAATTTTACCTTTGTAATTTAGTAAAAGACTTATGTGAATGCAAACACTCCCCCACAGTTCTTAAAGCAGTTTAGTGCATTTACCTGCTGTTAAATGGGTTCCTGACTCCAGATCCAAGAGCCTGGAATCTGTGCAGAGAGGGCATCTTCCAAATGCCAATCCATACGATGGATCTGTGGTTCATTGTGAATAAAAAACTTCACAGGCATTCATTGCAATGTGAATGTGCAAGATCCAGTGCAAAGGTCAATTCAGAGTTTTCTTTATTAAAATACCTTTTCACATTTCTTATACTAACGCATTTGCATGGACACTCATGGGATGCTGAAAGAACATTTGTCAACAGAAGAGAGCTATGAAATCAGACAGTTGTGACAGGCTCATGATACAAACAACATTTGCACAGGGAACAATAAATTAGAGATACTAATCAGTAACCGGAGCTTGAAATTTTAAACATTTGGAATGGAGGATATAAACCCTATAAACCCTTTTGTGTTTCTTGCTGGCTTTGCACCTTTGACGCAGTACTTAAAGCAGTAATTATATATCTGTATACAAACCCATGGCCTCTTTTTTACTATTTTCTAATTAAAATGAGAACGTTCTTACCTGTGGCCCAGATGTTGTAGGAATTTAATTTGCAATAAGAAAAAGAGAGCAACTGCAATGTCAAAGGCCATCTGGTTAAGTGGCTGGGGACAGTATTTTTTCTCCTTTGTTTTGTGTTCTTTTTTTAAATTAATGTAGCTGAGAGACACATGGGCTGCAGGATTACATCTGTGTCCAAACTAGATCTGTGTTAGTGGTTTATCATGCTATAGAGAAAAAGGATAGGTATGGAATTCCATACTGGACAAACTGGGCACAAGTACAACTTCAGATCTCTCATAAAATCACAGGAATTAAGATTGTACATAACAGGATTTTCAGGTACAAACTCACTGACTTGGATATTTTATATCCACTCAATGAAAACTTATCATAGAATCATCCCAAATAACTGTGGCGAACAATCATTTCCTGAAGAACCATCACATCAAATAAACCAACAAGCATCAGAACTTTTAAAGGGGAAAAGCAATTTAGCGAAGAATAAAGACTGTTTGTGCCTCTGATAGAAGCACTTGGTGAAGTCTGAATCTCTGAACAGCTATTCAAGTTTTTAGGGAGCCCAGAGCTCACTCTTCCCTCAGGCTCTCCCTGCAGTGTCACTCCCTGTGGGCTATAACTGAGCTGGCTCCAAGCCTGGTAGCAGTCCAGCTGCTGCAGCACAGGGAGCTCAGCACAAGCTGCAAGATCATGTCAAGGTACATCCATGGCTGGCCAGGCTGTGCTGAGCTCTGTTCTGCCACAGTGGTGGCACTGATAACCAACTTAGCAAGTTTAAAGCAAGCTTAGATATTTCTATGTCCTACTGGTATCACAGTAGTTGCTGCATTGTAGAAATGTACTTCCTCAGCTGCAGTTCCCCCTTTGTTTCCTTAGAGCATGATGAACTGGAGGCAAAAAAGGCAAAATTGCATTAGCAGGAGAAATTACAGATGAGAACCTGGGTCAGTGGTTTCTAGAGCCACTTTCCTATGAGAATTTTTATTTGTAATTTTTTCCATTAAATGCTTTAGGAACATCTCTATTGTTCCTCCTAAGGAAATAAACTTTGAAAAGACGAGTCTGGCAAACTCATAAATAACTGCTGCAAAGCCTTTGGAACTCTTGCAACATCTTCCATCTTGTGTTGTTTTCTTCTCCCAGCTGATCTTTGAGGTGACTGTACTAGGTAGCATCAGGATGCCCATATATTCTCTGCTGGCAAAGAGAGCAGAAGAGAAAAAAACAAGATGTGAGTATAGCTGTGCCCCTACCCTCTGTCCCGTAACATATTCCTTAGAACCCTCCACAGTGAGCTAATAAAACCTCACTGCTCTCTGGGGAGACATTGGTATTATCTTCATCAGAGAGAAAAAGAAATAAGATAATGGGAGATTTAGAGTAACAATTACAAGCTAGACCCCAAAACTGGTAATCACCAACATCTGTAAGTGGGTGCTTACTGATAAAATTGGACTTTTAAGGGAACTGCTGTCACTAAACACACCTGGAAGCCAGATCCCTTATTTCCTAGGGGATGTTCAGCTGCCACAGTCAGACCCCAGTGTCAGTCCAGGAGAATTAAAACCTTTCCCTTAGGGCTGGTATCTCACAGGGAGCAATGCAGATTTCTGGACACTGTGTTCCTGCAAGAGCCGTGCCAGGCGTGATCTCAGGGGCGGAACCCTGGCACTGGCAGGCACAGAGGGCAGCCAGAGCAGCCCTCTACACCAGCCAGTGGGAACGGGCACAGAGAGAGCCCAAACTTCATTGTTTCTATGTTATATGACAGAAACAATTCTGTCCACTGGGGATTCACAACTGTCAAGTCTTTCCTGACTGGTTGCCAAAGTCTCCCTCCAACAAATTTCTGCTCAGGGTACGTGGTGGCCTCTAACCTAACAGTTCGGTCTGTCAGCACCGAGGCGCCTAATTCCTTTTGTGGACTCACCCCCAAAGGATTTGCCCCATGAGTCAGAGGAATTCCTGGTTTATAATTCAGTGTTTATTTCAGAGTATCACCTTGTTTTTCATATCCTGGCTGCCTGAAATCTCCCCCTCAATTTTAACTGGAGACATCCTTCATCTTCCTTTCCTGTCTGAAACTGTTGTGCCATGTTACTGTGCAAACACAGGCCAGCTCCCCCTTTGGAGCTGGCAATGGGAATTCCTTTAACACTGAGAAAATACTTTTGGGATCACTTGAGTAAGACGAGAAAGGAGCTGAATAACACCTAGAAATTCCTGTAAAGAGATGCAAATTGTACAGGTTTCTGTCTCAGAGGGCACATGCAGAGGTTGGACAAAGAGGCAGCTAAAAGTACACAATGTGCTCATGTACTGCCAGTCCTCCTGAACCCCTAGGACAGAACCCAACAAACAAATACACAAACACATCTAGGAGGGAGCAGGAGAGGAGGAGATGTGAAGTCAGAACGTACTGCTGAGGTAAATTTGACACAATACCAATTAGTGTTTGGCGAAGTGGCTATCTCATTGTCAAGATATTTCCTTCAATATGTTTTCAGAAACTGGGACCATTAAATAACTTAGAAAGATTGCCAGCTCTGATTTCAGGAAGGAAACCTCCTCCCAGTTCCTCTCTAAGTAATTCATTTCTTTTGCAAATACTTCCTATGGATTGCATTTAAGATACAAATTTCTGAAACAGAGGAGATGGAGGGAAGCAACCCCTGACATAAAAGTTCAGGCTCCTTTCTAAATGACCTAAAAATCCAAGACATTCAGGTTCAAGGTACTGTGGACTGCAAATCAGTCACAATCTGTACTGCAGCTGAGCCTTTATATAGTTCATGAAATTAAAACTTTTACTAATAATTTTTCTAATGCATCACCTTTCTTGACATAATATAAACACTTTCAATGCACCTTTGTCAGTACACAGTGTTTACTAAAAGGCTGAAATCAATTTTTTGACAGTCTCTCAGTGAAGAAGAAGCAAAGCTGCTAAATTTCCCTGCTGGATTATATTTATTCTGACAGAAACTATGTAGGGGCAAATGCACAACAGCAGGACTAGTGACCATTAAAATTATTTGCTACTTCTTCCTTCTCCACAGAGCAGTTTTCTGTTCTGCCTGTGACATCTGGAAGAGCAATGCAGAACTCAATTAAAAGACTTTATCTGAGCAGTGGAATGCACATTATTGGAATTTAGGGAGTTAAATGGACATTGGGATCTGATGAGTCTCCACCACCATTACTGAAATAAAAAGGCTGCATATCCTCCCTGAAAACAGAGCTCTTAGCAAAATACTCCTCTGTGCTGTGCTCCTTTGTCCCACTTCTGGAACATCTATTACTTCCTAAACAGAGTGGAATTCTACAAGTTTTTTGACAGCCACTCCAGCTGAGTGATCCATCTGGCATTCCCTGGGATTCAGGTGCCAGCTGAGCAGCTCCTGAAGGCCCCTTCCACTCACAAATAAGGGAGCAGCAGATCAAATGCAACTTCACCTCTGAGCCAAACACTTCATTTGACTATCAAGAAGCAAAACAGCTGGGGAGGAAGTTTAAGCCACTTGATCACTTTATAAGGAGCATTTTCCTTGTCATGAGTAGCATCAACAACTCCTCATTTGGACCAAACCTCTGAGATACATCACAGTTAAGCATGTATGAAAATGAGCTACTGAAAAAAAAAGAGTTGCAAGAAAATGATGATAAAAAGCACCTTAGCAGCTCCCTGCCTCTTCTGTATTCATCTGTGTGTCCTGTAAAGTGTTGAGAGACAAGTAGTGGGAATGGAAAATCTATGAAGAAATTCATCTTCAAAATGTCCAATTTTAGGTCATTTATTTGGAGAGGGAAATGCTGCTTTTGTCACAGACTTTATTGGGAACAGAAGTGGGTATTTAAGAAACAGAAGATAAGGCTCTGTTCTTTTGCTATGTCCTTTAAAGCACTAATAATGAAAAAAAAAGAGGAATAGTTACTATGTTAATACATGAACAGTATAGCTAAGTCTCAGACATTATCTGAATTAAGGCAGCTTCTAGGAAAACTCAAGCAAGGTGTGCAAGTGTTATAAAACTGGCTTTGCTCTGGGGTGTTTCTGAAAATGAGATTAGTTTTACAGAATAACTACTTTTATTACCCTTCTACTGCTAACACGAGAGTAATAAAAGAAGCACAAAGAAACACTGCCCTCAGCTGACACTTTTCTTCCTTGAATCTGACATTACTTCATGGATTGCCTGGTTTAGCAAGCCTTAATAGCCCAATTAATTATGAAAATGATTCGTACAGGGTGGTCAGTTTATTTTCACTGACTTTTTCTTATACTTCAATGGAGAGATATTTTACTCACTTTTAGCAACAGAAAAACAAAAAAAAAACATCTTTGTGTCCATTAGAAATTATGTAGGCTGTGGAAAAAAGAAGACAAAACACGGAGAGATATTTTACTCACTATTGGCAACAGGCAAACAAAAAAAAACATATTTGTGTCCATTAGAAATTATGTAGGCTGTGGAAAAAAGAAGACAAAACCTCCTCCCTGAGCTTACACTTCATGTCTGTCATGGCCACCCTTGACCACTTTTTCTTTTGTGTTGGACAGGGACAAACTTTCTTCTGCGTGACTCTCCAAGGAATGCCTGGTACAACCCAGGGGAGGGTTCAGCTCAACATATTTTTAGAAAATTGAGAGCAAAGAATAAAAACAGACCTTTTAACTAAGAGAGACAATGACACTATAAACCCTCCTGGCCTGTGTTAATATGAGTCTGTTTATTGTAACACAATCTGTGACCTTCAGTGCACTGCCAGTGTCTGTAAATAATACAATGGGCTGCCTGTGTGTCCCATGGGGATGGGAGTGCTGATGGAGCCTTTCAAAACTCAAATGGCTGCCACGAGCTGACGTAGACTGTGCTATTGTGATTCTTATTTATGAGTTTCTCCTTTTTTTTCTCTTTAAGTACAAGCTCCGAAGTCACAAAGTGGGTGGCAGAAAAAAACGTCTGCTTAGTCTGAGTTGGATTGGATAGCATATCTAACATTCATAAAAGTACTCCTGAAATGTGAGTTCCCTGCCTCTCAGATCTCCTGAGGGCAGAGGAACAGCTCATTCAACAGATTTCTTCTATTTAAAAAAATTCCATATTTTGTCACTGGTTTCTTAGCACTGTGAAGCTGTTCACCACCCACAGAACATTCACAAAACTCCACATTTTCAGCTGAGATCCTCCATATATATGGATGGTATTAGTCCCACTTCTGTGACCCAGCTATGACCCAGCTTTGTACTCTGCAATAAAAACTGTTTGCCTCCAAAATTTCTTACAAGGTCTCAGTTTACTGCCAGCCCTTGGAGTCATCCTACCTGCTGTACCAGTGGATGAAAGCAAACTCAGGAGGAAACAGCCACAGAGAGTGAACAGAAGGGATTTCCTGCAAGCTGGGCTGATCACCATCCCTGCTCACACCTTAGGAAAGGAGCTCACCTCTCTGGGCATCCCAGTCACAGGGGCTGTGTGAGCAGGCTCATCCCTGGCACAGTCACTGGCACTGGGGATGGCAGATGGGACTGGAACAGCAGCTCTGTCCCCAATGAAGCATTTACAGGTGAGCAGTTTTCATCTGCAAATCTCCTGTGCCTCCAGAGCCATCCCTCACCTTGTGCCACCCTGTGCCACCTTGTGCCACCCTGCCAGCGTTGGTGGCACAGACCCAAAGCTGTGCAGGTGATAATGATCTTCTGGGAGATATTATCTGTGCACCAGCACCCCCAAACTCCAGCCCCTTCCACAGACTCCTAAAACTGACCATTCTACAAACAGAGGATTGAAAGTCTGATTCATGAAAATATATACAAAGGGATTGCCTCATATCTGTCCTGCAAAGGTCCCAGCAACAAATAAACCACATCAGCCCTTGAACACCATCTCACCAGATGCACAATCATCTCATGTCAGTATATTGAACTGATTGCATAAAATGTATACTTACAGAATGCCTGTTTTCCATAGAGTCTGCAAAATAAAATACAATGTATAAATTATGAAATGGCACCTTGCAAAGTGACCAGTTTTATGTTCCAGAAAATACAGGTATGTATAGGTATTTCAACAACCCTTTTGTTCACTTTGCAATGATGTAATATTCCTACCTACATCTAAGGTTAAAGCTCTGGGTTTTGAGGAGTATCCAAGTTCTAGTTTAATCCAAGTACAGGGGTGACACCAGACATTTCAAAGCCCACACTGAACAGGACCTGTTTGGCAGCTTCCCTGATCATGTGCTAGAGTAGAAGTCTCTACTGAGGGCACAATCTGTTACTGGACAAGAGAGTCTTCCTTTTAGAGGCAAGTTCTCATCAGCATTTTACTTCCTAATCCAGTTCCTTGCCAGGAAAATAATGTATTGCAGAAATCCAGTAGAGGATATAATTTTCAGGGCAAAAATAACATCTTGCAAAGACACCTGATATTTTATTAATAAAAAGTTGCTTGTTCCCAATGAAAAACCGGAGGGCCAGCAAGCTCTTTCCTTTTAGAGTCAGTGAACTTTAAGACTGGGTCATACACTTATTTCAAAAAAGTGGGTTTAGCTATTCAGAAATTTCACAGAATGCATTCAAATACCAAAACACAACTATTTCTTGCCCCTCTCAAAATAAATCCAAGGATTTCAAGCCTTGTTAAAAGTGCTCATCTGTATGTTCTGTTAAGATATTTCCCATGTGACAAAAGTAAGTGCTGAATTTTGAAGGGTATTTTCTTGCAAAGTGTATCAGATTCACTGGAGAGAGGCTGTGTGAAGGAAATTCATGAAACGTTCAACAAACGGGGTTGGGCCTTGGGTTAATTTTCCCAGTATTTTTTATATAAATGGGGGTTAGTTTCTGAATCTAATTTTTTTTCTAATGATATATTTTTTAAATAGCGAATTTAAAAATCAGTCTTCCACAGGCAGAGCAGTAAATAAAATTTTGTAAAGTTCCCTGAAATCACTAAATAAAGGACATGATGCTGAGCACCACTACCACTATTAGACCCTAATAAAAGTCTTTTAGAAACTCCCTTGTCAGCCAGCAGAAGTAACAAGGAAACTGAACACAGGTGAAGGTCTCTGGCACGGTATATTCGGAGTTTTCTACCCAGAACTTTTAGCCTAAGCAAAGGATTAAAAGCTGAAGTGACTACAGCACCTTTCAGCAGTGCATGAACTCAAATTCAGTATAAAATTGATCTCAGTGTTTGGCAAGATTAATCCACATATGTTTAGATATTAGAAACAAAAGAAGACATTACATGGAACACACACAAAAGCATTTTTGTGTCCTGAAAGCCACCAGAAATGAACAAAACCACTGCTGACCCAGTGCTACATCAAAGCCTGGCTTTAAGTGGACAAAACCATACATAAGGTTTATGAAGTGAGGCATTAACAAGCTGTCATTTAGTCTCTGTCACAATGTATTGTTCTCACAGGAAGGAGGAAATGAGAAATTTTGTGTAAATTCCAGACTTCAAACAACGGGATGTTGGCTACCCAAGGCTTGGAGGTCACAGTGCCAGCAATCCTGCCTCCTTGTTACCTGTCACCCACATCCAGAGCTCTGGGGCTTTCTAGCTGAGTGTCACAGCCCTGCCAGGAAATGTCACACTCTGTGTCAGGGAAGTGCTGCTGGAAGCCTGGGTGATTTCTACCAGGTACCAGTCAGGGCAGCCACTAATAAAGGTACAATGATACAGTGCTTTTGCTGATTCTTTACCATGTCAGTCTTTTAATTTCATTTTTGTTTTAAAAAATAAATAATAAAAATGAGGTGGTTTTACTTTTTTACTAGTTCTACTGTAGAACTGACAGATTTTTCATAACACCTTGCTTTCCATTACTGCCAAAAATGGGGAGTTGAGAAATGTTGGATTCTAGACACACAGAAAAATTGGTCAAGCTTCTGTAGAAGCTCCATGTTTTGTGAAAGGAAACAGAGCTGAAGGTCTGATACTGGTGATTTCTGAAATATTCCCAATTCTGAAAAAGGTAGGTGGTTTTATGGACTTCTGGTAGATCTAAACTCTTGGTATTGCTTCTAATTGATGGGATTTTAATTTTAAACACATTTTTACAAAGGAGTACATATAGCAGGAATTGAAGACACTGTGACTCCCCACTTGCTCTGCACTTCCTGTTGCTAGAGGTTATGGAGAGGAGAACATGTGCCTAAACAGCTGCAATTGTCAATCCACCTCCAAGGCACCTCCCTGGTGAAAGCCAAGATGTCAGCCCGTGAACCAAAGGTGCTGAGCTGCAGACACACAACGTTCTGCCAAGGCCTTTACTGGAGCAGTAGCTTCCATCAGGGAATCTTGGCAGGCAGCTTGGGAACAGCTCTGACACGGGGCATGCACGTAATCCAGCTCTGCACTGGAGGTTCAAGCAAGGTCAGAAGCTCCCTGCATATCTGTGCCTTACTGAAACCATCTGGCTTTGCCCCATTTTTGGCTGAAGCTGTTGCAAGCATTTGGCTCTGGAATCAATGTCTCACAGATCCAGGCCTGAGTCTAGAATATGTCTAGAAACCCAAAGATCCAAAGAGTTTTTAAACTGGAGAGAGGACAAGTTATTTGCCTGCGTTTGGACTGCCTGCAACTATCATGTGCCCGTAACACCTGAGCTCTGAACAGCACAATGAATCTCCAGACCCTGTGAGTTCTTGCTATGCTGGAAAAGGATTCAGTGGGAAATTCTGGCTAAGATGTAGGTGTTAAGCCTGAGGCTCAGTAGCAGGAAAGTATTTGAGCAGATTTCCTGATTGCCAGAGCTGATTTCGAATAGATTTGTTCCAACCCTCTGAATGCAATGGGGATTTCTCATGCCTCTTTCCACTGGGCTATATTTATTTTTCCATAGTACATTGTTGGTTGCTGTAGGACTCTTAGAATTTCCTGTCCCACTGCTGCAATTGCTTCCAAGTGGCCAATTAATTTTTCTAGACTTAGCAGCATAAAGGCTGGTTCTGCATTTTGTTTGCTGGATTTCCACTTTCCTAATAAGAGAAACTGGGAATTGTTATCTTGCAATAAGCCACAGTGAGCTCATTCCAGTGCAAATAATATAAGTGCAAAGCCTATCACTGGCTTCTGTGAGCTTTGGGTCTGACACACAGCAAAGACAGAGTTCACTGAAGGAGAAAGAATGTACCAATAACATCATCTTCCACAGGAAGTGTCCTGGAAAAACGTGAGGAAATCTGTGAGCTGGAGTTGGCTCTCATTCTCCTCAGCAACACGAACAGGACTGTGCAATCCCAAGAACTGGGATCGACGTTGAGGGAAGGGCTGGAGCTGAGATAAAGAACCAGCATGGAGATGCTTGGGCTTCCTGCCCCTACTGCCTCTTGGGAAGATGAAAGGTGTGATGGAAATAAATCATGCCTGAAAGAGCCTCCACCCAGGCAGCTGAACTCGTGTGTGACACATCCTGAGCCTCCCTCAGGAAGAGCTGCCAGCCTGGATCCAGCACAGGCAGGGGAGGCAGCAGGGCCAGAGCCATTTTATCACTCCTGGCAGTCTGTGGATTTAGACAATTGCCTGTTTTGCTTCAGTTTTAGACTATATCACTTCTTTCTGAACAAAAAGCAGCAACTTTGGGACTGGGCTGGATATTCCTCACTCACGATATGCTTTGGCCTTTTCACAGAGCAACCAGAGAAAGCAGGATTTTAAGGAAATTAGTTCATCCTGGTGAGCTTTAGGGACTTTTACCCCAAGCTGTTACTGACCTGAATGGCACTAACTGACCATTCCCCAAACTGCCATGAGGATGTAAGGTCTGATTTAAAGTTGAGGCTTGAAGTTTTTTGTATTTTATGTAAAACACTAAAGTAACAGCCCATTGCTCTAGAAAAGGCTTTAAAACAATACCCGTGTGAACATCCTGAACACCAAATATGTTTCTGAATTAAACTAATCTTTCAATAACAATGCAAGGACAACTTCTTATCTCACAGTTGCTGGCAGAGCAAAGTGAGCAGCATCCTCCTTAAACTCTCATTACAGCAGAGGAAATCCAGCATCCAACCAACCAGAGACTGACATTATTTGACTTTCAATCAAAACATACCTGACTAGAATGGAATTTCACAAATTACCTGCTTTTCCCACTACAAATGAGTTAACTGTAGTTAACCACATGCAGTTATTTTGGGACTTGAGATGTGCATTTGACAGTTTGTTTCTGTCTATCTCTAATGTAAAACCACCTCCTGAGTCCTGGCACTCAGAACGAGGGAAACAGCACAGCAGGGAGGATGGGGAGTCTTATCCACATGTGGTGGAGGCACTCATGGTAGAAGCAGGAGATAACATAGCCAGCACCAGGAAAATAAAAAGAAAAGGCATAATGACAGATGCCCAGCACACTGCCAAAGGCCTGGGGCTTGGGAAAGCTCAGAGCATTATCAGCACTGATCAGGATTATCAGGATTCATGGTGCAGATTTTGGATAAGAGCAAGCAACAGCTACAGAACTCAAAATACAGGAGTTGGTTACTGCTATGGTATCTGCCTTACTGGGGGTAGCAGTGAGAGCTGTCAGAAAAATGAGGAGCAAAAATGTTTTAGCTCAGTCACAAAGAACAGCATCAGACATAACAACTACTGACTGTCCTTCAGGCTCCTCTCTAGTGCACACAATTTCTGGAATGCACAGACAACCCCTTCATAAGACAAAATTGCTTATGAAGCACTCAATTCTAATTAAACCACAATAGATACCTACAAACAAATAATAATAAAATGTCACACAGGTCTTAGGGGTTAAATATGTCAAACTGTGTAGCTGACACAAATTCCTAAACTCATGTGACTTTCCTAAGGACATGTTTGTCTGAATCACTGCCTTCCTGAAGTAGGTTGTACTCTTGGGCTTTTGCTCAAAAAAAAAATCAAAGAATAGAATGGTAAATCAACTTCTGCACCCACTAGTCATGTTCAACATCTGTCACAATTGGCATAATTTAATATGTTTATATTAATATATATTAAAATAGACAGAATATTTCATAGGGATCATCCATTGCATTTACACTTTGCCACCTCACAGTCACACAGCCTATCAAAAACCCAAGGTAGTGTTACATTAACTGTAACCTAGCACTGCATTGCTGGGTGATGCACTGCTTATCTAATTGAAACACTTTTCCTGTGCATCAGTCAGGAAAAACAGACGTGATTGAAACAATAAACTGCTACTGTGTTTCCAAGAATAACTGAAACTGTAGAATGTTATGCCTAAAAGAGCAGGTGGACTGTAAGATTAAGGGGTGTTTGCAGATCCTCTGGCTAATACAGCTCAGAATTTCAATCATATCCCATTTTACTGCAGCTCCCACCTTATAATATTACAACATTTTAGGTGCTCTTTGAATTTCAGCTCTGCTGTACCTGCCTGGAGTTTACATCCTCTGTTATGTACCAGAAAAAAACAAGGCTGGTGAGTAGTGTGAGAGTCACCATCACACCTGGGCAGAGCAGGTGAGGGTTATACAGCAGCTTCTGCAGCTTTTTATAGGTCCAGTTCACACCCACTGGAGAACATTTCAGAACATTTGTGGCCTTGGGGCTCAGCCCTAAAATAAAGTGTGTTTTTTCTCTTGGTGGTCATGCATGAAGTGCCTGGCCATGCTCTTAAGTGTGAAAGATATTCTGATTTTCACTGCAAGGCTGTGAAAAATGAGTACACCACACAGGCACAGCACCAAGGATTCCAAAATTCCTCTGCCACTGTTGTCACTCTCTAAACACTTTGCTTTAAATGCATGACCTAATCTCTCTGTTTATTCAGCTGTAAAATGGAGATAAAAATTGCCATGTAAGTCCTAACAAGGAAAAATTAAGTAATGTTTTTTAAAGTATGTGGAGACCCTCACAATAAAAGATTCCCCAGAGACATATTGTGTCAGTGGTGGGAAATGCCTTATAGAAAAAATAGAAACTTAAAGCACAACCAAAAATTAAAAGCGGCACACAACAAAGCCTGAATGGGGACAAAATATGAATGGTTTGCAGTCCTAATATTTACAAATCTAGACTTCCTAACACAAAGAGAGGAGAGGAAATCCCTTCAGATTTAGACTCTGACAAACCATGATGAAATAACCTTCTTTTGAGCCACTGTCTCTGAACTCATTAGTGCCAGAACATTTACAGACAGGAATTGCCAGCAAGCTGCCACTGCCCACACACAGATCTGTGTTAGAGGAGCTGCTGAAATGATGATATTGCTGTAAAGGCTTGTAGAGTCTGTTCTTGGGGGCTTTATAGATATTTGCTGGGGTTACACCCAAAGCAAATGGAATATTTTATAGCATGTGACAAACATGGTCAATTAAGAGACAAATGTTTCTCTTGAGCAGTTTGAGAGAACAGGACCTAGAATCCTGACCCCTAACAGGGACCTTGATTCAGATCCAGATGCATGGCCCAAATACTCAGCAGATCCAGCACAAACAGGCTGATGAAGTAGATGTTACAAATATTAATATCATTGATTTATGAGGAGCCATGAAGATGTCATGCAATTTATCAACTTCTGTGATTTTGTAGCTGCACTTTGGTGTGTTCCTATCTGATGTGACTTGCAGCTCTTCTTTATTATGGCACTTACGTTCTAATTATTCAGTCTAAATATTATCTTATAAAATATTCAGCCACAAATTTATCCCTAACCTCTACACACATGCTTCCTTAAAGTGTTTAATTTTTCACTAGCTTACTTACCATTATTAGTTTTTCTGATTTCACTATAAACTGTTTCAGTCCCCTTCTGTTCAGGAGCTGGAAAATGTATTGGCAGAGAGTCAATATATTTTCTTATTTTTTTGTTTTTCTTTTTGTTTGTTTTTTGTTTTGTTTGCCTTATGAAAAGCTCCTTAAACAAACAGAACACACTTTTTTACTTTCAGAAGAAGCAGCTACATAAGAAGCAATGAGCCTGTGGAGTCTGTGTGAAAAGCAAGTACAACCCCCTCCCCAAACCAGGCCTGTAAGGGTCTGAGAGAAGGATGTCTCCTTCTGTGTAAAAATGATGAAAATCTGCTTCCCTTTCCAAATTTGACTTCAACATTCTCCTAATCTTCTTCTGAACTTGAACCAATACTGCCTTAATTTCACAGAGACATCTACCACTACAGAATGGTTTCTCTGGATCACTTTGAAGGGCTTCTTCAATTTGTTCTAAGGATTTAGGGATCCTAGCCCTGAGGACATCTATCACTTGGAAGACTAACTACAAATCCTTTTGGCAACTAACCTCTCTAAATCTTAAGGGCACAAAAAAGAATTTAAATTGCTGTGCTTTGTGAAATGTTTCAGAAGAATATTTGCAGATTTCACATTGCACAGCTTCCATTTTCTGGGAAAGGTCTCCTTTTGGACAGAGCCCTGTCTAAAGGCCTGAAAATAGCAAAGAATCATTTTCTCTGTGGTCAGCATAAACTTCTGGCCAGTAGGAGAATAGAACAATCTCCTGGATTCATTGTATGGCTGTAGGTTAAAAATCCCTGGGCAATCAAAGTGCTTCAGAACAGTGCATTTAAACTCCTTTTCTTCACTTTCTGTAAAGGTCTGTGATGGCAGGGTCCAGGAGTTTGCTGTTCATGGATCTCAAAGTGCTTCAGAAACACTCATTCATTTCAGTTAAACTGAGTCTCCTAGAAAACATCAGAATTCTACCAATATCACCTCCAATTTCTGCGGACCTTCAAAAAACCAAGAGGTTAAATTTTTCTAGTTAAATTAGAAAAAAATTAATTGTTGTTTCCTCTTTGAAAAAAAAAAAAAAAGAAGGAAAAAAATCACATTTCTGGATACAGAATCCTGTGTTTTAGCTAAAAAGATTAAACCCCCCCAATATTTAAAGAATTCAGACATAATGATTTGCAGACTCAGAGTCAGGACTGTTACTGTTCTGCATTGCCCTGAAGAACACAAGTGTCTCTGGCACCAAATTCTGATGTTCCAAAGCTAATTCCATTCATTTTTTAAAATTATTATTCTGTTCAGCATTCTTTAAATGCTGTTAGCTAACACATCAGAATGGAATTGCAAAACTGCTATTAATTTAAACAATAGCAGCTACACTTCCCCAGGTGTCTAATCACAACTCTCAAACTTGCAGCTTTGGCATGAACTTTCTTTGCAAAATAATTTGAAGATCTCAAGGCATATTTCAAATGCTTACAAGCTACTGCTTAAATTATCAATTCAGTTTCCAGTGAAGTCAGAACCTTCTTGGAATTTTAATAAAAGGTAGCTCATTTTGTTTAGGGCTCTTTTTTAGCAGGTAACAGTCCTAAATCTACTACAGAGTCTACTGCTATTGACTCTGTGCAAAGACTTGGTTTGAGGCATTTCCTCAGTTTGCTTTTTTTATTTTTTATCATACCCATTTCATTATATTGTGGTATAATGCCACTGCCCATGTTATTTCCTTTGTCAACGTTCCAAAAGTCGTCCTAGCACTGAAAAAATGTGCCAGGAGAAATTACTTGGATGATTTGACATTTTGTTCCCACTAATTTTATAATGTTGCCACCCTGCAGATAACTAACCAGATATAAAAGTAAAATAAGGAGAACATTCTTCCTCAGCCATGCTTAGCAGTTTCTGCCTTGTCACTTCAGGGATATTTCCTGATCTGACTTTAGCCCCTGATTTTGGTTTTGCTCAGATTCCCAATAAAGGGTCTAAATCACCTTGCCATCTTTTTTCTCAACTAAGCTTTAGAAAAGACAAGCACTATATTTTTGTCAAGCATACAAACTTGGTAAGTATTGAATTGAATAATTACAGATAAAAGTATTCCAGAAATTATCAGGTAGCTGAGACATTATTTGAAAAAGAGGGTAAAACAGTGTTTTCAAATGTAAGTAATTCTTTACTGATAAAGACAAGGTGTTCATCCTTCTACAATAATTTCAACTTTGTTTGAAGTGACATTCAATCAATCCCAATTCCCAGAAGTGACAAAAAGGCAACTGTTACATCTTAGATACTGCAGCATTTATTGCAGTAGCCTTTTACAGTACACAAAATATGACTCTCCTGCTCCTGAGAACATTAGTATTGACATTGACAACAGTGGCAGGAGGAACAAATGATTGGAAAGATAAATTACATTGAGGTTAGACCAGAAAGATCAAAGAAATCTGCAGTTCCTCAAAAGGCAGAAAGAATCAGACTCTCTGTAGCTGCTGGATGAACAATGTGTGCCCAGAGAAAAGGTAAATGTGATTTGCTTTGTCTTCCTTCAGAAAACAGGAGGAATCAGAAGAGATGTAAAAGGGATTTGGAGCAAGGTGATAATTTGAAAGTTCTGTTCCCTAGGAAGGGCTGG
Organism: Onychostruthus taczanowskii; assembly: GCF_017590055.1. Classification (NCBI taxonomy): domain Eukaryota; kingdom Metazoa; phylum Chordata; class Aves; order Passeriformes; family Passeridae; genus Onychostruthus; species Onychostruthus taczanowskii. The sequence continues at coordinate 5,363,966 of NW_024500350.1, forward strand.
TCATACCCACACACAGACATGAAAGAATATTATGACTGGGAACAGAACCTTACAATAACACCAACGTAACAGAAGTATCAGCAGCAGCTCTGTGGCCAAATTCTCTCTGTGGGTGTACATGATTATTACAAGGGAATATTAAGAAACTTGGCTTTGCTTCTCTTTTCCCAAGAATAAATCTCATCCTGTTTTCATTGTGATAGGCAGTGCAGAGCTCAAGAGATAACTTGGTTTCACACAACACCTTCTATTTAAGCAGCATCCTCAGGATGCTCTCAGAGAGGAACACATTAAATACTTTCAGTGCAGTTTCCATTTCCATAACTAAAGCACTCCACTGTGTCCTGGGGCAACAAAGGAAATCGATCAGGGAACTGTTCATATCTCTGTACACTCAAGCACAGTTCAGTCTTACAGAATCCATCAGTGTTCTGTGTGCCATGCATAGCTCATGAATAGCACTCAATTAAAATAATCTGATCTCATTTACAAACCACAGTAAACATTATTCTGTGGTTTAATGGGGTTCTATCTACAGAGCATAGATATTATCTTATTACTTAGTCTGATATACAGGAATAGTATTATAGATCAAGAATGGATGAAAATGCTGTCTTTATAGATGTTGATCTTGAATTTAATAGGGCTTTTAATTTAAATAATGCACTATCATATCTTACTGTTCTACACCATTGTAGAATGGTGTGCACACCACCATTGTAGAATTGTAGTGTACACTCAGACACAGTTGGAACAATTATTAGCCCTATTCTGAAGAAGAGTACAACCCTAGTCCTTCACTGCAGAATTCAGCAGAGGTGGGTAAATAGCCTGCTTCAAACACAGGGGAGACTCTGTGATGAATGATACCAGGAAGTGAAAACTAAAAGGACAGGAGGACTGGCTGCTCCAGGAGGGCTTGGCTGCCAAGCTTGAAGAGTGAGCACTCTTGCCCAAACATCTGTGCTACCAGCTAAACAATCATGTCTTTGGTCTCTGATATAAGTGACTAGTCCTTCCTACCAGGAAGAAGGAAATTTATCCATTTTTTCCTCAGTCTGCTTCTCATTCAGCTGAAGCAAAGAAGCAAGAGCAGAGCATAAACTTCTCTTGCAGGGTTTATTCACTTCAATGTACTTGGAGCTTTTTGCAAATTTCTGAAAGGTTTAGCAGCTTTCAACACAAGGCCATAATGGTATTGGAGCTCTCCAGGTGACACAGAATGATTGAAGTGGGCATTTGGCTGGTGAATAAGTTTCCATGGCTATTTCTCCTTCAAGGCTGCAGACATGTACCTCAGCCCCATGCTCTGAGGTTTGGTTACTGCAGGGAGGAGGACAAAATTATCTGGGTGTCAATATCCTCATTTCTCTGTTGAAGGTGCTACGAAATTCAGGATGGTCTCCAGGCCTCTCCAGACTAAGAGACTAAATCAACACCGGTCTCCCTTCTCTACCACAAGTGAATGACAGCTTTGACCCTTCAACCAGTTCCTTTACAAAGGAGGAAATTCCACTGGTTGTTCTCTCCATTATCTTACCCTGTGGCAACCTCAAGTGGCCCTCAGTGAATCTGGTCTCTTTAACATGGATATTTCACTGCAGGCTGCCTTCTGCTTAGAGCCACAGCTCCAGCTGGGAGCCTTGCTCCACACAGACCTCCTGTGAATGGGAATGATCCCAGGAGAACTGCAGGAACAGCAGCACAGGAACCACAGCATCAGCCAGGTTTAGAAGCACTCCTGGCAGGAGACTGTCAGCACACAAAGCACAGTCCTGGCATCCCCAGGTGCCAATACCAGGCCAGTGTCAGGGAGCAGCAACAGCCCCAGAGTTGCTCCCAAAAATAACCCATAGGGGCTGGAGAGTTTATTACCTCTGTGAGGATCAAGCGTGGAGACTTCAACTTCAGTGTAATCCACCTCAGCACTCTCAAAGTCAGGTCCTGCCCCAAAAATATCAAGAAAATGTTTCTTTGTAGGACTGCATGCTTCTTATGAGCTGTGGAGCTGATCCTGCTGCCACTGAAATGAGTGGACAAGTCCCAGCTGACTGTGTGTGATAGGTGCAGGTCCAGGCCCTGCTGATGGCAGATGGGAATTACTCTGCTAAGTTGTAAGGCCAGCCCATTCCTGAGGGTCATCCCACTCCAAAGGCAGGAGACCAACTAAAGGCAGATTTCTGAAACTGTGGGACATGCAAATTGTGCCTAAGACTGTCACTTGCAATGTAACACTTTCAAAAGTGGCACAACACAAAATAGAGTAGGGAATTACCAGAGCTCCTCCCATATTCCTGCTCCAGCTGCTCTTCCCTTTCTCTCCCTGCCATTACTTTCTTGTTTTCTGTGGCTGCTATGGCAGGACAGTTCCTATTCTGCACTTTCCTCACATTCAAGCCATCTTTATGTCTTTCATGGCCTCCCTCAGCACCTCCCATTCTCCAAATTTCTGCTTTGCCAATTAGCCCATTTCAGCACTTTTCTCCTAAGCTGCCCCTAAGCCTCACATAAAACATTTGGAATGGAACCCACTTTCCTCCTCAAAATGCTTCTCTGCCACAATCCCCACAGCAAGCCTGGCAATAATCAGACATCTGACTTCCTAGGACAGCTGGCTGACAGGAACTGGGTACCTGCTACAGCAGACACAAGAAACAGCTGCTGCTTTCTGCTCTATTTTTAGAGTGGGGTAAGGGTAGTTTTCTACCACATTTCTGTAAGAGCTGGAAGGAACCACAACAGTCATTCAGACTGAAATCCTGCAGAACAGATTTGGCAGATTATTTTATTCAGATTTCATAGCAGGTTATTTTTAGATTAAATTCTTACATATTTCAAGATCCAGAGAAGTGAAGAAATGACAGAGAAGTCATATAAGGATAAATCTGTAGAAAATCTTGGGTTTTTAAACAAATCAGAATATTTGTTATATAGAACTTAATATTTTGAGTACAAGTTGTATTTTTATACCATCCAACATTAGATGGCTTGGGATCCAGCACAGCTAATTACAATCCATAAGGCAATTGATAAAAGGATCCTATTGGTGTCATTTTGGACATGGGAGAAAAGGGATGGCCCTATCATTACTACCTCACAACTGAAAGCTACAAGGCTTTCAATTATAATATAATTTTAAAATCTATTGTTTGAGTATGGAATTACCTTTACTCTCATCTGTTGATTTCATGTGGTTTTCATTATCTTCAATGTAACCTGATCCTAAAATATGAAAGCCAAAGTTGAGCTGACACAGTGTTTATTGTAATCAATGAAATAAATGAATTACACAGCTGCAATTCCTACTGTCATTATCTGTATTTCTATATAACACATTCTACTTTTAGATTCCCACTAAGACATTCAGGTGGGAAGAATATGGCTTTTTAAATTATCAGCTAACAAACACCCAAGGGGCAACTTTGTCTATGTCAGGTGCTCTAAACATCATGCCCACCTGTCATTGCAAAGTGCACTGAGGTCCTGCAATGAAGGTGCCCAGGCAAGTTAACATCTCTATACTGTGGCCACATCACAGGGCAATGTGCCACAGCTCAAATTTCCTCTCTGATATAATTTTCTTGCAGCTGTGTCAAAAGCAGAAAGTAATTTTCTTTTACCATGATTTCTCCATCTGTGATATTGTCAATTGATTGCCTGGGAGAAGTGTCTGAGCAGACTTATAAACCAATCTGTGTAAGACGTGCTCATAAAAACTGTACAAAGACAAAATGACAGAAGATACCTTGGACAATGTTATTGGTATCCCTCTGTATTCCCAAAACATTGGGCCCCATCCAAACAATAACTATGAAGTCCAGAACGTTAATTAGATGTTTAATTAAACCAATTTACTAACAGTCTTATAGCAAAATAACCTACCTGAATAGTAGTTTCCATCACTGGGTGGTCTTGTTATTTTTTCACTTGTCAAGTTTGGAGCCAAGGCAGAACTGAAAAACAAACCAATAAAATTTGATGTAATTATCCAAAACCAGTCAATAAAACCAACAACATGATTCTGTGCAAAGATCAGTCACTATCTATGCTGACTACCACATATTCTTAACCACTGAAACTAATGAAAATTTTGCCTTTGCTTTAGGAGAAACACAAGGAAACTTTAAGGTCAAAAATGTTCCCTATTGCATTATTCTTCTTTAAGACCTCTGTAATTTCAATTTTATTCCATATTTAAATGCATTCAGATACAGACCTGATATTCTTGTATTTCACTTAACTGGCCTTTTTTTTTTTTCTATTTTTAGAGTATTTCCTCATCCTGTTGTTGTGTTAGCAGGTGGAACATGAAGCACAACCATCTATTGTCTGCAGATGTGCACTGCAACAGGCTATATTAATGCACAGCAAGGCATACAGCCCTTTACACACAGAAATATTGCACCACTATCATAAAGCAGGTGTCGTGGTTTAACCCCAGATGGAGCTAAACATCACACAGCCACTCACTCACTCCCCTGCCACGGAGGATTGGGGCGGAGGACTGGGAAAAGATAAACCCCATGGATTCAAATAAGAACAGTTTAATAATTCAAATAAAGTTAATAATAATAATAGCAATGAAAACGAGAGAGAGAGTGAGAGAAAGGGAGAGAGAAACCCAAGGAAAAGAAGGGATGCCCTGAGCAGCACCTCCACAGCCCCAGGCTCAGCGCGGTTTTGCCGCCGGGGCTGTGCTGTGACGGCGACCAGCACCTCCTTCATTCAAACTTCAGTAACCCTGCAACAGAAGGGTCTTCCAAGAGGTGGGACCAGGCAGCTGCTTCATTTCCTCCATCTCCAAGGCTGCTACACTGTAAGCCCACCAGGATTCTTCTGGGTCCTTGAAGTACCCACTCCTGAGATAGTCTGTGCCCTTGGAACTTCTGGGCCAGTCCCAATGGGGGCTTCTGATTCCCAGTCAGGCTGATTTCAGCCTCCAGCAGTCAGCTCTTGGAATCCCCCTCCAGAAACATAAGTGGGTTCTGGCCCTTCACAGCCTGATTCCATCAGGGTACACTGTGCACCCGTGTCTGCTACAGCCTTATACTCCTGGGGGGCTGACGTTATGGGCCACGTGATCCACACAGTCCCGTAAACAAGGCTGTCCCTCTCTTCCACATGGCTGGAGGCAGAGCCCCTCTAGTCTTGGTCATAGGTTTATGCAACTTGCTTCTTGTGAAAATGGAGTAGAATTCCTTTCCAGAGGATCAGGAATGAGATCAGCCCTTCCACTCTATCTGAGGAACTGCCCACTGCAGACCGCAGTGGCAGCTTTCCTGGAAGAACCCCCTCTTGTGATTGTTCTTCCTTGCAATTCATGTAGGGCTGAAGTAGAATTTCTATCCTCGTGTTGTCTCTGTAGACCTGCAGAAAAAGCCAGGGTCTCCCCTGGTGTGTCCTCTCAATATCCTCCCTTGACCAAATGACACTTTCTGTTACCAGCTGAGATTCTGGACTGTGAATGTGGGGAGTAGAACCTAGATCCTCTTTCAGCTGCTCAACTGGTTTCTCCACAGCAGGGACAAGGGAGGAAGAGATTTTTCTTTCTGTACTGCTAGAGGTGGGGAGCCACTGTCTCCACCATTGGTGCCTCTTTGTGTCTCCAGACAACACTGCCAGTGAGTTGGTGTACAATGATGGTGCACTCTGGTGTACACGTTTGTGATACATGGTGTGTGCACATTAGGCTTCATCTGTGAGTGACCATGTGTTGTTTGGGTCATAATAAATTATCTACCTCTAAGCATGGCTAGTTCTCTGCTGTACTAAGTACCTCTCTCCATTATGGTCCACTTGCCTGGGCGATACAGAACATCCTCTTTGAAGAAATACCTTTCCTCGACAAGAGCTGCCTCCAGAGGCTCAGGACTTATTTGTGTTACTTTTCCAGTCACCTTGTCAATTCACCCTTCCCTAGAAAATGATCACAGCTGCTTGGCTTCCCTACTCCCTAATTCCACACCACCAGCCCCATTATCCCAGCATCTGAGCATCCAGGTGATAATGTGCTCACCTGGATCATGGCTGAAATCCTTTTGTATATCCCACAGCTCACTCAGGGGCAGGGATCAGGTGCCTCTTGTTCTGCCTCTTCCTCCTGTTCTTGTTATGACCCTGCTTTGTCCTTCTTTACTAAACAAGCCATCTTTCCTGGGCATTTCTTTTCCTTTTTTGAGGGGCAACTGCTACAGACAGGGGTTGGTCCTCTGGTTCAGCTGCATCACCCACCCCTGGGGTGAGTAATGAGTAAAGTGTCTGTGATTACAGGAGTTTGAGTGCCCACTGTGCCTGTCGTGGGGGGTTGGAGTAGCTGCAAATAATTTTTTGACCCTAAACAAGAGCTAAACCACATTCAGCCACTTGCTGGTTCCTACCAATAGAACCATGCTGGTTCCAACATCCTAAGTGTATTCAAAGTTCTCCTAATTCTCAAATGCTTTGGTAATTAGGCTGGAGAAGAAAGGGAGGCTGTGGGAAGATGTCTCTCCTCCATAGGCTGCTTGTCCGAGGAGTCGGGTAAAAGATGCAATTGTGAATAATTCCCAACAGGTGTCTCCCCACGCACAGGTGATGGCAGCGCTGAGACACGCCCAGGTGAATTAAAACAATACCCTCAGCCCTGCCCCGAAGGCAACAAACACTACAGTGTGCAGTAGTGCAAGCAAGGTGTTGGAGAGCACAGCTCTGAGAGCAAACAAATCAACACGGTGGCCAGCGGCTATTAAACCACAAGGAATGCTTGTAACAAACTTGTTTCAACATGCACGGGTCAGATCTGTTGTTAACTTCGAGTCCCACGTTGGGTGCCAAAGAGGGCTGTTGTTGTTTACCCCAGCTGGTAACTAAGCATCCTCCCTCACCCACCCCACTCCCAGTGACACAAGGAGAAGGATTGGAAAAAGGTAAAACCCAGGTAAGAACAGTTGAGATAAGAACAGTTTAATGATTGAAATAAAGTAAAATATAATAATAATAGTAATAATAATAGTAGTAGTAATAATAATAGAAGGGGAGAGAGAGAGAGGAGTAAAACTCAGGAAAAACAAGTGATGCTCAATACAATTGCTCAGCACCTGCTGACTGATGCCCAGTCCAGCCCTGAGCACTGACAAGTGCCCCCCAGACAAATCCCCCCAGTTTCTCTACTGGGAATGACACTCTATGGTGTGGAAGATCCCTTTGCCAGTTTGGGTCAACTGTCCAGGCCACGATCCTGCCTGGCTTCTTGTGCCCCTGCTCACTGGCAGAGCATGGGAAACTGAAAAGTCCTTGACTTAGTGTAAGCACTACTTAACTAAACAGCAGTGTTATCAACACTATTCTCACACTAAATGCAAAATACAGCACTGTACCAGCTACTGAGAAGAAAATTAACTCTATCCCAGCCGAAACCCAGACAGGAAGGCATCTTACCCAGACATCTCCATGGATGGTCCTTTAGCTTGACAGAGAAAAACAAAACTTCTATTAATAGGTTGTACAAGTAAAGAATTTAAAAGTAAAAATCTTAAAACAAAAATATATTGTCTGTTCCTGTCAGAGTAGTTTCTCCTGTCTATCACAAAATTAATTACCTCATGTCTTATATCCTGTTTATCTCCCAGGTCCCTTAAGTCTCTCTTTCACAGAGAACCCTAGATCCCAAACCCCAGATTTTAACCTAGACAATTTAAGCAATCTGGGACATCCAAATGCTCCAGACTTTCCCAAATAATTTGCTATGTACAGGATATCACAGGATAAATGAGATATATTTATTTTCTGAAATAACTAGACCTAAAAAAATACCTTAATGATAAAAGACAAATCCCTAAATGAAATTGTATTACAGAGTGGAAGAAAAAAACCTAATCCCATAAACTAATAATCTAAGTTTGCTTCATGAGGACTAGAGAAGTAGCTCAATTACACCTGAGTTTGGACCCTAAATCAAATTGTTATAGCTCCATAAGGGATCGGAAACCTCCTCAGGCCCTGTCTGCCTCTACATTGCCTGAGGCTGAATTTCAGACCTAGGACTGCATGGGAACAGTGTAATTCTGGCCTGTATTTTATAACCTTTGCCTCCCCAGGGCCTGCCCAGCACTATTAGTTACATGTTTTGCCCAATATGCTGCTTGGAAAGCTTCAGCATATTTGCAGCCTAATTTGAGTCACCTAGTATTTCTAAGTAGATTCTTTTAAATGTGTTTAGTCATCTCTGAAGCCTCACCCCCACAAGCCTTTGCTGCTGAGACAAATGCAAGTTTAACTGTAATACATCTGTCCCCAAACAAAGGGAAGGGAACCATTCATTACCCTTTTTCTTTTTACGCAGAAACCACCATAAAGCGACTGCGACTGCTCCTGCCATGGCTGTCAGGACAAATGCAGCAATGACTCCTTTCTGCCAAGCTGCTAAGATGACTGCAAATAAGAAAAACAGGTTTAAGAGAGTAGTTACAGTGACAGGTCAACACTACAAAATTCTGTAGTTCCTGACCTTCATTTTACTACACATCAATCTTCTTACACACTGGGGAAGATCTTGGAAGAGACTTGTGTGCCAAGTCTTCTAGTGAGCCTCTCCTTTGTGACCAAAAGCTCAAGCTTGTGATCAGCAGCTTGGTTTTAGTTTGCATCTTGCTCCTTTGGCTTTTGGGCATCCCCTTAATTTTTCTATGTAAGCTGGACAATCTCTGTTTATAAAGACATCTCTCTGTTTAACTTCTGACAGCAGTGGAACAAAAAGCACCAGTAAGGTGGCATTAACTACTCCAGTAAGGAAGTTATACTGAGGAACACCTCAAATCAGATGGCCTCACCTGTAAAGGTGACAGAATTGGCAGCTTATCATTAATGAGCTCACCACTGATGGTTATTGGACGGCTCCTCACGTCCACGCTGGCTCGGTTCGAAGCCATGCAATAATAGGTCCCTGTGTCCTTCCTCTTCATTGTTTTCTTGTGCCATACAGTTCTGTCTGAATATTCCCTTACTTCATGTAGAAGAACTTCATGATCAGTTTTTTTAAAAAACTTGAAGTCAATTGGCCAAGATCCTTCCTTCACAGAGCAGAGGAAAGCAGCATCACTGCCAACTTCTACTTCTCCATACGGAACACTGCCCAAACTGGCACCCCTGATTGGTACTACAGAGGAAGGCACAAAGAAAACAAATATTAGCACTATTAGAAATAACTTTGATGACAAAATATTGTATTGTAGAAATGCTTGCTTTAATGCTTAGTTAAACAGAGACTGAATGCACAGTATTAATCTTTCTGAACAGTCTCTGCCAGACAGTATCCTCCAGTAAATATTTTTATAGACCCAGAAATAGAGAGGGCATGATAAAGAAACAAAGCAGACACAGGAAAAAAATTATATCCATTCCAGAGAGGTCAGTCAGTCTCTTTCCTTAAAATCCTTCAGATGCCCCTCTGGCCCCAGCCTACAAATTATTTAATTTCCAGAAATAATACACTCAGCAATTCCTTTGTTTAAATAATTATGGTGCAATTTATGTAGTTCTGCTTTCATAGTTATGTAGAGTTATGCTGGCTTATGCTAATTCTGTGGTGTGTTCTTGTCACTTTTAATATACAATAGAGGTTGTCAGGAGATAATGGATCGAGATCTCCAAAAGCATAAGCAAATCCCAAATTTCAATGGTTACAGAATATAGTAAACACAAGGAGAAAAGTTAGTTTGCATTGGAAGAAGTTGTAAGAATATGCATAGCCAAACCATTGTTTTTAAGTCTGCTGGTTTCCAAATGAAGCACATGAGCATACACAGAAGTAGCCTAGGAGCAGATGAGCTTCAGCCTTTGTAACTACAGGGGGAGAAAATGGACACACATTGTGTGATGCAAGACATCTAGAATGTCAGAAGCTTTGCAAAATGTTTGGGATATGAAGCACGTTTTGCTAAAATTCCCAAAGAAAAATTCTCTGGAAGTATTATAAATGTGTTTGGGGAAAAGCTGTGGATAACACAAGGCAGCTGTAAAGAAGGAATCATTAAGGCAACACTGGTACAGAAGCAGAGGAAGGAAACCAGATTTGACATGAAAAGATGGTGGTCATGGAAGCTGTATTTGTGTTAGGAAGCAGATTTAGATATAAGATGGGTTACTATGACTGAGCCTCTGACAGAGAGAATTGCTCTGGAAAACATAAGTCCTTTTCCAGATCTGGTACAGACAGAAAGGACAGAATACAGAGAATGTGAAGTCACCACCTCACCAGTGATGGACTGTGGAAGACTGGCAAACAGGGCTCCAGATAATGGCCTTCTCTTTAGAACTTCTAAACACTGTCACAATATATAACCCAAACCACAGCTCTGACAGCTGGGATACACCAGTTAAAGCAAAAAAATACCCACTTGTTAATGGACTAAAGTTATGCTTTGTGTTTGTTTGTTTATTTGTACCTTGTTATTTCAAAATACCTTGACTTCAAATCTCCCTAGATAAAATTCTTTAGAGTTTTATCATTCAGCTTCTCTCTACTGTTAGTAAATGGTGGAATTGATGAATTTAAGGTGAGTCCTAAGGTGCTGTAGTCTGGTGAATGCAAAATTGTATTTAAAAGCCCTGTTTGGGAGCTCAGCAAGTGGAGAGCGTGCAATAATCCAACTGACTCAGAAGAAATGCAACAATTCTGGATTTATCTGTTCGAGTCATACACAACTCGGTGTCAAAATTCAGAAGGAAAACAGCCTATTAATCACAAGTTTATCTTATTAAGACCAACACCATTTGGGTTTAAACTAGGGTGCAAAGCTGAAAACTCCTTGGTAGAGAGAAATTACCTTTTCTTTTTCAAAGATCAAGAATTGACTTTTGCTCTGGTCCTGGACTACAGTGCTGTGATAGGCAACTATTTTAACTCAAGTGAGCAAGAACTTGTAAACATTTCACATCCATTTTGCTTAGTCCACCGTTTGTTGCTACAGTTTCAAAACTCTAAATATTACATTAGACAAGAAGAAGAAGAATTAAACAGACTTACCTATCACTGTGATATTTAGAATATTGCTAGTTTTCACACCACTGGAGTGATTGTTTCTCGCATCACATTTGTACCCTCCATCATCATTTAGTCCAATATCTTCATCCAAGAACGTAGCATATGTGTCATTAGTTACATTTTTCTTAATTTCATCCCCTTTGTAGAATGTGAATGTTATTGGTGGTGTTCCCATCACTGAATGACAGATTAATTGTAGAGACTTCCCTAATACCACCTCTGGTGAACCGCTGACAACGGAAAGAGTTGGCTTGGAGACTGGAGCTAAAAGGTGAATTTAAAAAATTGTTGCAAATTGCACTGCATAAGGCCAAAAGACACAATATTATTCTGTAGAAAGCATAAATATACAATATTTAGCTAGTTTGCAGACACAGTCTATATTGGGAAGCTCTTTCTCATCGATAGAATGGAAATGGGGGGACTTGAACAAATCAATAGCGTAGATAATAGAACATATGTGACTTTGAATAAAGCAGCATACAGGGACAATATGAAGCAAAACAAGGAAAGGATCAGTGACACAGCTGTAGATCATCCAAATTCCAAAAGTAGCTCTGACCCAAGGAACAAGTCTGCTCCATGTATGACCTGAGAGAGATTGCACATCTCCTCCTCAGGGCCCTGCTCCAGCAGCACAGTGAAAAATCCAGTTCATCCCTTGGCAGACTGGAGAACCACTGTGCCTGTTCCATGAGAGGGAAGGGCACTGGAGTACTCATAGCTGGTGAGGGGGCTGTGCTTTTAGCAATGAATCCTTGGCTTTTCTAGAGCAGAGCCAACCAGATGACCTCTGGCTCTCCTGGCTTTCTGCCTGGAGGGGCAGAGATTCAAGGCAGACACTGAGAGAGCTTCAGATCAATGCAAAACATTCCTTGCAGAACATTCCTGGCTCCTGCAAATGGTAGTGAATGAGAGTTTATCTGGTCCCTAGCAGAACCTAGGGGCCAGCAGGAAGCCATTCCAACTCCCTTCTCCGAGGGCCAGCCCTGGAAAGTATGACTTGATTATATCACAATACACCAAATCCTCTGCAGCTAAAGCACATGCCACAGAAATTCATGTTGTAAGAACTAACAGACACCCTGCTAGTTCATGGACTAGAGACTGATTCTGTAAACAGATGTCCTTATTTATAAGCTTCTGGTTTAGATCCTTCCCCCACCCTGGTGCTTCTAAGCTCTGTGTCAACTCACCATAAACACTTATCCTTACAGGTTTGCTCTCCTTGACTATTCCTTTTACTTCAGCTTTGCAGGTGTAAGATCCAGTATCATTCACATTAACTTTAATTGCTAAGACTCTAGATTTTTTCAGCAGGATGTCTCCACTGGAACTTTTCCGTAGTATAGAGAAGTTAGCTCTCCGTAAACCATTAATGCTGCAGTTCAAAATTAAATCTTTACTTTCATCCAACTTAGTCATGGAAGCAGACAGTGTTGGCCTGGGGAATAATTCTGCAAGATAAAAAGAGAGCTGACCCATTCAAAATTAGCCTGGAAGAATATGACTACTTATCTCAAAGTATACAGAATGAAGGACATACTGATAGTTTATAATTTGGGAACAAAACAATTGTGTTATTTTAATATTATTGTATTTTCAGGGAAAACAGAAACTTAGCATTTTCTTGAAACCACTTTTCACAGATTGTTTGAGGATATTATTTTAGCTGGGAAGCATAGGTGGGCAAAAATCAGAAACTAAAATCTAACCAGCCTTTAAATTACAGAAAATTTACACTGGGATCTGGAGGTTGCACTTGGATCCTGAGTTCTGCCAAATTTAAATATTAATATTTCGAGTAAAATCTAAGATGAACAGAAGTTTTACCTGACACAAAGACATTCAGTTTGGTGATTTTAGACACTGCTCCTTGCTCCACCTTACACAGGTATTCACCACTGTCCTCTTGAGTAGCTACTGTAGAGTATTTCAAAAATTTCTTATCTCGTACACTGTTCAGTATTGTTCTGTTTTTCTGGAAGATGATTTCAATGCCACGCATTTGAGCTACCACGGTTGAGCATTCAAATTCTATTTGGTCTCCTTCTGTAATGTTATTGGAGGGCCTGGTGATCAGAGTGGGCTTTATAAATGGTTCTGCAAGAGAATACACATAAACATACAGACAGATTGGTATACTTATAAATATGTGACCCAATTTTTATCTATGGCTAGCAAAGAAATGTAAAAAGAAAAGTTAAACAACTTACCCTTGACTGTAACAAGTGTTTTGTTGCTGTGTTGGGAGCTTTCCCATCCAGATCTTACTTGTCTCTTGCCAAAGCAATCAAATTGTAAAATATCATCTCCCGCTTCAACGTAATATTCCATTTCAGAAAAATTTTGGTTTTGTTCAGGTATACGTTTTTCTATAGGCTCTGAATTTGTCTTTATCTTCCGGAAAAAGAACTCTAAAGGAGGTACTTCTTCTGGCAGCTCACAACGTAATTTCACAATTTCACCCTCTAAAACTTCTTTTTTGTCAGCAGTCAGGATTGGCTTGGTCATTCCTTACAACAGAAAACAAGAAAAGAAACAGAACTTTGCATAATCCTGAAATAACCAGAACCTCTGATGACTGTGGGAATGATTTATACTGATCAACAGTTGCAAATAGTTTGCAAGAACCAAAAGATGACCATGTAACTACTCAGTGCTGACAAATTCTGTCCAAGATGCTTTTCCAAGGGGAAAATGTCACCTGCAGTCAAGAACACATCTAGAAAGTGTATGGGTGGAGGTGGCCTCTGCTCTCATAAGAGATGAAAGAACAAGACTGAGACAACATTGTCTACAAAAGTGGCCCATGGCTGATGCTGGCTTTGGTGATGGCTCTCACACCCTGAGCATCCCTATTATTTCCAGCACTTCCAGGAATCTGCCCACCCCTCATCATGATTATTGGGGTGGACACAACTTTCACAAATAATTCTTTCTCTAGTCTAGGGAACAGTGGCTCAGGAGAGTGGGGATGGTGGCACAGACTGTGTTCCTGACTAGCACTGATCTGTCCTGGAGCCTTGGGGTCCTGAGTTCATTTCTGTGCCTCAAGGGGATTAGTACCAAACTCTCATCAAGTACTGTGATGTCAAGGATAAAACACACTTTGCAAGAGACCCTGTTTAAGCACTGACTATTATTCCTTCCCTGTAAGGTTGCTGTCCCTCTGTATCTCATCTGCCATGTCTGACAGAACACTCACCTGCTACCCAAACATAGATGGTCTTACTGGCACGCAACTTGACGCCTGCTCTCACCCTACATTCATAGTCTCCTGTATCTGAAGATTTGGCCACTGGTATTTCATACCGTGCAACTTCTTTGTCTGATATGGTCATAAACACAAGCTTCCCATCCTTGAGAAATGTGAAATTGTGCTTCAGCTGGAAATCGGTGTTTTTGCTAATATCAGCGTGGCAGATGATTGACATCGGAGCTCCATTCTTCACTGTGCCAGGTGGTTCAACCTTGATTTCAACTCTGTTGAAAGTAAAAACTTGATAGAAAATAAAAAAGAAAAAATTATATTTATTTTAAATTAGTCCAATATAACACAGTTATCTCAAGCTGCCACGTTTAAATTACAAAAATCAATTTTTAAATTTATGTTTAATTTGATAGAAATATTGTCATTTAAATTGATAAGTGCTTTTAGAAATAAAGCCCATGGTAGTATTTATATAAATATGTATATGTGTATAGGAATGTATGTGCATAGAAATATATTCTGGTTTTATAACCACAGCAAGAAAAAGAATTTGTAGCTTAAATGTTACAACTGTTAGGCTCCTGGTATAATTGATATTTATATTCTCACATCTCGAGGAACAAGTATAGAGAAAGATGTATTAGTTCATTCACTTTCTCTTCCTTTAAAACTTACACTTCAGGGCTATGCCCATTTTGGTCAGGATTTGCATTAGAAATTGCTACTCAAATAGAAAAACTTTCCTGCATCTAAAGAAGTCCCTTGTCCTGCACACTTCCCAGCTATTTATAATGTGTCCTTGCTAGAGAGACTCTGGGCCATAAAATCAGTGAAAAGCTTGAATTTCTTTACATGTGAGTAAACCACACGACAGCAAGGAGCAAACATTTCTGCCAGGTGATAGAAAAAAGGAAGCATGCAGAAATTATGTGCTGGGAGCCAGCAGGACAATAAGATAAAAAGTAAACACGTTCCTTTCAGAATACAATTTTGAACTCTGTTCAGACATGATCAATTCTTTTGCAAGACCAGCAGACAGTGCCCTTAACTTATATTCTATAATTTTATCCTTCCTCCTTCCTTGTGGGCATGAGAGGGATTTTTATATACCAAAACAAAATGTTAATTTTCTCTGCCACCTCTTTTGTGGCTCAGTAAAGCAAATTACTCTAGGAAAGACTTCACCTTTATTAAGGTATAAGTAGCACATCTCTGATTTAAACACTATACCAAGAAACACCACCAAGTAAGCCCTTTTTTTCATATAGTCAAATTTCATACTGAGCTATTGTACAGCAAATCCAAATAAACTCTGTTATAGATGCATACCAACTGAGGAATTAATTAAATTAGTTATATTAAATTTCTACATTAAAAAACCCCAACAAAACAACAAAAATCTACCATTCCCTACCTTTCTCCTGAGCGTAAAGTTCTGAACCTGGGGAAAAAAAAAAAAAGAGAAAAAATGTTATTTTCAAAGTTTACAGATTGAGAGACAGTAATGCAAAACTGTAAAAGGCCTCAAGCAACGCCAGACAAACCAGAAACACATGTACCCACCCAGATATTTAGTTATCAAACTTACACTGCAAGAAAATCACCAGAAGAACAAGATACATCTCGTTCCTGAAGAGCAGACACTTTAATTCCAGAATAAAACAATATTCATTATCAGAGGTGATGCCTCCAGGTACCAAAATCACGTTATGCTTCTTTCCCTTGCTGTTTTATGGAAACAGATAAAAATTTGCCATTAAAATTTGTACGTTTTCCCAGATCTTCAGCAGAAACTGGCTGGATCAAGTAATCGTTCCCATTACTGGAAACTGGAAATGGCAAACAATGAGAATGTATCTGCTGCTCCCAGGCAGATTACTGGTCAGGAAGTGACTGGACTTTTCCTGAGGGCGCTACCAAATGCATTTGCTTTGTTTAATTTCTTAAGGTGTATTAAAAAAACAAGAAGTTCCAATGACATTATCCTGCAGTTCCTGTCAATATGGGTATTTTTAAGTCACGATTAACCATTTAGGAACACAAATTACCTTTGCTATTTGACCTCAGCAGATACTTGAGCAAATACTTCCCTTCATCTTAACAGAAGACTCTTTCAGAGAATAGATGTACATAATTACTCATTTTCCCCCTTTTACCTCCATTTCTAGGTCTTCCATTTTTGCTGTGGCAAAGAACACCTGTACTGTAGTTTACACAATAAATTCAAATTATCTCAAAAAGCAGAGGTACTGTTGTGTGAGACTAGAATATTGACAGGTGGAGCTCTCATACTACCATCATATATCAAAAACATTGATCTGCACCAGATTTTATTTTATGCAGTTAGGACAGCACAAAGGACACACAATCACAAACCTTAAACCCCTCAGGAAAGAATCGGACAGAGTTCCAATTCTCAGCAGAAATCTGCAGCAGCACTGGCACAATTTGAAACAGAGAATGCTTCTCCATCATCCAGGATATTCCCTTCAGTATATCAGCCTACTTTCAAGTCACACCTAAGCCATTCCCTCCAGTCCTGATACTGACTGAAACCTACAGGCTGGACAAAATGAGTTGAAACCAAGCCCTTCAGAAAGTTTCTCAAGTTGTGTCATCCAGAACTCCCCAAGCTGTGATTTAGTTATTCTTGAAAACTGAGTGCTCAGCTCTTATTATCTCTTTGTTCTTTCCCCTGTGGACAGAGCCAATGCTTTCCTTTAATTCCAGCAACATTTTCCAGGCTTGTTAAAACACTGCATAAAACAATACAAAACACATTCACAGAGATCCATAAATGAGGCAGACAGCTTCACTGTTCATATGAAATCCCTTTCTTTCCTCCTGGGGTGAATGAAAGCTGTAGTTTTCCCCCCAAACCACTGTTTTAAAGCTATAAGTCCACGTCAATGATGGTATTACCCACACCAGCATGGAATTTTACAAAAGGAAACAGAAGGAAAACACTCATCTATTTAACAATGTATGGGCTGCAAGAACGAGGCCTCTCTGGCTGTTTTACAGAATGGCACAATAGTCACAGCAATTAAGACTAAGCTGTTAACTAGTGTAGTGTTTGTCCTGCTCAGTCCAGGCTGTTTGTAACAACCACCACCAACAAAAGACTGGTGGCTTGGCCAGCTGCCAACCATAGTCCCCAGAGACAGGTAAAGGAAAAGAGTAGGAGGACATGTGGCAGGTAGAGAACAAAGGTAAATCAACTTTTGCTATTGGTAACAAAAAAATAGGAAGGAAGGAGATTTTCCCCTTCCCCCTTTCCCTGTAGAAGAATTCAGCAGGACACAAAAAGCTCAGCAAAACCACATCAGTCTTTCCCACGGGGGGACAAAGGTTCCTCTGAGCCCCAGCGGGGGAAGGAGGGTGAAGGTGGGCCAATATCCTTCAGAGAGGGCTAGCAGGGCTCAGGTCAGAGCCAGGTTCAAATGGAAAGGCCAGCTTTAGGACAAAATAGCTCAGGATTAAGGTTTAATGGTGCCAAAACCACAGACTGTTGCCAGATGTCACTCCCAAGTGAAGTCCATCTCACAAGATTCTACAGGCTGATTAAACTGTCATGTTCCTGACAAGCCTCAACATGTCTTGGAGAGGAAAATCAAGCTGCTATTGACCACAACTCAAGAATTAAATTCTACTGCAGGAATTTAGTCCAAAATGACATTTAACTTGAGAGAAAAACATTTCAAACACACAAGAACATTTTGATACCATCTTTCATGCTGAAACTGGAAACCACATTGACCTAAAGGATGTAAACTTAAAAGTACCTGTGCCAGCAACACAAATACATATTTTCCTAACAGCCATTTTATTGTCATCTCTCAAGATACATATTTCTGAATTACTTAAGAGCTAATTTAGTCTAATTCACATAATATAAAAAACTCTATTCAATCCCTATCATACCTGTGGGAAAAGCAGGACTGACCTCAGAAATGCAACACACCTTCTGAAGCAGCCAGAATAGCCATTATAATCTGACTGAATGCCCTTTGAAACTCATGGGAATCATCACATTTAATCTACTGCCAATGAATTGGACCCTTACACACTAAACCTCATCTGGGAATTCACAATCCCTGTTTCTACTGGCTGGATGCTCTGCTACTTGCTCACATGTGACATTTCCTAAGAGCCACCACCTCTGGCAACCGAACAGAGCTTTGCTGAAATGAGAGGCAAAGCCTATTTCCCTAACTAAGGGAAAAATGCTGAATAAGATTTTCAATTTTTTCCCTCTGCAAGTGGAGTGTTTTTAGGCAGTCCCTGATGACAGGAAAGGCAGCTTGGAGTTCCCAGCCCACTGCAGCTGTTTGTTTCCATGCGCTCACAGCAGAGAGCAGCCGCAGCACCGACCTCCAGCACGGACACCTCACATCTCACCCACCGATTCAGCCAAACTTCTGGGGCCCCTAGTCTCAAATGCCCATTCCTGGTGGCACTTTCACTTTCCTCAGAAAAGAAGAAGGCTTTGTGTGCGTCGCCTTCCAGTTCTAACTGGCTGATTTATGGATTAGACATTTTTGGGCTCAGAAATCTTGTCACTGATCATGGAAGCTCCACATAATTTCGAGTGTAGGTTCACTGACTTGAAATACAGTTGATTGCTATAGAGGACTATCTACAAATGTTTAGGATTTTTCTGAATTTTATTTTAAAAATTTTAAAAATTCAGAAATCGACGTCTATCTACACTGAAGTCAACACAAGTTTTCCAGGAACTAAATCAAGACCAGCTCTTATTTCTAATCTCTCAATTCCTGACACATATATTGCTTTGATTTCTTACAGCTGTAACCTGTTTTGCTTACTTACCAATTCCTGTTTCAGTATACTCACAGATAATAGAACTATAACAACACTGCTGTTTTCCCAAGTCTAGACAAATCCCTGGTGAGCTGGGAATGAAACAAATTCTTTCTACATACATTTTCAGGGCATATTGTCTTCTCTTGAAAGTGGGACATTTGCATCAATTATTTTTGTTTTTAAAGCATCTCTTTATACCTCCCTAGAGAAGAATAAAAAATTAATTGTTCTCCATGGATTTGAATACTTACAAGAACATTAAAAAAATTAACACTGCCTTTTTCTGAGAAGTCTGGAAGTTCCACAAATTACAATTTACAGAAACTGGATTGCCAAGTTTGTCTGGGTATAAATTACATTTCACAATGGCACCATCTGCTGGGAGATGAGCAAGACAGTGAAGCACACTGGGCTTCCCTCACTGCCCTCTTTCTCAATTAAACATTGGATGACTGATATCCAACACCTCTTCCAAATGGCAACATAAATTAAACGTCGAAAAATAACTAAAGGAACCAGAAGGCTGATAATGACAGAATATCACTGAGGTTTTCACCCTGGAGCTTCTCCTTTTAATACAGCAGGAGCTAATTATTACTATTTGTTTTGACACTTCCTCACTGGTACAGTGCAACACTGAAAAGAGCAGTAGAAATCTGTCTTGACTTGTATTTCACACAGCACACTTAGAAATTCTTTCAGACAAATAAGAGAAATTCCTTCTTTTAACAATGTGAAATCAATTGGTGATTACAATGTGATCATGGTCTGTGGGAACACCTCGAACTTTCTCTGTGCCAGTGGTGTGTGACTGACTCAGCTCCTCAAGGACATTTTTAGCTGCTGTCCCACTACTGGATGAACAAGTTCCTCAGTTCAGAAACACACACCACACCCTGTCACTGTCACATAGTGCCCTTTACTGGCAATGGACCAGGATTTGCTTAACATCCAGCATTTCCAGATGTAGCTGGAAAACAGCCTCAAGCTCTGCAGCAATATCCATCAGAGTATCAGCAGTGACAGAGGAGAGGTCAGTAACTTCTGGCTGCAGAGGGAATTAATCCTGGAAATATTTTTCTTTCTTTTACCATTATTTTAATGTTGTTTGATGATTCCACAAGCATTATTCCACATCAGTTTCATCAGTAAAATTCAGTTGGTAGTGGCTCAATGAGCTGATCCAAGTTGACAGAAAATCTTTCAGCAGCCTGTGCAAACCAAGAGGCAGAATTGATTTGCTCCTGATCTGCTGCAGGTGCCCACACACAGCCAGCCATTGCTGCTCCTCATATAACTGATGGATAACTGCACAGAGGGGCAGGTACTCCTCAGATACACCCCAGAGTACACCAAGAAGGATTGAAAAAGGCAGAAAAAAATAGATGTAGTCAGTCCTGGAATATGTATTCTTTTTTAAAACATTTTTTTCATTACATATGTTAAGTATTGGGGGTGGGGGCGTGGGTGGGGAGAAGTTTAACTTTTTCAGAGGTTAGGAACCAGAAAAAGTTGAAATTACACCTGTGAGTAAGCTGAGTGATTTAGCTAACAGAGCACTCTATCCTGCACTCTTACAGCAAGTCCTGAAAACATTTGTCTGGAACAATTTTCATGCAGTGATGTTTGAATTTATCCCAAAAGAAATGCATTATTAACCTCAGTCTTTGGTGTTTCATAACTTTTTTCTTTCTTTTTCCATTGTTGGGAGATTATTTGGAGGACAGACATACCATTTAAAAATATTTCATCTTTGGGGGATTTGGGAGCAGCTAGGTTTATTAAATTTGGTACCCAAAAGTTCCTTTCACCTGCTGACATGTTCTTTACAATCTGCAGTCAATTGAAAAGCATTCACTATGTCAAAATTCTCTTTCAGAACCAGAATAAATTTAAAGCTACCTTAAATATGCACCGAAAAGAGATCCTTTCCTCTTCTTCTCTTATTTGTCCTCCAGAAAAACAATTCTCTCACAATTAAACACTATGTACTTGAAATAAACAGCAGACTTACCCCCACAGCCTTTTTGAGTAGGAGTTTGAAAACCCAGTATTGAGTAACCTGCCTATATAAGTAAAACCTTTTTGCAGACAAAACAGGAGCCTTGATTTAATTCATCACCAGACATAACTGTCAGTCCACGTGATGCAGACATCCACTGCAGCGGATGCTCCTCCAGAATGCAGGACCTCTCAGGATGAGAAACTGGGACTGGGAGTAACTATATATAATAATTCTTACAACTCTGCTGAAACAAACAAATTTCCTTGGAAGCCTGTGACAGAACAAAGTTCTTGCTACAGAACATTATCCCAGCATTTTCATCCTCAAGTTAAAGAACTGACCTTGTGAACGAGAGCTCGGTTTGGCTTATTCCCTTCCACCTGCTTGCTTGAGGCAGAATATTGCCACAGCACCACATGATACATATTTCCCTTTCTGATGTCTTAACTTACTTGTTTTGGCTGGATGACTTCTGTTCTGTTCTGCAATGTTCCGCTCATTATTCTTTGTCAAGTTTATTCAGTTCTCCTTACATGTATAACCACATTAATTACAGGCAGGAAAGTTGCAAATCCAATAAAAAGGGAACTCCAAGCTCACACAGTACCTTACTGCTGCTATAAAACTCTTTGTACACATGCTGAGAAAACCAACATCCTCTTAGTCCAAAGGCAATAGCCAGCTCTGCCTGAAAAACAATCCAGATGAAAGCAAACTTCTCACTTCCAAACAGAAACCAGGGCTTTGGACCAGCACTTGTCTTCCCTGGACACTCAGGCTGAGCATCCTGGGGAGAGCCTGCACACCATGAAATCTGCTGTATATGAGAGATTCTGGTGACACCTAAACTTTTTTTTCTTTTTAGAAGGTATAGCTAAATTCACAGCTCCTTTACCCACACACGAAATGAAGCAGCTTCTTAGAAAAGGCATTGGGTTTCAGGTGAGCACCAGCAGCCAGGGTTCCTGGGGGCTGTTTGTGAAGGTTTCTCACAAGAGCAGGCTCCCACAACAACAAAACACACAAACAGCCCCATCCTCCCTCCAACAGCTGCACTTTCACACGTGCTTCCTGAAGCTGGGAAAAGATATTCCGTTCTTGTGGTTTGCTGACAGCATTTCCACATCAGAAATGTTTCTGAGAGGAGGGTGGAGACTGTCTCAAAAGAAATTAAAAAGAAAACAAACCCAAACAAGTAAGCCTCCAGCAAAATTTAAAAAACAAGGCGGAAGGAAGTGCACACAACATTCTGTGAGGAAATTTTGCAATGCTGCAACAGCCAAGGGTTGGGCAAGGATTCTGTATGACCCAGGGAAGGGCTGCAAGGCTTGTTTTGTTGCCTTCAGTAAGTGGAAAGAAAGAAATAAGAAACAAGACAAGGATGACTGTTAAGTCATTTTCTGTGTAAGCAATTGTACAACAGGGCCTGCAGTCCTGCAGAAGGCATTGCCCATGCACAGCTGACATTTACTTCACCCAGAGTAAAAAACATCTGCTTGCCAATCCTGTCATTATGTAGCTTTGTATTACTGATTACTTCATCAAATTAGTCATCAGGTTTGTTTATGCAGTAGTGTTGAACTCAAATTCTTTATGAGATTTGTACCTTCTAGTACAAGATCTCACTTCCTTATAGCTTAATATTTGAAGCTCAACTGAAATATTTTCTTAACAAGCTGGCTAGCTATAAATACTTATTAACATTTTAAAACTTCTATAGACTTTTTCAGACTGTTTTTAAAAAATTATATTGCTGCTAAAAACACACCCAGTGCCACGTACATCCTTAGTCTCACTATATTATCACTTGCCCTATCTCTAGCAAATATGTGTCTCTTTGACATGCATCAGTGATCTCATTAATTCCTTTCACAGAACAGTGCTGGAAAAACTACCCAAAAGGAGAAAGGTGGGGGTTGGTCTTTCCTCCCGAGCAACAAGTGACAGGACAGGAGGAATCAGCCTCAAGTTGCACTGGAGGAGGTTTAGATTGGATATTAGGAAAAATTTCTTCATGGCAAAGGTTAGACATTGGCACAGGCTGGCCTGTGTGGAGTGGAAGTGGTAGAGTCACCTGGAGGGATTTAAAGACATGGAGATGTGGCACTTGGGGACAGGGTTTAGTGGTTGACCTGACAGTGCTGGGGGAATGCTTTAACCTGATGCTCTTAGAGGCCTTTGCCACCCTCAGTGACTGCCGGGTTCTGAACTACAGGGCAGGATGAATGGTCTACCACACAACTCAGGGGAGAAACTGCTGCTCACCTCAGCCATGGCTCAGGACAGCTGGACACAACATCTGCCTGTGACCCAAACTGCTGCTCACCTCAGCCATGGCTCAGGACAGCTGGACACAACATCTGCCTGTGACCCAAACTGCTGCTCCCCACCCCACTGCTCTCTCTGCCCAGTCCTCTGCCTGCCATAGGCTAAATGTATGTGAAATATGACAAAATTCTCCACAGAAACATGAGTAAAGATCAACACTGATCGGCACAGTTTCCGTATTTAGAACTTCCTCAAGTCCTAGAGCCACTCCTCCATCTCCTTCAGAAGAAAGATCTCTGTCATGTAACTGCACCAGCTCTCTTGCCCAGTATATCCAGAAAATGTTTTTTCTCGCAATTCTGCTGTTTTCCTACTGTAAGCTAAGGACATGTTTCTTTCATATTACAAACCTTTCTAAAGCAGAACCATTGTTTCTTGTCTGAAAGCTTTTCTTTTTCTTCTCTTAGCTCAAATGTCTCAGCAGATACAGAAAACTACTGCAAATGGCAAAGGTAGGTTCTCTTGTTGATTTTGAGGTATGTGCTGAGATTGACTGTTAGCCAAAAAAATGGGGGAGGAATTTAAAAATGTCCAAAAACTTCATGTCAAATTAAATCTTTCACCTCTCTGTGCAGTGAGTCAGTTTAAAAGTTTCTATACAAAGTTAACCATCTCTTTACTGACCTGTATGTAAAGTCAAAATTGCTTTAACTTGTTAAAACGTTTTTCCTCCCACGGAAATATTGTAATTTATTTTAGTCATGACTAGTTCAGTACCATTTTCTATGGAAAGACAGGTTTTCATTGCAAATTCATTTGTATAAGATCATGAAAGGAAACAAATTTGAGAGACCATCAAGGCCCTTACTGCTACTATCCATATGTTCTATCTACTTACACAAGCTTAGTTCTGTCTGTTAATAGACAGCCACTAATAAAATACTGCCTTTGCATTCAGGTTCATATGCTATCTCTAAACTAATTTATAAGGTTACTTTCTCCTACAATTAATACCCCACAATATTTGATTCAATCTTTTATATTTCTATTATTTTAATTGCTGCTGTAGTTCAAAAGTATTGTTATTGGTTCATCTGAACACATCTGTGAGCTGTGTGTGGCTGTGCCTCTTTTGCATGAGCACAGGCACTTTTCATCATGTATGAAGCTGCATTCTGGTTTTGAAAAATAATTGAGTTGCCTCCTATCAGAGGTGGAAAAAGTATACTGGTCCATTTCAACATAAAAAGCATAGCTTGGTTGTCAACATATTTTGGGACAAATCTGGGGCTTTCTTGGGTCATAGGTGCAGCCAACTCACTCAGAAGTTTTTTCTTTCCAGAGATGGTGTCCAATCCCAAGCTTGTTCTGGTTCAGGGGACTTTAAATGTGGTGATGAAGCAGAATGTGACCCTCTCCTGCCTCTCTGAGCCTGGATCTCCACCTGTGAGATACACACTGTTCAAGCACAACCAGCAGGTATCTGCTTCAAACAGGTCAGACTGGAGCCCTGCACTGTTCACCCTGACCATCAGCTCTGCCAGCGATGTGGGGGAATACAAGTGCAAAGCTGAGTATAACAACTCCAGTGGTGGAAAATACAGCAAGAGCCTCAACTTCACCCTCCTAGGTACGTCTTGCTGTACACCTTCCCAGCACTGCTTATGGCAGGGGCACACAGCCATCTCTTTTCTTGACTGAGGAGCTGAACTTTGCTGCTGTTCTTACCTCAGGAGCTGGCAGTGCTCTCCTGCCTGGGCTCACGACCCCCTCATCCTCCATGCCCAGCTCTTTTGCCAGACTTTACTCCAAGTCTTGCCTGGAGCTTGTCCTGTACTCTGTGATTCATAATTTTCAATTTTCTTTCTACAGAGCCAATTTCCAAGCCAGTGCTGAGCTCACCCACGTCTCAGGCAAAGAAAGGCCAGAACGTGACCCTGTCCTGTTTCTCAGAGAACGGATCCCTTCCCATCACATATCTGTTCTTCAAAGGAACACAAAAAATTTCTCCCCAAAAGACAATGCAGAAGAGGGAAGCAGCTGTGATTTTTCTATTTATCAATTCCCATAGTGACTTTGGAACCTATAAATGCAAAGCTAATAACAGCTTTCCCAATAATACAAAATACAGCAACAGTTTCAACTTTACAGTAGCAGGTATGAATGAAAAGAGGTTACTACTGTTGACAAACTGGGATCACACAAAATTCAGAATGTTGTAACTATGCAAGTTTTTAGCCAGATATTTTGATCCTGCAATGTGATGTTCAAAATAGAAATTTTTAAATTTAAAAAATTGATGTTTTAAAATTAATGCAAAACCATAGAATTCCATGCACCCTAGATAGCAGTAGAAGTTGAAGTAACCATGGAGGATGCCTGTAAAAGACTCACTTTTACAAGAGACCCCTGGTCCACCTTGGAGAGAGTCTAGTTTCATTTTTCTCTCTCCTCCCATGAAAGAGCTTAACTGGCACCAGCAAGCTGCCTTCCTTCTGCTGGGGCACAGAGCCCTTGGGACTCTCATGAACAGTTACATTAACCCCAGTTAATCTAAAAGCTGAAAGAAATTGCAAGTCTTGATTTCAATTTACAGAAAATACTTAAAATATGAAACAACACTTCATTGCATAAACAACTTTTTTTTTTTTCTTCTTTTTGGCAGAAGAGAGAAGCCATTCTCAGCCCCTGATAATTTCTCTTGGGCTGATCCTGCTACTACTTATAATAGGACTTGCTCTGGCAATTCCATTTTTCCTAATTCCTTTGTACAAAGCAAGTGAGTTATTTGAATGTCTGTTTCTTTTTCCACAGGTCATTTATATAGTCAATATATTTCAGTATGCAAACATCACGTTTTCAGTAGAGTAGCTCCTGCTATTTTATCATATTGTTGAATCTCCTCTGAAGCAGCACCAGCAGCTTAAGACTTTGACAAGGCCAAATCTCTGAGCTGTGTTTTAGATGAAAGATCTGGGGTGGGGGAGGCAAAGCAACAGCTAAAGTAATACACAAAAACACTGGAAGGAATTTGACCTCACTGGAAAGGGAAATTATTAAAATGCCCTTGGTTAAAGAATTATTTTGATTGTGAAAACAACAGTACTTGAGATCTCCAAATATTAAAAAATAAATTGAAACTGTTTATTTCTAAGAAATATTTATATACATCTATATAAATACACACACAAAACACACGTTTTTCTTTTACAATTTGCAGAAAAATTTAAGTCTACCAGGCCCTCAATTGGCCTTACTTCAACACTGAATGCAGAGGAGTCTGAAAATGAAGTAATATACTCAGAGATTGGTAAGTTCCTGTCACCCCCTGCAGACAGGCAGGTTTCTTCAGGTACTGGAAGGGGACACCTACTGACCCTCCTGGCAGAGGCATTATTTAAACCCCTCAGAATCCTTATCTGGCATCATCTGAGAGCCATGCAGCCAAAACTGCAGCTGGTTAAATGAACTGAGGTTTTAACAAAAAAGGGTGTAATGCCCATTTACTAACAGACAACAGTGAGCTATATGAAGCTGTAGCAAAATAAAACTTGCATAGTTCCTGCATTCTTTTCAAAATTGTTCAGTACTTTAGTTATTTATTCAATCCTTCTTAAGTTTGAGAAGATCCAAAGTCAGTTCAAACTGAAATTATGAAGTGACAACAAGGCAGCTGACCTATGTTAAGACATTTTAGTACTTGAATTGCAGAAAGCAGGCAATAATGAAGACATTACCTGACAGCCACAATGCTCTGAACTTGCACATTTCTACATTTGCCTTGAATGTGAATGCCTCTTCTCAAGGGGAATAAGAACCCCTCCCAACAAACCAACAGCAAAGGCATTGTTTCCAATTTCTAAATGTCCAAATGGAGTAACTGTCTCCAAACAAACCTGCCTTCCTGTTCATGCAGTAGGTAGAGCTCTCACTGCCCTGCTGGGTCAGCTCAGTGCTGTGCAGCTGCTTGTGCCAGATCTCAGCCTGCAAGGACAGTGAGAAGAGCTCTGATAAGGCCCATGGATACTCCATGATTTATATTCAGTATGGAATCTCACTGCTTTGTTTCAAAATTACAGAAAAAAAAAGTGTGATTCAAGTTGTTTGTAATTGAGTTAACTGCTGTTCATCATCTTTAAACCAGAGCCTGTTAGACCAGAAGAAGAATACATCAACTTCTCCATTATTAGAAGAGAAGAAGAAAAAGGTGAAAACCTCAAGCTATAATATTGGAATATCTGATACACACAAATATGTTTTGAGGGGACTTTGCTGGGTGGAGGCAGGGCTTAAATACTTGCAATTGCTTATGAAATTGCTTAGTTAGTATGGAAAAACTAAAATAGCTTTAAAACTGTTTTGAGGAGAGGGGAGGAAAGAAGAAAGAAAAACCCCAACAAACCATCCTGTGGCAAATTCAACAGCCTCACTATGAAACCACACAGATGTTATTAGTGACCACACTGCTGATGTAATGTTAATTCTTCTGTGTAGCTGTACCAAGAAAGCAGCTATGAATTATGTTATTCTGGCTTTTAGCAGGGAAGAGGCCATGTGCTACAGTCTATTCAAAGGTCCTCATCAGAGACTGAATACCAGGTATGATTATAATTTTTTCTGATTAACTTAATCACATACTTTTAAAGAATTTTACAGCACTCAAATGTGGTAAGTTCCAGCAAGCTGCATACAAAGACAAGATATTTAGATACCAATTTCCTGGCCTAATCACTTTGCAGAGACAGTGTAGCTCACTTTTGAAGCAAAATCTCTGAGCCATAGTATCTATGGACTTGAACTTAAGAGAAAAAGCAAACAGATAAAACTTAGAATTACAGGTAAAGCTTTCACACAGATTTAAGTTCCTGAACATTTAACAATTCTGCTGAAGTAGAAACTGGATTGTTTGCAGACATAGGATAGTGAAAAGGCTTTTGTCTAGTGTAACAAAAAAAGAAAAAACATCCCTCAGGCACTAGAGGATCTGTATTTGGCCTCTATGTACCTGCAAGGATGGCAATTTCTCAGTTCAACAGTACTCCAGCTCTCAGAGTAGATAGGATGGTAGTAGATAGCTCTCAGAGGGATAGGTTGCAAAAATTAATTTTGGGACAGCTGACTTCAAAATAAATTCTGCACCCTGCTACCAGCTGTTTCTGAGATGTGGCTGGGCTGCAGTAATACCATTCCAGAGCCAGCTTATTTAGAATTCCATGAGTTCAGTAAGTCACATGATGCTAACATTGATTATATCTAGTATAAATACTCTATACTGCAACTATTATTGTTGTTACAAATAACTCATTTACAGTTAAGTGAGCACCATGTTAGTAGAAGAAGATTTTAAGGCAAGTTCTCGTGTTTCATGACACTGATGACTATCAGAGGCCATGAGCCTTGCTGAACTTTATACAGGGACTGAACCAGCTGTACTGGAAATCTAGAAAAGATCAGAAGCACGCAGTTCTGTATCTCTGCAAACTCTTGTATCTGATTTTAACCACTGTGCTTAGGTACAGGAAAAATATTACCACACATTAGCCTTTTTCCACCATTTTGTACACACAGATATTTTGTCCGCAGAAAATACTGGTTAAAAATATTTAAATCTGTTATTCTGTTACTCTTGGTAATGTATTTCTGAATTTTTTATGTTTATCAAGTGCAAGATGAAGTAGCTTACATGTTTAAGAACTGAAGCCATGTGAGTAAAATACATTCCTACAAACAGTACAAAGACACTGATGTTATTAAAATATTTAAGATTTGGAAGTCTTTAATATAAAATACCATTTTCCAACAGAGATCACAATTGTGTCAGCAATAGAGAGCAAAACTGAATTTTTAGTTTAGGATGGAGCACTTTCAGTATGATATTAAAACCAAAGACATGAACAAGCATAGGGTTAGCCTTGCTAATAAGGGACAAGTTTTTCTCTTCCCTTTTTCCAAGGCAACCTGGAAGACCCAGATTTGACAGAGAACAGATGCACCACCATGTTTTAGCAGAACTGTTTGCAGAGAAACCACTGAGTCCGTGATAATGCTGAAACCAGTTCAGGCAAAGATATCTAAGAAAATCCCTTTATTCAACAAGTTTAAGCTTACACATTTTTGGCAGATGTAACATACTTAATTAAAAAGTCCTTCAGCCTGGAAATGTGCATCATTTCCTTCATGGTGGTGTCTCTGCTTCTCAGCTGGACTACTCCATTCTCCAGAGTGCCATCACTTATCAAGACCATGAAGGGAATACTCATCTCATCGTACCTGCAGAGAGAGGAACCCACCTGTTACTGTTTGTGGTGCGTGGAAAAAATCAGATAACTTACATACAAATGACCATAAACTGTACAAATTTAGTTTTGCTGTATTGCACTAAGTCCGGTGTGACACCTCCAGTTTTCTTGTTGCCATTCCTTGCTTTCCTGATTACATGTCTTCAAATTACTTAGCTGCTTTAGTATATAAAAATAATCTTATTTAGTAACCTATTAAAAGAGTATTTTTCTACAAGCAGAATTTATCTTTGTTTTACTGCACATGAACAAGAGGTTGCATCTATTTTCTCTCAGAAAAAAACATTCATCACTATGCTCAAGATGCTTTGACATGAGGAGTCATATGCCCCAATCCTCTCCTGATCAACAAATCATAATGAAGCCCCCAAATGGAATAGCTGTTTTTATATCCACAAACAGTTCATCACATCACTAATGGCAGTAGTTCCAGACTTGGAAGAACTGTCAAGTTCAAGACTAGACACAGTGGGTTGTTTGAAAGAGTGCTTAAGAATGAAACACAGAACCAGACCAGATGCAAAAATGGGGGTGAGGGTGGGAAACAGTTCTGCAAGCTTACAAGTCATCTGAAGAAATTTGTTTTTTACGTGCAAGTTTTTAAAAGGCATTTTACAGTTCCAGGGAAATAACAGTAACATGGGAAAGGCTTCTATTTCACTTAATTTAAAAATTATCTGATATATGCTTTTCATAATAAAACTACTTGAATCCAAGTCTGTAGTTTGGGATCCACACCTTCAATCAGTAACTGTACACAATGACTTCCTACTGAAAAAAGGAATATTTACAGCAGTCCACAGAAAGTCATCTTTGACCTTCATAGTTTAATTTACAGAAGACTGTTTCTCCTTACTTTGTATAAAGATGTTCCAGAGACACATGCACAGTTTCCAGATAACCGGGCCATACAGAAATTCCATTTTCTGTCAGTTCATTGAACAATCCTTGGCAAACCTGTGTTCATTTAAAAACACAAGTTAAAAGACAGACTTTGAGTGATGAGACTCTATACAAAGAAACCATAAAAACTCTTAACAAGTGTGGTATTAACATTCCTAGCTGGTGCTTATTTGCTGGCTGAAATAATTTCAAATCAGAAAGCAGCCTGGCAGTTCTGTCTCCACTTCTGTTTAAAAACATGCCAGTGTAAGCTTCCTCCCTTCCACAGGGACTTTATGACTGACTTAAATGAAAACTTTTAAAAAATCCTTCTGAACATGTGACTCATGCATTAAGACAATTCTGAAAGATTAAACTGAGAGGGATGGTGTTATTCATTTTCCTTAATTTTGCATGGGGCAAGCATCAGCTCTCTTGTACCAAAGACAGTTGTGTGAACATGAACATGAGGTTGCATCTATTTTCTCTCAGAAAAAAACATTCATCACTATGCTCAAGATGCTTTGACATGAGGAGTCATATGCCCCAATCCACTCCTATATATCCAACCCTATTTTACCAAAGACAGTTGTGTCCACACAAGGAACTGCCTGCCATGAATTCCTTTGGCTGTGACCCACAAGCTGCAGAGCAGGAGCACCATGAACTCTGCACAACTAGGAATCACCAGGAGTCAAAGCAGCAGCATGATTTTCCTCAACATAAACAGTGTCTGAATTGTAACACATTACATGGAGAGTCAACGCTCAAGACTGAAATACCTTCTTACAACATACCTGCCTCAGCTCTGTTGTTGGACCTTTTCCTACATCCAAGGCCACTTTAAGGGGTGCTAAGCAAGGATGAAGCTTAAGTACCTAATAAATTTACAAAAACCAAGAGATTACTAAATGTATTTATCATGCAATTCTAAACAGAAGTAGGAAATAGATTTTTTTTAAATTAAATTAAGGTTTTAAACATACAAAAATTTTCTTACAGCACAAAATCTTGAATTAGAAGCAAGCAGTATCTTTGTGCAATGAGCACACAGCCCAGCTACATTCACATGGCAGAAATTAATCTATTTTACAAAATCTTGAATTAGAAGCAAGCTGTATCGAGCACAGAGCCCAGCTACATTCACATGGCAGAAATTAATCTATTTTTGGCTGAGCTCCAGAAAAGAGATGAAGATCTGTTAGCAGAGTTCCATCATCTTGAATGGAGCCAGAGTGATGAGAGCCAGCCCAGCAGGCAGCTCCCATCCAGTCTACTGCTTGTTCTTAAAGCCCAAACAACTGCCTGGGTAACAGGCACTGACAGCCAGCACTCCAACTCCAGAAAGCAGAGTAAAAGTGGGGAGAATGATGGTCCAGATCCTACCTGCTGATCAGAGAGCAGGGTAAAACAGGAAAAGGGGACCTCAGAATGAGAAAAATTGCTTATGTGGGTGACAGGGACCACAGGGGCTGTGCCTGGTGCTGCCAGTGAGAGGGTTGAGTCTGCTCCCATTGGAAAGGGATCAGGATGGTCATGTGGAAAAGGAAACATTGCTATGCTTGAATTTACCACATTGTCTAGGGGGGTTCTTATTTTCTGACATTTTCTACATGGAGTTACCTTTCTCTGAGAATTTTTCTTTGCTGTTAATGGATTCTCAACTACCTGTAGAGAATCAAAAAGATAAGCTAACACTCCTCGGTCCAGATTCCCGTTCACAGACAGAACATGAGGGATGACATTCTTCCTTCCATCTCGGCCCTGAAGAGAAAAAACCCATGTAAGAAAATATCAAAAATTGCCCCCAAAAGCTTTTGGCTTGCTTTAAATGTATTATGAGACACTGAGCTCAAGCACTCTTATTTATTGAAATACAGACATTTATTTAAAACATTACCAGCAGCCTTAGCAGTGTATCTGTGACCAGGTGAGGCTGTAACAGTGGGGAAAGCAGGTCAGGGCAGGATTAGTTTCTTGCTCTGCCACTTTGATCATAAATTTAAATCTATGGCAAACACATTTGAAACTCTGCATATTCTTTTGGAGGTTTGTAGATTACTTCCGAGTGACCACGAGTCCCCACATTCTGAGAAATCCCTATGTAACCCTGTTTTGTAGACATAAACTGCAAAAGCAGGAAAGACAGGACTGTCATGAGAAGAAGAAAGTTGAAATTTTCTGGTAAAATACAGTAAAATACAAAGTTTATCTGTTCAGCCTAACTCCAAACATTGCCATTTATTAGGATTGTCCCTCTTCAACAAATTCAGTGGAGAGGCTTCCCTCTAGTCCATACTTCCCTTTTCTATAAATCCATTTTTATAACCCATTAATCTTCTACATACAGGAAAGTGAACAAGCTACAGCAAGAAAGAAAACCCCTCACATGTACAGGCTCTTTGTGATGCAACTAGAAAGCCATTTTTATAACCCATTAATCTATAAAAACTTCTACATACAGGAAAGTGAACAAGCTACAGCAAGAAAGAAAACCCCTCACATGTACAGGCTCTTTGTGATGCAAACCGAACAGTGCAAAACACAGTCCAAGTTTGTGTTTCCATTTATTCACAAATACAGGTAAAAGCTACACTACTGACAACAGCTGTATTGTCAATAGGGCTCATTTCTAATTTTGAAGAATTCCTTGGAAAAAAAAAGAAAAGTACCAAACACTATTTAATCAGCTTTGAAAAATGAAGGTCTGACTGCAGAGTATCAATTGTACTGTTCTTGCAGCAAATCAATAAAAAGCCATCCACATGCTAAGCAACTGGATCAGCAAAGAAACCATTTCTTTCACACATTACTATCTTTATCAGGAAAGATATTTAATACAGTAAAGCTTACAAGTAATTTAGATCTCTCTCCTGGATACAGCTGTAACAGTTCAGTATCACCAAGGTTCTTCAGTGTTTCAATTGTTTCTGTCCCCCAAGGAAAGCTATAATGTAACTTAAATCCTCTTCTGCCTTCTTCATCCTGAAAGTCACTGCTGCTGAAGTTAGAGGGGCCTACAGCAAACTGCAAATAAGAGGTGTGAGAGTGATCACTACTGCAAATCTCACAGAACTACATAAAACAAGTCTGCAATGCAAACTGAAGTCTGGGTTGTTTTAGTACCATTTTCTGATTTCCAGCAAAAGGTTTTTATAAGTTAAAGCCCAAATGTCTTGGTTGTTTTATGGCATTTTCATCTCACATCACTGACAACACAAAATATCTGCCTTTCTGCAAGTCAAGTTATAAACTAGTTATCAGTTTTGTCATCAACTTCAGTAGCTTCTCAATTTCCATGAGAAATGCACCTGGAACAGGCCAGCAATGTAAGGCCATTAAACCAACCACGGTGATTATTCCCCCCTCCGAGGCATAAAGGAGCAGGCCAAGATTCCCCATGGATATCTGCTGTTACCTTTCTCCACCACTGGAGCCTCTGGCGTAGCCAGTAATCGAGCCACTGTCCTGAAGTTCTGGGAGAACTAAACCAGGCAAGCAGAGACGTGGTCCTCTCGCCTATTCTTTAAACAACAGCAAGGGCAGCAAGTTAACACCTTGGGAAATAACAGGGGAAAAGCAAGAAACAGCATTCAAAAATAATCCAAAAGTGAAACAGTTGGTTTAGGTACAATAAGGGACTAACTCCTCTATTACTCTACCTTGTAAGGTTTTTGTTGTGTTCATTTCCTGAAACAGAATGTTCACTTTCTGGAACAGAATGAAAGCACACTCCAATCTGAGCAAGGCCACAGGGCAGTCTTTTGTTCACCAGCTCTAAGCAGCTGACATATTGCGCCAGAACACCTACAAAACACAAAGCCCTGTTTTTAGTGGCCACGGGAAAGTTTCTGATGTTTTAACACTACCAAGAACAAATTAAGCACCTATTATACACGTGTTGTTTGTACATGCAGTCCCACTATCTTTACTAGCACTGATGCTTTGCAGACATGGGCTCAGCAGGCTGGTTCCTCGGGGCACATTGATTTTAATGTGCTTTTCCCCGAATTACAGGGAGCGTATCTGCTGTCCACCTGTGCTGGTCAGGTCCTTGAAAAGCACACATATTCACAGCCTACAGAAGGAACATTCCCACCGCACCAACGCAACTGGGAAAATCCCTTAAATGCAGCTGCTTCGCTCCCAGCAAGAAACTCGTGCGCAGGGTGCAGGCTGAGCGGAGCCGCCCGGGACCTACCGGGCAGGAGGCTCTCCCGCAGCAGCCCCGCGGCCCCCAGTACTTCTTCCAGGGCCGAGCCGCCAGAGCCCTGCCCACAGCCCTGGAGGGCTTCGCGCAGCGTCTCCGGGTGCAGCAGCCGCAGCCCCTGCGCGTCCCGCGGAGCGGGGCCGTGGAGCGGGGCATCCACGGGGAACACCTGCTCGCGCAGGGGCAGCGCCGAGTCCCACCACTGCGCCGCCAGGTTGGCGCGCAGCGCCGCGCCCAGCGGCCCGAAGCCGGGGTGGCGGCCGCTCAGGTAGGCGCTCCAGGGCAGCGGCCCCGCGCCGCCCCGTAGGAAGAGCCGCCGCCAGCACACCTCCAGCAGCTCCGCCCCGCCCGCCGCCTCGGAAGCACCGCCGCCCTCCGAGTACGGCCGCGCCGAGCACCCGGCCGGCTCCGGGACTCGCCGCCGCCTCGGCTGTGCCAGGGCGGCGCGGCCGCACCAGCGGCAGCCTTGGCGGGAGCCCAGCGCCATCTTGCCGCTCCCTCACGGCGGGGCTGAAAGGGGAGGGGGGGAAATGTGTGTGGGGATGGGGGGGGGGGGGGCCCCGCCCCCCCGCCCCCCCCCCCCCCCCACGCCGGGAGCGGGGGGAGTGTGTGGCGGCCGCGCATGCGCAGTGGAGGCATCGCGGCCTCGCCCGGACCGCAGGCCGAAGGTCAGGGACCGTCCGAGGTGAATTTTCTGTCCCCAGGCTCAATCTTCTCACCTTCTGTAACCGTAATGATGCCGTCAGATAACTTCTGCTAAAGGAACTGACGTCTTGGAGCTGAATTTTCTCGCCTTTTGTAAACATAACTAATGCTGTCAGCGAACTTCTACAATGGAGGTTGCTTAATAAAGAACTCCTTTCAAGTATTGGGTAAGATCACATCACACAAATAAACATACACTGGGTAGGCGGAGAATGTGCATTAGATAGGTGGGTTCATGTACATTTTATTGTAAAAAAAGATGTAACTTTTTACCCCTTGGTGTGCTCAACCTTGAGCCCCGCACAGAATAAAGAATGTCACTTTTATAAACCAAACTCGTCTGGAGCGCTCCCAACATCGGCAATAAGGCCACACGTGCCGGGGTCACGCCTGGCCTGCCCCTATGGGACAGGGACGTCCAGAGCTCGGCAGCACTGGGAGGGGGACAACGGGACAGACCCTGCCCTTGCTGGCACCGGAACACGCTGCAGCTGCACGGGCACATTCCTGGGAAAAGCCCCTCTGGAGCCCGCCGCGGGGACAGCAGCACGCCCGAAGCACATCGAGGCAGCGGGCAGAGCCGGGGCGGAGGCGGCACGGCTGCCAAGGGCGCGGGCGAGGCCCCGGCTCCCCGCGGCAGCGCGGCGCGGCGCAGGCAGCGCAGTGGAAATTTCCACAGCGGCTGCAGCCCGAGCTGGCGGAGGCGGGGCCGAGCGGGAGCCATTCCGCGAGCCGCGGCGGCAGCGGGCTCGGCTGGGATAATCCCCGCGCCGGAGCGGGCGGCGCAGCCCCCTCCCCGGGCCGACAGCCGCTTTAGTAGGGCACTGGGTCAGCCGCAGGAGCTGCTAGTCCCGCCTCAAGAACTGCAGGCAAGTGAAGTTCCAAGGCAGATTTGCCATGAGCTCAATTCTGCCAGAGTAGCACTGGCAGTAATGTCAAAGCTGCTTAGAGCTCGTTTCTTTCCATTATTTTATGTGCAAATGTCGTATTTTCCCCCTTAGGAAACACTGCCCCATGCAAAGGGTTGTTTGAAAAGAGTTATAAAATACAGGGAGGAAACATCTTTCTGCAGTTTGGATTTTACACCACTGTTAAAGACTCTCATATCTCAATTTTAATGCACAAGCTATAAATTAACCTTTTTTTTTAATACTAAAACCCCACAACTTTACAAAACCAGCTTTTCAATGCATTTTGTTTCAGGCCACTGACATGGAAACTTAGGAGTTAAGTCACACTTCAGTAATAAATAATCTACTTCCTTGTTTTTCACCCCTGGTGACACCAAGCAGTGTTCCAAAACAAATAAATGAGAGAAAAACCCCACCCCGACCCCACCCCCCCAAAAAAAAAAGACCCAAACCAAAATAAAATACTTTGCCACCTGCAGTTTTAGACTACAGTGGGGTAGTTCCAAGCCTCCAGCTGGAGTTCCCAAAGCGAGAGTGAAGGATCACAAAATACTGTCAAGTGATAGAACTTCACAGAAAATGAGGAAATGTAAGAGGCAGACTAAGCTGCATTAGAGAACATCACAAGCTGAGCCTCAAAGGGAAACAAGGACAAGTAATCAAGGACTGAGCAAAAAGATCTAAGTGCAAAAGAAAGTTAACTCAGGTTCAAAATAACATAAAAAGAGTCTTGTAGATTCAACCTTGAACACATTAAGTGCTGTTAAACTTAAAACTCACTGTTACTGATAAACAAGAGGGAACTGAAAATCGGTATCAAACTGGAATTTAAATACACCATACTTGAAGGCATAAAGCACTTTAACCCCAGGATCAAGAATTATGCTGTTCTTTCACTCAGCATGGGCAGTGCTTTGAGATTAGGGAGTCATTTTCACATATTAAAAGCCCTTAAAAAAAAAAAAACCCAAAACCATGAGGCATTGTCATGGATCAACAGCCCACTTCCCCTCCCACCACCTCCATAAAGAAATCACTGCTCAATACCAGTGTAAGTATAATTTGAAGTTTTAATACTAAGATCTTCCTGTTTCTCTGAAGCTCAGAAGCCTGCATGCTAACTCACAACGCCTGCAGCTGTGGGTACACAACACTCAAGCCTGGTCTGCACATATGCTCGTGTGAAGGCGACGGTTACGGTGCTGCAGAAGCTTCCTACGCTCGTAGCAGCTCGTTAGCAACACCACTACAGAGTTTTGATCTTTTCCAAGAACTGGCCCTATGCTAGTGAGACAAGGAAGAACACTGCTTCCAATACTTTCTTGGAAGCCAGCTTTAATTTTCTTCCCCATCAAAGCAGAGCCTGCCATGCTAAGCAATCTAGCCCAATCAAGGCAAGGCTGGTATTTGTATAAGCTTAAATGTTTAATCAGACACAGTTGAGAAACCTTTCTAGAATTTAATATAAAAACATTTGACATATCATTAATGTAAAGTTGTGCACATGTTGAGAAAATTGTCATCTGAAAGAAAAATCGGTCTTCAAATATCTTTATTGGAAGGCCATGCACTGCCTTCTGTTACTGTATTTCAAATCACTGTACATTTACTTTGAAAACACTGTCTGCATTTTCTAGTACAAAAAACTAAAAATTGTTTCAGGAATGTAGAGAAATATTCAACTTAAATAGCGAAAAAGTGCACCATAATTACTGCTGCACTGCAGTCATTTCTGCATTTCCCATTTCTTAAATAACTATCCTGTTTTGATAACACACAATATAAAGAGCAATTATGAAAAACTGAGACATTTAAATACACTAAGTTATTGAGAATAACTTGTGGGCATGGGGTAACCTATCATAGGAGCGGCACCAGTGGCAGGGTAGGCGTACTGCTGCTGGTTCATGCCATTGTGCATGCTGGCAATGTTACTGCCGTACTGCTGCTCGTAGCCGTTCTGGTACGCTCCTGTGGGGTTACCGCCGGCCCTGAAGCCGGCCTGCATGCCTGCAGCTGCAAAGCCGTTCCCAAAGGGAGTTCCATTGCTGAAACTCTGGGCGCTGTAAGCCCCGTTTTGGGTTTTTGCTCCGAAGTCTCTCTTGCCTAGCGCACCATAGGTTCTCTCAAAGTTCTCCCTCTCTCTAAAACTACTAAATCCACCCCTTTTGCCCGCAGAGTATCTGTCACGTCGGTCACCTCGGGAACGACCTAGTGAAAGAGACAAGACAGTTATGTGTATGGTAAAGGCTCACCAGTTCAGCTAAGCAGCATTTATTTTCCGTCCCAGCAATTCAAATCTACTATAAAAGCTTTCCAGGTGCTTGCTGGACTTCAGTTAGATAAAGCTGTCTCCCTTTTGACAAGTCGTACACTCTCCCCCAGAACACAAGTTGTGGCATATCAAGGCAAAAAGTGAATTTTGCCAGCAGGACACTTGGGTCCATCTCTCTTTCCCATAGGAAATAAAGTGTTTTATTTCAGGGCAAGTAATGAAGAACCTCTTTGGCCTGCTCTAGCCATAAGTGCACCACAGCACAGGCTGGGAGCACTTGGGTGCTGTTTTTTGGCTTTTGTATAAATAAACACCTTCTGAGGTCACAGTAACTGGTAACTAAACCACCTTCCACATTTATTTTGAAGAGAAGCTGGAGGTGGAATCAGACGTTTCCGTTTTGTTCAGAGAGGAAAGCTATGCACGGAGATCAAGAACAGCCCTTACCTGAACCTCTGTCTTCAACCAGCTGAAGCAATTTGGGGTTGATGGCTTGATTAGCCTCCCGAAGCACAGAGATGAGGTCATTTACTTGCTTAATATTGTTAGGAGTAAAGAATGTGTATGCTGTGCCTGTTTTGGTACTGCGGGCAGTTCGTCCAATTCGGTGGATATAGTCCTCTGAGGAGTTAGGGTAGTCATAATTGATGACAAATTTCACATCTTCCACATCTGTAAAGTGTTGCAGTGTGGCAAAAAGCGAGGTACAAAGTTTTGCACACCACAACAGCCAAATCGAAGATAAACATTAGACAAGAGTATTTTAAAGGGAATAATGGCTGCAAAGAACAGTGTTAGAATCATCCATTTCTGCAAGAGCATAGTGGAAGAGAAAAGTTACGCACACTCCGTCTGATCCCGTTCTCATCACCCACCCTGTGAGCCAAAACCTTACCATAAGGAGTGTGCATTTGCTTGTCATTCCCAACTCAAGTGTCCCCTTTACAAATCATCAAGTGACATCTGAAAGCTTCTTGCAGTAGGGCCACTAAAGCTCACAGCAGCCTCTTCATGTGCTCATTTGAGGACCTTAGAGTAAAAACATACAAGGTCCTTCACATACACACTCA
Organism: Onychostruthus taczanowskii; assembly: GCF_017590055.1. NCBI lineage: Eukaryota > Metazoa > Chordata > Aves > Passeriformes > Passeridae > Onychostruthus > Onychostruthus taczanowskii. The sequence continues at coordinate 5,403,652 of NW_024500350.1, forward strand.
TTAGAAGCTCAAAAAAAAAGGGGCCACACTGCTCGTCTTGCCAAGACCTTTGAACTGCAGCTGCAAGAAAAACATACCTGTCCCCCCAAAGTCACCAAGTTGTTTTTATGCACTGTGTCTTGTCTAGGCAAGCGCTTCCAAGAAGCCAGGGTTCACTTGAGAATGGGTCTCTGGCAGGTCTCGACATGACGACTATGTATAGGTGGAGGAACTTCGACTTTCAAAGGCATTGAAAAGCCATTGCTTTCCTGCCCCACTTGTTAAAGTGAGAGGTGGACTTTTATTCTCAGATTTCATGTGCCAGTACTCACCAATTTGTACAAGGCTTAGTACATTTTAAAGCTGCTCTCTCCATTTCATGGTTGAAAAAAATTTCATTGAACATTGAAGTTTAAAATTATGTTCTTCAACATTTCAAAAAACTCACTGAAATTCAAAGACCACAGATCACAGCAGACAGTATGCACAAAACTAACAGTACTGCACCATGGCAAATCATGCAAAGCATGGAGAGAAGAGAAATACCAGGGCAAAGTGAACTGTGAATGAAACTGCTTATTTCATGAGAGAACAGTTTATGGGGTAGTAGTTTAAAGGATGATCTTTGCCTTTTGAAGATTACTGGCACACAATGCTCTCAGCTTTCACCTCTCTATTTGACTGGAAGCAGCCAGCCGATCATTTCCACTAGTCCTCCATCCCCCTCGAGTCCTCCGATTGTCATGCCTAGGCCTTGCCACAAAGACTGCACCTTTATGTGAAGAAAACTTAGAAAAATGCAGAGGTTAAAGAAAGCAATAGACTTTCTTTAAAAGCTTTGGGCAACTGGCATTACGAGTTTTACTAACCTAGACCTCTGGATGCAACATCTGTGGCAATCAGGATTGGTGCTTTTCCATGTTTGAATTCTGTAACACAAGAAGGGAATCAATTTTTTTTCCTGAAGCAGCACACGTCAGGATGCTTGCAGAAATTGCTGAAACACTCACCATTTAGAACCCAGTCCCGCTCCTGCTGACTTTTATCACCGTGAATACCCATCGCTGGCCACCTGAAAGCACAAGAACTTGACTGACCCAACAACACTCCAACTTCGTGGTTTCATTAGCCAAAAACTAGGCTATGGCAAATTCCAGTCCAGGCATTGTAGCTGACAGCTGCTGTCACTGACAGTTTTGATGCTGAACTGTAGTGGTAAAGAGCACATGCAAGACTATTGGGGTTGCTCAGTGAAGCCACAGCTACTACTCACCCATCTCTCCTCATTTTTCTGGTGAGATCATCACAACGCCTTTTGGTTTCCACAAAAACAATTGTTTTGTTTTCCTTCTCGCTCATGATTTCTTCCATCAAACGAATAAGCCTATTTTTAAGAGATTATGGTTAGAGCTTAAGACTGCTTTCTACTGTACAAGTTTAAACTGATTTCTTGCCTTTAAGTTGCCTCAAACTGATGTCAAAAATCCATCAAAGTAAGGCCTTCATTTCACAGTTCATAAAGTAAAACTGACAGAAAACAGAATGCTTTGCCCCCAAGGCCTACTTACTTGTCATCTTTCTCGACATCGTGACACACATCCACAATCTGAAGAATGTTGTGGTTTGCACTCAGTTCCAGTGCACCAATGTTGATGTGCACATATTCTTTCAAGAAATCTTCAGCCAGCTGCCTCACTTCCTTCGGCCATGTGGCACTCCACATCAGAGTCTGCCTGTCAGGCTAGAAAAGATCAGATCAATGAAAGATCAGTAGAGGCCTAAGTTAAATGCCCAACCAAAACTACCCAGGCTTGCATTGCTCTTGCTTTAACAAGGGTAGTGGCAGTAGTTTATATCTGCTATAGTGATAAATGCATGAACCATTTATACTCACTCTTATCTGATCCACAATTTTTCTGATCTGAGGTTCAAATCCCATGTCAAGCATCCTGTCAGCTTCATCAAGGACAAGGTAAGTACACCTCCTGAGATTGGTCTTTCCAGCTTCTAAGAAGTCTATAAGTCTTCCAGGTGTTGCAATGCAGATTTCCACACCTAAAACCAAGCAGTCCCATCAGCTGAAGCAGTTTCCACGTTGCCCCAGACAGACATGCATCAGAGGCTGATCCATACCTCTTTCCAGGTCACGGATTTGTGGTCCCTTTGGAGCACCTCCATAAATACACGTGGACTTCAAACGACATGCTCTGCTGTACTCTGCAGCTACCTGCTGCACTTGTTGGGCCAGTTCACGGGTTGGTGCCAACACAAGACACTGGAAATAGGATGCCCATCTTTTAGCTCAATACCCAGTACAAGATCCTAGTCTGAGACTAATTTTGAGCGTAAAGTTTAGTGCCAGACTGACTGAAGTAGATTTAAGTAGCCAAACCAGCAAACCAAGCTACCTGCCATCTTAGCTACCACCAAACGTGTGCAGGATACCTGAAAGTCACTAGCTTCCAGGGATAGCAATTTCCAAAATATAACCCAAAATCAAACCCTGTTCTGTAGTATTTTTAGGACAATCCAATCAGAGTTTACAGAATCTGCTTGGGAAACTACCCCAACAGGAAATCACTTTATTCATACAGAGAAACAGAATGCAGCTATGCACTCTTGTGAGCATGGCTAACTGAGACTGTAAAATACAGTCCTTAGAAATTAAAATCCCCTTGCATTTAGGAATACTCACAATAGGTCCATCTCCTCGCTCCAGGAATGGCTGATGATTTATATGCACAATGGCAGGCAGTAAGTACTGTTTGGAAGAAAGAAAAATCGCATTACAATCTTATCCTAGAGGTGCCCACCTTGCACGAGGCTATGCCATACTGCCACTGCCGAAATCCAGCAGTATTTCAGGCTATAATCAAAACTTACAGAGAGTGTTTTCCCTGATCCAGTCTGTGCCACTCCAACCATATCCAATCCACTCAGTGCAACTGGCCAACCTTGTGCTTGAATAGCAGTTGGTTCAGTGAAGTTCTGCCTCTGAATTACTTCCATAACGTTTGCTTGAAAAAAAATTTAAACATACAGATTCAGATGTTGCCCTAACCCAGTCTGAAGAACAACCAGTAAACTGGTCTTCACTTACCAGGGAAGTTTGCTTCATAAAAGTTGATAATTGGTTTTGGACAGTTATGGCCCCTAACTGTGACCTCTTTGCTTGCTCTGTACTGTTCAACTTCTTGCTGCAAAACAAAACACCCATTATTGGAAATAAGCTCTGACACTGAAGTTATATTTTAAGTTACCCCATCTGTGCCTGCTGGGCCCCATGACCCTGAATATGTTTGCACTTTCTGTTTACTCTTGCTCGAGCCAGATCAGGTACATACCGCAGTACGTCTAACTACATCCGGATGTTCTTGGTAGAAGTTCTTCTCAAATTTGGGCAGCTCATCCAAGTTCCATTTCTTTTTTGTAAGTTTCTCCCCAGGGTTTCCAAATTTCTTCCCAGAGAGAGGTCCACCTCTACTTCCTCCAAAACGAGGGGCTCCAAACCTAGGCAAAAAGAACACATCATAGAATGCAGGAGAAACATTTTAGTCCTCTTCCTGAACAACTTCACCACCATCTCTGCACTCCACCCATTACTTTACAATTCAGATGTATAAATTCTACCTACCGAAGTTTTAGGATGCCAGAACTTTAAAAATCATACTTTAAGCTGTAGATGCCACAATCTGCCTAGCCACAATTCTTACTCACAAGCTAAGACAACGTCTTTCCTATTTCCATACAATGCAACTGAACAGCAAGTTACAACAAGCATCAAAACCTAGGCACTACCCCGTGATCAAAATGGTTTCCCATCCCAGTAACACTCCTATTGCTGGAAGAGGGCAGGGGCAGTTACGAAACCTTGAGATAGACAACTTTCCCGTAAACCGTTTTGTTTGCATATCCCAAAAGACAGACTTCTTTTAACAACGGTGTTTTATGAGGCCATGCACTTTATTAGCATTTCAGGTTCGGTCCCTCCGTTCGGAGAAGGCTGATCGCGAAAGCCCCGAGGCGCGGCTCGGAGCCGCGCTGAGCCATGCGCTGGATCCGAGCGCAGGGCTCCCTCCCCCGCCCCGATCACTTCCCAATTTTGGCCGGGCGGGCACTGGGAACGATCCTTCCCAGCACAACACAGCGCTTCCCGAGCGGCCGCTGCTTCCTGCCAGCGCTGTTTCCTTTGTCTCTCATTTCTGTCTACGCCACATTTTCCAGCCGCTGCCATTTTAGAGCCGGGGCTGGGCGGGGGGAGGAGGAGGAGGAACAAAGGCAGCAGCAGCATAGCCGGCATTTTGATTCCCCTCAGCCACCGCATGGCGGGGCCGGCCATTAACATCCGCTTACACAACACAAAGCGGAGCCGGCCGGCTCCTACCGGCCACAGCCCGAGCCTTGGGAGGGGGAAGGGAGGGGAGGGAACCGCCCTGCCGAGAGCTCCCCGAGGCTTCGGCACTGCCAACCCACTGACCCACAAACCTCCAGCCCGCCCGCCGCTCCCAGCGGGGGCAATCGGGCTCTGCAGGGACCGTCTGTGCTGGGGGGCGTCCCCAGGGGGTTGGGGCGAGTCTTTCACTTCCCAACAGGGAAAAAAAAAAAAAAAAAAAAAATTAAAATTACCCCGCGCTGTTCTTAGCGCTAGCACACCCGCGGGGGGTGCTCTGAGGCGAAGGAACCGACAGTCGTCCACAATCGGTGGCCTAAAAAAAGCCCGATACCCTCCCACGGCTACCCCTCGCGGCGGGAGCGCTGAGGGAAGGGCTCAGGGCCCAACCCCCGCCCCGCCGCCATATTAAAACGTCTGAAAAACAACCCCGAGAGCCCCACGGGCAGGCTCAGAGTCCGGACGCTGGCGGCGGCTGGCGCCGGCCGTGCCCCCGGACTCACCCTCTATCCCTGTCGCTGGAATACCCGGGCATGGCGATGGTGGCGGTGGGCGAGGCGACTCCGATCACTTAGAGCGGGTGGCGAAGGCCTGAACAAGATCCGGCGCCGTTGGGGGAGGCCGCTCACTGTGGGCGCCCGGCCGCGCGGACGCCGGTTATATAGGGGGCAGCGGGGGCTGCCGGGAGCTGGCGCGTGACGCACGCGCGGGCCCCACCCCCACCGTTATGTAAGCGGCCCGAGCCGGCGCGAGGCCACGCCCCCTTCCGCGTGGGCGTGGCCGCGGCTCGCCCGGCTTTGAGCTCGCGGCCGGAAGTGCCCCCCCCGCGGGGAGCTCCCCCCACCCCCTGCTCGCGCCTGCGCGGGGCCGCTGCGGGCGGGAGCCTCGTTCTCGCTGAGGGCATCCCGGCCTGAGGGGGACGGAAATAGAAATGGAGAATTCTGTCTTCCAGCCTCCATAAGTGCAGGCTTTCGGCCGCCCGGCGTGTTCAGAACGCAGCTCAGCTCCTCAGCACTTTCGGCAGGGCAGAGCCGGACCCCGATGTCCGCAGTGCAGTCCCCCAGTTCTCACAGATCTGTTGGTGAAAATCCTCCTGAAATAGCTCGAGATGAGCCCAGGCTTTTAACTAATAAACAATTTAACTAATAACTGCTACTTCACCGTAGATTGGCCCCAGGCCCACCTGTGACTTTCGCTCTCGGAAGGAGCCAGATGTGCAGATCCTGGAGAGCAAAATAACATCAAACCTCTTCAGGCCAGTTCTTTTATGTTACATTGCCTTTTAAAAATGTTTACGAATGCATACGTAAACAGAAATATTTATAAACACGTGTCAGTAAAGTTACCAGCGTTATCTTTTTGGATTCCACACCAGGGCCAGTAACCTGAGTCAAAGGTCACCCGAGTGCAGCTGCAAAGCTGCTCCGAAGGCACGGGGTGAAAACACTCCGTACCCAAGGGGACACGGCTGCTCCCCCAGCGCCCTGGCCAGGCCTGAGGCTTTACACACACTAGAGCTGAAGTTTTAAGCACAAACACCCGCAGCCACCTGCTGCAGGCAGAGAGGGAAGAAATGAAAACAACATAAGGAAGGAGAAGTACCATAACAACACTTCCCGTTTATATCCTCCCACCTTCTAGCAATCTGCGCTTTAAGGCTTTTCTGGGACAAAAATAACTGTATTTGATGGCCATTTCTTCACATTTTGGTTCTATTTATGCCCTTAGCTTGTAAGATACCATGACAATGTGTTTTACAGTTTCAGTGTATGCACCCTGAAACACATTTACTTTCATTTTCAACATATTGCTGGATAAGAACAAGGGGCATAAAACAATGAGTTAGTAGAAATGCTGAGTGATAACTTTTTGTTTATTTGCACTGTTTGTGGACATTAATATCTTTTAAGTCACCTCCTTTATAATAAACCAAAGTTGCAGTGTAATTTTTCCTCCTTTTAAAACAATTCCACACTTACAATTATCCTTGCCTTTTTTTTTTCTTTACAGTCAAGAAATTCACAGCATTTATCTCAACCCCATACAGATCTACAGAATGAAAATATAAAGATGTTTTTGATCTATTGTGTATTATTTTCTAGGCTTTTGAAAAAAAATTGTTGCTAAGAATAGAGCAAGGTTTGCAAAGACTAGAGTTCTACATGATATTGTCTTCAAAAGTAAAACCTAAGTCAGGCTTATTTTGTTTATGAATAGCCACAGCTGTTTCACCTTCAGCAATTTGGAATTCCACCTCACTCAACCATTTTTGTTGTAATTAATTTTTTATTTCAGTAGCACTCTAGCTTGACTGGTTTTGTTAATACTATCCCAGCAAATTTCTAGTAGAGGAATCTCCCCATTTTTTTTTTCAGTATACAGTTACTTATTTAACATGGTTTATGAAAGATTTTTATCCCCAAACACCCCTACTAACACTCTCCACCTTCTGACCCTACATGCTTCCTGTTCCTGCAAGTCTGAAAAAAGATTTTTGCAAAGGCTGTAAAAATAAATTTTCTTGTTCTATTGCATTTATCTTAACACAGATTAATTTGATTTTGTTTGTGTATAACTTTGTGGCTGCTGTTACTGTGCTGTTAGTAATCTAAGGTTTTAATGAATTGAAAAGACTAAACAAAAACACAGTCTCTGCCTTGTCTACACGCAGTTCAGTCTGCAAGGAACTCCTTTCAATTTCCTTTGTAAAAAAACTTCCTCATTTTTCTGTTCCACCCTCCTAAGTCAAACATCGTTGATTTTCCCGTGTTCTCTTAATTATAGCCAACACATGGAAACAAATCAACACAGCTTTGCAGAGCTGTGTATGTAGCAAACTTAAACATCATTGATTTTCCCGTGTTCTCTTGATTTCCAACACATGGAAACAAATCAACACAGCTTTGCAGAGCTGTGTATGTAGCAAACTAAAATCCGTATTTAGTTTAGTTTCGATAGCACTGATCTGTGTTTGCCTACACACAACAAAAGCTCTTTTGTGTTCCTGAGGTGCTGTGTGCATTGGATTTGGACCTACAAAAGACACCCGTGGGCTGCTGCAGCCCACAGCACTGGGGTTTAATTGCTGCCAGTTCCTGCTCCTATGGTCACAACTGGGAGCTCAGCTGCTTTTGTCGTGCTCGAGGAGTTCAATGATAAAGGACACCATTTTCGCTTTCAACATGGAAAACCCAGAATTCCTAAGGAGCATGGAATGCTGTTGCTCAGAACGGAAATAACAGACTTTCACCATCCAACCTGTCCAATAAACTGCATGCTAGCAGCTAATACAGTAACTTTCCTTTATAGATCTTATTTTTAATAAAGGCTTTAGCTCTCCTTTCACGCAGAAATGCCTTCGGATTACCCTGTCAAACCTGTATCGTGGCAATTAACAGCAACCCCGGTGAGGGACATACCGGCCAGCAAACGTCCCAGGTCAGCCTGCAAGGTCAAGTGCTAGAACGTTCCCCCGCCCCAGGCCAGCCCTTTCCCCACCTATTTTACCGAGGAAGCGCCAACACCCGCCTCCCGTTCAGGTGACGAAGGCGGAACCTCACGGACAAACCCCCCCTCCCCCGCCGCCATTTTACGCCGCCAGCCGCCCTCGGGGGCCGGAGCGCCCCGGGGCTAGGGCTGGCCTGTGCTGCCCTGGGCCCGCGGGGCCCTGCGGCGGTGGCGGCACCGGCGGGGCGGAACCGGAGCGCCCGGGCGGGGAACGGGGCCGCACCGGGGGCGCTCGTCACGTGACCGGGAGCGGCGGGGAATGGCACGTGACCGGCGCTGGGGCCCGGCTTTGGGGCTCGGGCTCTTTCTCTGCTCCCCGTTCCCGCTCCCAGTCCTAACGCAGGCCTGTTCCCAATCCCGTTACAGAGAGATCGGCCCGGCCCCGCCCCGCTCCCGTAACAACGGCCATGACCGAGAGCACCGGACACTCCAGCGCGCGGCCCCGCCCCTTCCTGCAGCGCCTGCCCAATGGGCGAGCAGGCCGCGGTTTAAATGGCGGGCGCGGGCCCGGCTCGTTGGTGCCGCCATGGGCAGCGCTGAGGGCACAGGTAGGGCCAGGCCCCGGGCGCTCCGGCCCTGCGGGGTCCCGCTCCCGAGCAGCGGCCGGCCTGGCGCCCGCAGAGCCGGGGCTGAGCCGCAGAGCTTCCTTCTCCCTCATCGCCCCCCCTGCTCGCATCGCTGGCACAATTTTATTCACCTCATTATTTATTAATTTGTAAAGCTCATCCATTCAGCTCATGTTTATTCATTTATAAAGCTGTCGTTTGCTTGTGTTACGGCTTTTTAAGTTCTTTGCGTTAACCTCCCCCTTTCCCTCTTTTGTCTTTGTTCCTTTCCTGGCGACACTTTTAACTTAATAAAGCTGCAGATAAACAGCAATTCAAATGTTCCAAGACATCAGCCTGAAATGTAGGAGATGCTGCTTTAACCTTTTGTGCATCTGAAACTTAAAGTGATGTCTGGAGCAGAAGGAGGAGTAGAGGGATGGAAAAGTAACGCTCCTGTGTGCAGGAGGCTGAAAACTCTAGAAATTCGTTTCTGCTGTAGTAATTCGATATATTTTCCTCCCAAAGGTGACTCATGCCTTCTCCAATAAGTTAAAGTTCTTAATGCTCGTTAAAATATGTGTCCTTCAAAGCACTTTGGTCTCAGGACTCAAAGTTTTGGGAAAATCACAATGTTAATGCACATCTTACTGCACTCAACAGAGAACTTGGTGGGACCACCTCTGTATTCTAGCAATCCTCAAATAATTAATTAAAGTAGAATTTACTTTTCATGAGGAGTCTTTACATTAGCACTGATGACATTGCCGAAGACTATTAGAGAACCTGGGTTTGTTAGAGAAGCTCATGTTTTCCAAAAAAGAACCTGTCATTTCTGATCATTGATAGATGGTGTATTAAAGCTTGGCTTGTTAAGGTCTTGAAGGTTTGGAGTTCCTGGCTATGAGACCACATTAAAATTTTTTTTTCATTACATGGGAAAAAAAAATAACCTGCCCAGCCTGTGGTACTTAGCGCTTTTCACCTCCCAAGTCCAGTTGGGCTATGATTGCACTTGAACAATATTCAGTATTTTGGATGAATGAGTCAGCCTCCTGTGTTTGACCACCTCTGGTGGAATCAAAGACACTTGCAGGGGTTACCTTTCACTGTAAATAACCACATCTTTATTTCTGTATCTTTCAGTTCTGACATTAATATGTTTTTCTTCTGAACAGATTGGGTTGATGTTGCCAATGATCTTTTAAGGACCTGTCACATAAACCAGCACATAAAGCACCTCTCAGAATGTGGTGCTGACATGTTTGTTCGTCTTTATGAGTCAATCTTAGGAGAAAAAGTACCAGGTAGGAATGATAACTGCTAAATCTGCTTTTTATTTTTGTCTCTGTGTATTTTGTAGTTAAATAAAATTGAAACTTGTAGAACTTCCTACAGATGTAGGGATTTAAAGTGTTTGCATCCTTCCAAAGACAAAAAAATAAGATTGACATTCTTTAAGAAGATTTAAGAGATATGGGCAAATTTTATTTTAACTTTGCACTGCTCTGAATTGCAGCTATATGAGGATAGCCACAACAAAACTACTGTAAATTAGGTCTTGAAAGCTGTCTGTGGGCATAATACTTTTGAAGGGTGTGAACTACCTCATTTTATCTTCTTACAGCACTGTTAACACTGAAGTCTGCTCTCATAAAATGCTTGATAGTTAGAGTCTGCTAAGAGCTGGGCTGTGATTTAACCCTGCTTTAACCCAGCTCCACTGGACTTCAGTGACAGCTAAGCAAAGGCTATACAGTTAGGCATTTGCTTTGTTTGTAAACTGTTATGTGTAGGAAGTGTCAGACTACTGATTGCAGAAGATTTTAAGAGCACTGATGTAACTGGTACCTGTTGAAGGTAGAAGTCTTGTTAAATGTAAGCACAGAACTAAAAATAATGTTGTTCCCAATTAAGCAGAATACATTGTAGTGCAGTTATTGTGTGACAGGCAGAGAAGAAGCCCTAACACAAACTGCAGTTCCAGTCTGATGACCTGAACTAGGTGTGTGTGCTGGGAGTGAAGGAGAAGAAATGCTTTAGTAATCTCTGTTCTTGAATTTAATCCTGTTAAAACCCTCACATCTTCCAAGGGGTGTTCTAAGTTTGTGCTCAGTATTTATAAAAGGTTTTGTAGGACTATATATGATACTTAGGCTTTTCATCAAGGACACAAGGTACTGAAAAAATACTGGCTTGTAATCAGAAGTTAAAGTAGTTTCATTGTTAAGGTACTTGCAACAGGCTGTCCATTTAAATAGTCTAAAATCTAGTATTTCTTTTAAATAGATTTCATTGCTACTCCCAGAAGCCAAGAGGATGATGCACACAATGCACAAGCAGTAATAGATTCCCTGGCACTGGATTATTTGCAGGTCAGCTTGTCTCACATCACGGGTGAGTACTTGGTTTAATGAGACAAACTCAGCTGAATATCTGTGTGGTTTAATTGAAACATTTTAAGAACCAGGTGTTACACAGCTTGCTTTCATACTTGTGTGGAATCTCTGCTTATGGTAGTGGCTGTCACCAGAACACTGACCCATTGCCTTGGACATCAGGTTAGAAATTGAAACAGCAAGCAGAGAATAAATAAGAGTAAGAAATGTTAAAGCTGACATCCAGCCGTGCTTCATCTGGCTACCAAAGTGTTTTCTGAAATCTGCTACTGGCTCAGGCTTGGGCACTGTGCATCACAATGTACACTTGGACACTGCTTTTAAGACATGACCCTGGAGTTTCAAACTTCTTATTAGATTTTTAAAAGTTGGTGAATAAAGAGTTGAGCTGTGTTGTGTTATCTGTAAACAGATAATGGCTTTCCCTGAGTATTCCTGTGTATGGTCTCACACAGCATAATCTGCAAAGAATGAAAACTGCTTGGTAAGAAGTATCTGACTTGGTGCCTGTACACAGTGGCTGGTGTTTGCAATCCTGCTGCCACTCCATAGACTGCTTCATGCTGTAGTTTTATGTATAAGAAAAATATTAAATACCAATTGTCCCTGAAAATATCCCAGAATATTTATTTTGTGTGTCAGCAGTTACTGCATCCATAAACTTTTGGAACTGAAAAGATGCAAATTTAGAACACTTAAAATATATTTTAAGCTTACCTACATAGTCATAAGTAAGTGACAGGTGTCTTCTGAGCTGACACCTTTACAAGAATTTCCAAGCACTCTTCTACAGAAAATGCCTGCTTTTGAGAATTTTTCTTCTATGAAGTACTAATTATTAATATGTGTCATTACCCTCTCTTAAGGTGAGAACATTGTGAAAGGAGACAAGGAATCTATCAAAAACCTCCTTGAAATATTTGATGGTTTGTTGGAGTATCTTAGAGAAGTCAGTGAAACCTCTTCTCAGACTGGAGGTGAGATGTAAACCCAAAGTGTTTCCAACGTAACAGATTTATTTGGGTTTTTTTGTTACTTATAACCTTGACAGAGAAAGACAAAACTGACCCCAGGGGAGGAAAATTTCAGGGGTGAAGCTGAATATTTGCATTCCTTATTTTCATAAACAATAATAAAAGAGATAAATTTTCCCCAAACTTACATAATCTTTCTGCTTTATTCTTGTGGCAGAAACCTACTCCAGACAACTCATCCTTTGTTAGTTGCTTTTCAACCTATAAGTAGATGATTCAGAATTAGGATTCAAGGAGGGAAATGTTGGCTTTAATTGGGAGAATGAGCAAATGTCCCTTTTACTTACTAGGAGAGAAGGGGGGCAACAGTCTTTCCTGGGAAGAGGGTCTTGGGAGTAGGTCCATAGCAGGGTTATTTTGAGGAAAATGAGAGAAGCTGCTCAGCCCTGCAGAGGCATCTTACTGCAGGCAGAACTGGTCTTCCTATCTCAGGGCTGTTAAGAGCTGTCACCAGTGGCTGTTGCACTCTGTGACAAGGGGAGAGAGCACTTGGTGCCTGAGTTCCTCCTGGCCTGGTCCAGATGGACACAACAAAGAGCAATGTGCCTGTAGTGCTCTTCCCTTCCCTCAGACTGCCAGTTTTGTTACCCACTGGGGGTTCCTGGCTCAAATTTTCTAGCTGTAAGTCCACAGTTTAATTCTTTTGAGGAAGAAGAAAGGTTTATTAATAACTGGAACAGGGGAATATATGGTAGTGGTATAATTTTTCAAAATTTACCATAGAAGTTGCCCCACCTCCCCTACCTCCCCCTCCCCTCATGGGGAACATTACATGTCATCATTTTAGATGAAATGCTACAATGTTGGTATTACACGTAAACTCTTTTGATGATATTGGAAGTAGTAGCTGTTATTTTATAGGTAGAAGTAGTTTTCCTGAAAAGAATTACCTCTTGGTTATTAACAGCTGAGATAAATGTGCTGTCTGGTGATGAAATTCAAATTACATCTCAAGAGCAGCTGGAAAGCACTGCTGATCAGCTTTCAGAACATACACTACTCTCATCAGTTGAAAGGTAAGAACAATTCTGAATATTTGCTTAAACATAGTGATTGACTGTGTATCTGTAGAGAAATTAGTAGGTTTTTTATAGTATAGACACCTACTGATTACATATGCCAAAAGGAATGTGAGGTGACTCTTCTGGTTGGGCTAAAATTACATCTGGGACTTCTTCTGCCCTTGAAGAGTTGCTGATTTTGTTTCCCTTAAGTTTACTTTTTATGTGGAATGAAACAACTTGAAAATTTTGATCAGTTTTAAAGATTGATTTATTCAGCTGAGTTCAGTTCGTGGCTGTGACTCCTGCCCTGGTGTTAAGCTCAGTTCGTGGCCGTGACTGCTGCCCTGGTGTTAAGCTCAGGTCGTGGCTGTGACTCCTGCTCTGGTGGTAAGCTCAGGCTGGGGCTGTGACTCCTGCTCTGGTGTTAAGCTCAGGCTGTGGCGGTGACTCCTGCCCTGGTGTTAAGCTCAGGCTGTGGCGGTGACTCCTGCCCTGGTGTTAAGCTCAGGCTGTGGCGGTGACTCCTGCCCTGGTGTTAAGCTCAGGCTGTGGCGGTGACTCCTGCCCTGGTGTTAAGCTCAGGCTGTGGCGGTGACTCCTGCCCTGGTGTTAAGCTCAGGCTGTGGCGGTGACTCCTGCCCTGGTGTTAAGCTCAGGCTGTGGCGGTGACTCCTGCCCTGGTGTTAAGCTCAGGCTGTGGCGGTGACTCCTGCCCTGGTGTTAAGCTCAGGCTGTGGCGGTGACTCCTGCCCTGGTGTTAAGCTCAGGCTGTGGCGGTGACTCCTGCCCTGGTGTTAAGCTCAGGCTGTGGCGGTGACTCCTGCCCTGGTGTTAAGCTCAGGCTGTGGCGGTGACTCCTGCCCTGGTGTTAAGCTCAGGCTGTGGCGGTGACTCCTGCCCTGGTGTTAAGCTCAGGCTGTGGCGGTGACTCCTGCCCTGGTGTTAAGCTCAGGCTGTGGCGGTGACTCCTGCCCTGGTGTTAAGCTCAGGCTGTGGCGGTGACTCCTGCCCTGGTGTTAAGCTCAGGCTGTGGCGGTGACTCCTGCCCTGGTGTTAAGCTCAGGCTGTGGCGGTGACTCCTGCCCTGGTGTTAAGCTCAGGCTGTGGCGGTGACTCCTGCCCTGGTGTTAAGCTCAGGCTGTGGCGGTGACTCCTGCCCTGGTGTTAAGCTCAGGCTGTGGCGGTGACTCCTGCCCTGGTGTTAAGCTCAGGCTGTGGCGGTGACTCCTGCCCTGGTGTTAAGCTCAGGCTGTGGCGGTGACTCCTGCCCTGGTGTTAAGCTCAGGCTGTGGCGGTGACTCCTGCCCTGGTGTTAAGCTCAGGCTGTGGCGGTGACTCCTGCCCTGGTGTTAAGCTCAGGCTGTGGCGGTGACTCCTGCCCTGGTGTTAAGCTCAGGCTGTGGCGGTGACTCCTGCCCTGGTGTTAAGCTCAGGCTGTGGCGGTGACTCCTGCCCTGGTGTTAAGCTCAGGCTGTGGCGGTGACTCCTGCCCTGGTGTTAAGCTCAGGCTGTGGCGGTGACTCCTGCCCTGGTGTTAAGCTCAGGCTGTGGCGGTGACTCCTGCCCTGGTGTTAAGCTCAGGCTGTGGCGGTGACTCCTGCCCTGGTGTTAAGCTCAGGCTGTGGCGGTGACTCCTGCCCTGGTGTTAAGCTCAGGCTGTGGCGGTGACTCCTGCCCTGGTGTTAAGCTCAGGCTGTGGCGGTGACTCCTGCCCTGGTGTTAAGCTCAGGCTGTGGCGGTGACTCCTGCCCTGGTGTTAAGCTCAGGCTGTGGCGGTGACTCCTGCCCTGGTGTTAAGCTCAGGCTGTGGCGGTGACTCCTGCCCTGGTGTTAAGCTCAGGCTGTGGCGGTGACTCCTGCCCTGGTGTTAAGCTCAGGCTGTGGCGGTGACTCCTGCCCTGGTGTTAAGCTCAGGCTGTGGCGGTGACTCCTGCCCTGGTGTTAAGCTCAGGCTGTGGCGGTGACTCCTGCCCTGGTGTTAAGCTCAGGCTGTGGCGGTGACTCCTGCCCTGGTGTTAAGCTCAGGCTGTGGCGGTGACTCCTGCCCTGGTGTTAAGCTCAGGCTGTGGCGGTGACTCCTGCCCTGGTGTTAAGCTCAGGCTGTGGCGGTGACTCCTGCCCTGGTGTTAAGCTCAGTTCGTGGCTCTGACTCCTGCTCTGGTTGCTCTGTGGCAGCAGGGCCGTGTCCTGCACGGCTCCTCGGCAGCTCCATCTCGTGGGCTGAACGGGCAGAGGCTGAGAGAGGAAATATTTGATGGCTTTATGTTCCCCCCTAGGTCCCAGTCAGAATATTTTATTCAAACTTGTGATACAGATGGCTCAGGATCTACCAGTGAATTAATTAAACTTGGAGATACTGCTTATTCATTTTCCAAGAGAGGAGAAGGTGAGTTTGGGTGAGAAAAAATTTTAAGACTCTTCTCTAGTTAGACTCCTAGGCTTTTTTTTTTGTTTCCTTTTACAAAGTTCTTTCTTTCAGATAAATACTGTTTTAAATCCTTGTTTAAAAACCCCCAGACAACCCACAATAAGCAAATTCATCTTGCTGAAGTTAAAATTTCTGGAAGCAAATATTCCAGGCATTATTTTTCATGACTCTTGCACTACTTTATTTGGATAAAGGTTTATTGTTTGAGTTCCAGTTCAGTTCTATGAAGGTATTTTATCTTGTTCAATAGAATAGGAGAATTCTGAAGACTTTGTTTCATTTGTTGCAGTGTAACACGTATTATTTAAGACTGTAAAAAAATTATTAAGTTCATTCTTAAAGAATACTTCTCAGGAGTGTGTGCCCCTTCAAAACTTCATGGATGGCTCTGAAAGGAGTAGTGTGCAGATGACCTAAATGGAGATCATTCTTACTTCATATTTTTTTATAAGAATATTCCAATTCTTCCTATTCTTATTGATGATTCATCTCCTCAA
This sequence comes from Onychostruthus taczanowskii, assembly GCF_017590055.1. NCBI lineage: Eukaryota > Metazoa > Chordata > Aves > Passeriformes > Passeridae > Onychostruthus > Onychostruthus taczanowskii. The sequence continues at coordinate 5,419,435 of NW_024500350.1, forward strand.
GCAGAGGCATAAAGAAATATTGTGACTTATGAACATTTCATTGACTGGAGTTACAAATAAGAATTTAGCAGACCTATTGTGAGCTTAGTATGGATTGCTGACACCAAGCAATGTGAAACATTAAAATTGTCCATCTCAACAGTTCATGGCAAGATGCTTTATAGACCTTCATTTAATTTTTTCAAGCATCCACTTCTAGAATTTCAGATGCCTGTACTTTGTCTAGCAGAAAAAGACACGGAGGTAGAAGAATCTGAAAGCACAGAGGCTCTTGCAGCATTGCCCAGACAGTTCTCAGAAAGTGAAAAGGGGGCTGTAAATGAAAGGGAAGATGGTGAGTATTGATTGTTCTGACAGCTCATCCACCTGATTTTGATTTAGGGGTGTAGGGAACTAGGGTAGTGTGGAGGAGAGCTTTAGTCGTGGATGGAAACGCTTTAGTCATGTTTTAAAATAAATTCTTTTCAGAAAAGCAGTATTTTGGTGTCTCAGAGTAGGCAAACTTCCATTATCTGGGGTATTTCTGCTTAGCTAGGATTTGGCTTCAGCTAGGCTGTTTTTAATTTGTATTGTGGTTTGTATTCTTTTCTTTTGTGGTTCAAAACACTAAAAAGTCCTTGTGGAAGATCTTCACATCCAAAATCATGTTCTCAAGGCTGAAAAATGTTACAGCACTCTCCCATGCAATCCAACAAAGGTGGCAGCTCACATTAGCTATCGAGACACTTCCCTTTGTTGTGTACACACAATGCACAGAACGTGCTCTGCTTTCCCAGATAACACTTCAGGTTCTTTGTGTTTGCCTCTTCAGGAGGGATGGAGTCTGTTCATGCTGCTGAACCTCACAAAGGGAGTTTGAGTGTCAGTGCTACAAAACTGGGGGAGCCCATCCAGCAGGCAATTCCTCTGCTGCCCCCGTTCCAGCCCTCGGATCCAGGATGGAGAGATCACCACAGCTCAGACAGACAGGCAGCAGCTCTGGCTTGCAGTCAAGCAGTGAACATTCCTACTGTAAGGAAAAGCTACCCTTTGATTATTTAATTTTCTTTTAGTAACCAATAGTGCTTTCATTTGAAAACCTGCTAGTTTACTTGTAGAATGGGAGTAGATGGTCCCTGAAGAACACTTTTGAATGTGTCAGAGTTTATTTCAGTTCCAGGAATTTTGGATTGTGGATTCATTCTTCACTAAATGTCCAGAGAGGAATTTAGTTTGAGGGGTGTGTTTATTTTATACATATATACATACACATCTCCACAGTCAATGCCAGAGTTTACAGTATAGTAAACAAAATAATTATAGTGATTTTTGTCTGTCTATAAAATCAGCATTGATTTCCATTTGCAGATAGACCTAATGTATGAGCTTCCTGTCAGCACTCTCCTGTGAATTTATAGAATACATCTTCCTTTTTATTTCAGATTGAAAAGTCACTTACCCAAAGATTTAATGATGTTTCTGATGGTCTTCCTCTATCCAGAAAAACCCCTGGTGAGAGAAAATTTTGCATCCTCTAGGGTAACTCTAAGTGTTATAATGTTGCATTTATTTTTACTGGCACCACAAAAAAACATTGTTTTGAATCTACTAGTGCATTTTTTAAAATTCAGCCACAAGTTCATATTTCTGTCTCTGCTTTACAGAGAAGCAAAAATAGGTTACTTTTAATCTGTTCCCTCTACTGGAAAAAAGTAATCCATGTCCCCAGTTCAACTCCTTTCTTAGTTAATCCTGTTAAGATGGGTCTATACCACAGAAACCTCTTCCAGCAGATAAGTCCCATGGCTGAGCTTATCCTGAGCAGAGAAACATGGACCAAACACGCCAGTTTCAATTCTAAGAAAAAGCCATTAACTGCTATTGTAGAAAAGGTTTAGAAGCTATTTTTTTTCAATACTCATTTTCTCTGTTGCCTTGGAAACACTGCTTACCTTTTTTAGTTTCCATAGCATTCCCATGACACTGAGCATTGAAGACTGGAGAAATTACCAAAATGAATGTCACAACTGGGTAACCACAGTTGCTTTGTCATTCTATTCTCTGAATAATTTGGATCCACAGGCCCTGGCTCACATATTTTTTCCTTATTGCCTACATTAGCAGGCACGGTGCCATTAACCCACAGTTACCTGTCATCTGCTTCTGCAGTGGGAGAAATGCTGGGAGGTGATGCCAAAGACAATGTGACAAAGGTACATGTTGCATCTTAATTTTTGGAATTTCAATCAGTATTTTTTGATTTCTGCTTAGTCTGTTATCTTGTGGCACTTCTGGGCTTATTTCAAACCTGCTTTAGACTTTCTTTCCCCAGTATACAATCAGTGATGCAGTGTTGTTAGACTGTGATTATGTGCAGTCTGTGAGTCATGTCAGTTCTTAGTTCTTCCTGGAGTTGTTTGCTCCAAAATGTACAGAGCCAGCACCCACAGAGTTCTATTTATCACAACCAACCAGTTACTGGTTATCTTGCTTTTTAATCAAAAATGTACAAAGCACAGAAGTACAGTCATGTCCTTTCTCTGAAGTGTATCAGCATTCTAAATTAGTAAGAATTTTGGGGGTTTTGGCCAATAATACTTAGATTTACTCATTTTTAAAGATCCATGAACTGCTTATTATATTCTCTCCTTTTATTTTCTTGCATTGTCCTTTGCTTTTCAAAAACTGAATAATACAAAACCCACAAACTGATGAGCAGTTACCAATCTGTGCCCATAGAAATGTGTCTGTAAAGGAAGTTTCTTTCCCTGGAAACACAATTTTGCCTTCTGCAACCACAAGAGGTACTCACAGACTTTGCTTGTTCCAATAGTTTAAACAGCTTTTACTTCTACATTGTCTCTGAAACTCATTTTCCATTGGTGCATTTCCCAGGATGTCCATGCCAAGCCCAAGTTACTCCAGTTTGAACGGAGACGTTACCAGGCAGAACTAAACCAGTGCAGCTAAATGGCACAAGGACAGGAGTGTTCTCTTTTGGCTCCCTGTGAACTGCAGCTCAGTCTGCACTAAGGGAAATTCAGCTTATTTCCACTACCTGGCATCAGTCCCAGGCTGATGAGGTGGAATGTGGAGATACTCATTGCCTTACCCCAACCCTGTTCTGGTTCCATGGCATAGCTGTGAACTGATCTTCCGTATTTTTGCTAGTCCATTTCTTTAAACATTAATTCTCTAAAGCACACTCTCTGCAGTCAGGAGCCTAGAAATAGAACTATTTTTCTATATCTATACTCACAGTGTTTGGGATGGTTCTGTTACAGCATCTCTACTCACATGATCTATAAAACCTTCATTTACTCATTTTCCTAGGTGCCTCTGGTATCTGAATCTTCTATATCTACCTCTTTTGAGAAAAAGCTCTCACTAAGTGCTGAACAAGTAACACAAACCCCAAGACCTGAATCTCAGCACTGGTCTAGAACAACAAGGCAAGTTCAGATTTTTGGTACTGAACCACACTGGCACTTTGATTTCCATGGCCAGCCAGTCCCCTCCTCCCTTTTAAAATAAGATCTTTCTTTCCTTGGCTGTGTGACAGTGAAAGAATAATTCTCACAGAAAGATTTCCTGTTTCTCCTGACATATACTCATATTGTTAAATATGGTTATAGGCATTTACACATTCTGCTTTACTTAATCCTATAAAAACATGCTTAGGCAAAAAGTGAGCTGGAATTGTATGAGATAATGCTCATTGTCAAGTTTTTAGAACAGAAATGAAATCTGTCTGTTTTCTGCTTTAGCAAATATGAAAATTCCACCACAGATTCAGCTGAAGATTCCCTTTCCCACAGAACAACAAAGGAGAAGGTGCCTGAGCAGCAAGAGTTTAATGAAGCATCAGAAAATCTGTCTCGCATGCTAAATGAACTAGATTTAGTAAGTGCAGTCTCTTCTTTGTTGAGCTGAGCAATGCAGCTTTAGTAATGACACTGGAGAGAATGAAGAATATCAGTGCAATATGGATGAAAAGGAAATCTGCCACTAACACCTGGCTTTAGTTCATTCCAGCTTTAGAACTGTCTATTGAACCTGACCCCACAAAAAAATCTATCCCTTAGATGTTGAAGAGAGCTTTGGGTGAGCACACAGGAGAAGAGGAGCTGACAGATGAGGACAGCCTGTCCCACCACAGTGACAGTGTCATGGACTACGGCCGAAGGACAGCTGGGAGAGGTGACAATCCTTATGCCAGTATTGGGATGGAAACAAATATAAAAGAAAGCTGCTACACTGAATTACAGTTAGTTACTAAGTTTTGTATTGCTAGTTCATTTCTGGGTTTTTTTTCCTATTTCTATTGCTAGTTCATTTCTTTGATCCAAACCTGAGCAACAGTAACAGAATTGCAACCAAGTTTCTGTTTAACACTTAAAAAACAATGGTAAAACTTTGCAAAAAAAAACAAATACAAGTGAAACACAGCTGCAGTAAAAATGTGGAGCACATGGGGGGAGAGGCAGAATACAGGCTCACAGGACGTGGTTCTGAAATGAGGGCCTAGTCACAATACACTTCACTGGGGTTTTTTGTCTCAAATTTGGTACTCAGTGAATGCTCCTTCCCTACAGACACATCACATCCAAGGTACCCAGGCAGGCCACGGTCCCTCTCTCCAGCCTCACCCTCCTCTCAGCACCAGGACCATAAGCTGAGTGGCAGTGCAACAGGCCACATAAAGACAGTACGCAGGCAGCTGCAGGAAGAAAGGGACGAAAGAACAAGAAAAACAAAGGTAATTTTTGGATTGGACCTTGTAGTAGTTCTTACCAACAGTTATACTAAAACCACAAAAAGAGAACTTTAATGCAATGGGAGCATCTGCTCTCCTCTAGTAATCATATGCTGTTTTATCTGTAGCCTGCTGAGGAAGGGACTTCAACCCCGAATTTTGAAAAAAGAGTTTAAAGTGGAAGAAGCTACTTTGACCCATGCAGCAACCAAGTTAACAAGGTGGCTGTATGGAGTGATTATTTCCTCTGACAAGACCTTTTATTTTTGTTTTCTAGCTGGTCACTAAAGCTTATGAAAATGAGCTCAGAATTTTTGAAGTGAGGGAGAAGCGTAGAATTTCCAAGCTCAGAGAAGCTGCCAAGGAAATGGTAGGTGATGCTCGTTGGGATTGCTGGTTGTCTTTTGCTTGGTTGATTTTTTTCTTTTTAAATTTGTCTAGATGGTTTGTTCAGACACCTTTGGGAACAAAACCTCCTTGACTTCCAGTGTCATAGTTACAACACTGTACAACTGAAGTAGTAACTTACTAATGTTAAGTGCTGCAGCAGAGCTGAGGTTATGCAGTGATGAGATTTAACCTTTATTTGAACCCTGACCTGCATTTTGTAAATTCTGTCCTTCTGGAGAATCCAATGCAATATGTCCAAGTTCTCACTCTAAAGTCTGAAAGATATTTAAGTTCTGATGGCCAAACTGTGTTCTGTCAGTGTTTCCCTTCTCATACCTGTTGTCCCATCTGTTTTACATCTGCTCCTAAGGAACAAGAGTACAAAGAAAATGTCTTTCAAGAACCTCCAAAAGTGTCTCAGCGAGTGAAAGTTTATTCTAGAAAAACCACACCTCAGTATCCCAAATACAGCCAGTGGATTCCAAAACGAGGGACCACGAAGCCAAAGCAAGCAGCTCCAAGTAAGAACTGCAAAACTATACTTGCTGGAAAACTGGCATCTTTTGAAAGCATGTGTTGAACTCCAAGATTAAAGGCACCAGTCCAACATATACCAGTCAGCTGTAGCATTTTCCCTTCTTCTGACCTCTGTATGTCTGGATTTTTGTTAGGGAAGATAATGCTTTACATAAATGCAAACCATCAGTGCACAATCAAATTGTGACCCATTTGCTACTTCCTTAAAATCCCTTGGATTATTTTCAGGGCTTTTTTCCATTGCTGCTACTCCTGTGCTTATTCCACTAGTCTGAGCTCTCCTTTTGTTATTTTTCTGAGCATGTATGAGATTTAAACTCGGGCCTGTGGCTAGAGCTGAGCCAGGTACAGGTCAGTGAGCAGGATCTGTCAGGACCCTGCCACTGTGGTGTTAATGCTGCCACTGGTTCTCCTGAGTAAGTGATGCTTCAAGAAAGCCAAACTGCAAATCCTAGGCCCAGTTTTGGTAACCAGCACTGTGCATGCCTAGGGTTAAGATCACCAGATAATCTCCTACATATCTGGATGTTGCTCAGCTACACTGCCTTATTTTTATTCCAGTTTTTGAAGGCCATGTACTTGGTAAATACCCTTTTGTTTCATCTCCCCATCATCTTTTCCTGCCAGAAAGATCAAAGATGTAATGGATGGGAATGAGCTGGTTGCAAACCAGTTTATTTTGCACCTGTTTACTTGACCTGGATCTGTCATTGCCGTGGCTGTGCTGCCTTTTTTTAAGTTGCTGCAACCAGAGAGAGAGAGAAAGCAATCTCTGATTAGTGATGGTCATAACCACATGAAGAAAGAAGGGGATACCTGTCTTAGCTGGATGTGGTGGGGGTAGGGAAATGACATCTGAGCTATAAAATCAATTCTTCAGAGAAAACAACACAAGACTGGGATTGCTTCCTCTGCTGCTGTACTGGCAGGATGATATGTCCTGCTGGGCTTAGCTTGACATGGTAACAGCAGCATGGTGATTTTATACAGTGTTCAATGTAAAATATTTCTTGACTTATGCTGACACTGTCTGGATGAATTTACAACTAAATGTATTCTCCATTAATTTATTGCTTACCTCTTTCTTTATCTTACAGTGACAATAAGAGACAATGACCTCCTCTTGCAGCTCCTGGAGGAGTTTCCCCACCTGCACATTTCCCCCAATACTCTGAATAAAATGTGGCATCAGCAGCTTGCACAAACTATGCACCTCAAGGCACCCTCTGCCAGACCTAGACCAAAACTCCAGAATGAAGTGAGTGTTGTCATTCTTACCTGGTGAATGTCAGCAGAGATACTCTGACAGGGCACCTGCACCCACAGCAGAGTGTGGAAGGATGTTCTGGGAGTTTGGTTAAATAGGGATGTACAGATTTTACATATGTAACTTCAACTTTTCATCAGCCACTTGAGTATTATGGTCCTTCTTTGATACTGGTTTCTTGAATACTGCCTAGGGTTGCTATTGCTGTTTTAAAAGCATTTTGTAGTTTCCACTGCTAGTTCTGAACAGTCTTTTAGTTTAAAAATGAGTTACGAGATGCAAAAGTTGATTAACTTATACAAGGCAACTCTCAACCAAACCCCAAAACATAGCAGGGGGCAATATTTAAATCTGCTCCATAGGACAGCTTGTCCTGCAGCATGATGCAAGCAATGAGCTTTTTTTAAATCTCCAGGTTGAACAAGCCTTGAAGAAACATGAACTGCTTGCTGCAATTATTAAGAGAGATCAAGATCACAGCAAGAGACTGGTATGTTCTTTGAAGACTATTTGTTACATAACGCAGAGATTTCACATGGAGCTATCTAAAATGCATATTCCCACATCATGAAAGTGGCTTTTTGTCTCATGACAACTTTACACTTTTTGAGTAGCTGTGGACTCAAAATGCTTGTTTGTTATTCTGTTTGTTGTGCAGCTACTGGGGTCACGAGAATGGAATGTTATTATTATTACACTGCACTGTTGCTCTGAAAGGTAAAACAAATTCTAAAAAAAGTGTAAGGAGGAGAAACTTGAGGTTGTGTTGCAGCTCCGGTAACAGTGACACAACTTTGCTACGTCAGTGGTGACAAACACTTTAAACCGTAACTGCAAAGCTGGGGTGTGGAGCAGGTCCTCAGTAAAGGACCCTAATTAGCAATAATTAACAAAGCTTTGCCTGCAAGGGGTATCTGTTGGCAGCTTGGTGGTCTGACAGCTGCTGCTCTCCCTGCAGCAAGAGATCAAGCAGCGCATCCACCGGCAGAAGTGGGCTCAGAACAAGGTGACGGAGAAGCGGCAGCAGGCGGCGCGGGCCAGGAAATACTACGAGGATTACAGGGTGCAGCTGCGGGCCAGGCTGCTGCGGGCCAGGACACGCGAGGAGAGGGTGAGCCGGGGCCCTGCCCTGCAGGGCTGGAGTTCCTTCCTGTCAGGACCCCAGTGCTGAGGCTGGGTCGTTCAATCCTGCACATGCAGCGACCAAAGCAGAGAAGTGGTTGATCAGTCAAGGCTCCAGATGAAAGGGTTCCTGCTCTGGAAATGTGGATCCAGTGCAGGGCAAACCGCTGTGAAACAAGAAAGGATGATTTATGGGGCTAAGAGGAGAGAAAGGGTGAAGTATCAATGTGGAAAAACAGCGCTGGTAACATGAGAAATTGGGGAAATGAGTTTTCAGAAACAGTAGGATTAAGAAGTTGTTCCTACAGTCACCGTCCAAAGAAAACAATCTAAATCTTCAGTTAAGGGAACTGATCAAACAGGCAGCCTTGTTAGTCAGTTGTGTTTGTAAAACAGAGTGGACTTTGTGACAGATATGATCTGATTAGGGCTGGACATCAGAGTGAGGGAAAGCAAGGAGAGTTATTACAGCTCTGCAAGAACAGATACACACTTGTCACCTTTCAAAATAAAAGATTAGAAGTTTACTGCATAATCCACTGGTAGAGATTTGAGAACTGTTTGCCTTAAGCTGTGAGCTACAGCTTCTAAGTGTTCTTGTGGAGGAATGGAAAGCCTGAGTCCAGGCTGGATTTCCTGCTGCTGGAAACCTGGATGAAGGTCCTCAAGTCAGACTGCAGAGTACAGGGTGGGTTGTAAATCACAGTGCATGTTCAAAGGCCTTGGCTTGCACAGTTGGGTCATCTGACTAAACTGACAAGAAAAATTATTATATCTATCAAAATTTCAGCTAAATGAATAATACAAATCCAGCTCAGCTGTATCTGCACCACCATTTCTAGGTACATACTCATGCTTTTTCATGGGCTGTGGCCTATCCTCATGTAAACATCATTCCATCAGGAGCTAAAGCAGCTGAGAAATGTAAATGTATACTTACAGGTTCCTGGGAAAGTTTCAGGTTTGCTTTTTTTAATTGCTGGCAGATATTTAAAAACTTATTTGAAGAAGGCTTAGAAATTCAGAAGCAAAGACTGAGGGACCTGAGAGTTTATGCTCGAGAGAAGCGTGATGAGCAACGGAGAGAGCACCAGACTGAGCTGGAGTCTCTGGAGAACTACTACAAAGACCAGGTAAAGCTTCATCTGGATCAGGCAGATCATCTTTTTCCACTTAGAAGTCTTTCTTTAATTATTTCAACTCACACACATGTTGTGTTTAGTTTTCCATGCTAGCAGAAGCTATATCTCAAGAATTCCAAGAAATCCAAACCAGAGAGAAAGCACAAGCACAAGTAAGTACTCTTAATTTTTTCCAGTTGCCTTTTCTTTCTCCATGCTGTGGCTAATGTCAGTATTTTCTTTAGATGCTACAAAAATCAAAAAGAGAAGTGAGATCAAAGATGGAAAAGGAAATACAGCAACTGCAAGCAGCAATCATGCACAATGATGATGACACCTTTTTTCAAGAGCTGGAAGCAGACAGACTGAGATCCAGACTTCAGATTGCTTCCTTCCAGTACAGCCAAAGCCACTTCTTCTGAGGCTTGGGTAAATGGCACTGCAGTCCTCCCTGGCTAAGATGATCAGAGTCTTTGAGAGCTGCTATAATGGGAAGATGGTGTGAAGCTGGTTTTTTCTCTAAAATACCTGTTCTGTCATTTTGACCTGTCAGGGGTGTAGCTGCTGGGAACTGGGATCTCCACAGCACTTTTATGATCAGCAATAAAATTTGTGAACTAATTTTTACCTTCCTAGCAAGGTTGGGGTAATGTTGGGCTCTACCCAGAGGAAGCTGGGATGAAGTCAGAGTGCTTTAGTGAAGTTTTCCTGGTGGAACAGTTGGATGGCTGAGGCTCCTCTGCATCTGTGCTGGGACTGTTGCTGCTAAGCCAGCCAATCTAACACCATTAGCCAGAAATCATGGATTGGAAAGCTCACAAAGCACAAGAAGATCTTTGAAAGAACATCAGAGGTTCAGGTTTCCTATGAAAAGCCAAATTGGAGAATGCCTGCAATAAACCTGACATAAGTAACTGGGAATTTAAATACATCAAGCAGGGGAAGACTACTTCTTCCACTCCTGCTTCAGTTGTGTTCACAGTGTTGGCATTGCTGGCTTGATAAAATACAAAGGCACTTAAAATACTCTTTCTATGCCACAAATGCACTGGGAAAAGTAATTTGAAACAGAAAACAATGCAGATTCTTCTAAAGTTGTACATGATTAGCTTCTGCAAGAGGTGAACCCTGGGGAGGAGCTATGGACAACATTCCTACTCTTCCACAGGGCCATGCTCACAGGTGCAGCCTGATTACTCCATCTCACACTGACAGAAGCAGAACTAAAGAATGATTAAATATTTCACCAGTCAGTTTTTACCTTACTTCAGGCTCTAAGGTCTGCTTCCAGGCAGAGCAGGAGCTGACAGCAGGCACTGCACCATCAGAGCTATAAACAGAGCAGTGCCCAGCAGGAACTGCAGGTTTCACCAGCCAAACACTGCGGAGGTGCCAACACAGAGGGATGAGAGAAATTCCATAAAACCAAGCTGATATTAATGAAGTCCATTACTGATACAGTCTCCTCTGCCTGACAAAAGTGCAACTCTTAGTTTATCTTGGTAGTAGAATAGTTCTTTAAAATTGCTGTGTGAGAAGTGATACAGGAATGCTGGATTTAACTGCAGTGTACATACAATATTTAAAGGTTGGCATGAAGGGGTGTCTCTGATGGAACTGACAACACACAGAGCATTCACACTCATTCACTGAAAAAAAAGCTAATCAGGAAAAAAAGCTCCCAATGTCTGAAGGAGCTTCTTTTACAGATTAAACAAACTAGCCAGCTGTTACAGCATGAGACACCACTGCAAAAATGCAGACCCAAAAAACACCAAAACCTCTCCACAAAACCAGAAACACAAAACCCTGACCTAGCCAAACCTTTTCAGGGAGTTGCTGTAAGCCTGGCCTCTAAGGGACAATATTTATCACCTAAGTTGATGAATTTTAGCAAGTCTTGACCAAATTTGCCTTTATTTCCCTCCAGGAAGATAGTGTAGCTTTGCTGAGTTTTGAGAGGAGTCTGTTCATTTGTTCACCAGTGCTGAGATAAAGTCCTTGCCAAGCCATGCCAGTACCTGGAGCCAGAAGTGAGACCTGCTGTGTTTGATAGAACATTCAGCACACTCCTCACTGTAGGTAACAGCATGTAGGAAGTCACCAAGTTTCAAGTATTTTCTCCTGAAACAAAGTCAAGTTACTTGAAAATGACATTGTTACATTTTAAAGATTTAATTAAGAAAAACTTAAAACTTTTAAAACCATTGATGCTGTGACAGTGCAAACAGCATACAATTTATTGCTCAACTTCTGCATGGGTACATACATTAAGTACTTAAAAACCATTTTATACAGATTTTTTTTTTTGTTAAAGCTCATGTAACAGCTGGGTGAAAATACAATGATACCAATGCTAAAACACTCTGTAATAAATACAATGGAAATGATAAACTAAGAACTGTCAGTTTGTGGAGTAATTACACTTGTATAAACTAATTACAACTACAAACAAAGAACTGAGGATGTGTAGAGCCAGGAACCTACTACATAGTGTAAAGTACAACAAATGGCACCTGTTAACTGTGTGGTGCTGTTTAAAAAGATGCTACATCGAGCTGGAGGATGGTGCTGTGACAGAGGAGCAAAGCTTGAACTTCCATCAATGCAGCCTTTTAAACACGCCAGGAGTTCAGTACACATGTAGTGTTGTGGAACAGGAATTTCAAAATAGCTTGTGTGCTCTGGACTTTAGTACAACACAAAAATTTGGTACAAATAAATCAGTTTAGGGAAACTGAACCTATGTGCAAAAAAAAAAAAAAAATTAGAATACATACTGTACAAAGCACCATTACAAAACTCTTTACACCGAGAAATTAAATCCTCTGAAACTCAACTGTGAACTGTATATTTGAAATCTACAAAAGTCACTGTTCATAATTAAACATTCATAATGAAAAGCAACAGCATAAAACCATGATGTGACAACTCTAAAACAACTAAAGACTGGATAAAGTAAAACCCAGTAAGAGGGACACATTGAAATAAATATTCACATTAATCATGGGGTGAAAGTCCAAGGTTACAATGCAATATTAGGCTTAGCACCTTTTTGAGGGGAAAGTAGCTGACGTGTACTTGAAACAAAATTTTGGAAAGGAATCAACCCTTTACCACTTTCATATAAACATCTGACTGGGTGATGAGGTGCTTTAGTTAAAGCTCTCAGTCTTTATGAAGGTAGAAAGGCACTCAAAATACTTGGTATATTCATCCTCATCTGTTAACTATGGAAAGTTCAATGCAGATTTGTCTAGTTTTGCCTGTAATATATTAAATTTACAATTTCTGTAGCAGTTTAAAAAAATTCTCAATGCCATACCAAAATGTTTAGTAGAAAAACAGATGTACTGCTAAGGCTGCTGTGAAAATGAATGCAATTATCAGCTGATCTCAGGTCTCTGTTCTGCAGAGCTCATCTCCTCCCTCCCCGAAGGTGCTTTTGTGACAGCAAGGTGACCATAACCATTCAATAAATCCACCACTCAGATTTTATATTTGCCATGTTCCATGCCCAGGGAGGCTGTGGCCACAGGCTGGGCAAACACAGGGGGTAAAACAAAAAACCAAACCCTTAAAAAATCACTTCTGTCAGTTCTGGAGTGTCCCCTGTGAACAGTCCCAAGAGCCTGTGTACAAGCCCTGCGATTGTCACTGCCAGCACTCAGACCCTGCAGGGGCTGAGCAGGGACAGCCCTGGGCAGGGCTGGAGCTGGCCCCAGCCACGGGCAGCACTCTGAGTGACAAACTCAGGGCAGGAAGCTGCTGTGCTCCCCAGAGCTGCACAGGCACAGGGGCAGCTGCCCTGCTCCAGTGAGCTGGCAGCCCTGAACTGGGGAGCCCAGCAGGGAGGCAGAAGTAGCAGCCCTTCAACAGGAGTGCAGGAGTCCACTGAAATGAAAAGGCTCTGCTGTGTTTCAAGCCTGGCTGTCACAGCAAGTCTCCTGGCTTTCTGTTTACATCCCTAAGTAGCCTCATCCTGCAGCCAGCCCAGAAAGGGAAACAAGTCCCTTGGAACAAACCTGCCAGCAACAGCTGTACAAAAGAAATAATCAAACCAACATGTGGCTTTGGCTCACCAGATTCTCACCACAATTCTATAAAAGTATTCCCTTGCCCACTATTCTAACACACAACATCCAGTAGTAGTTTACTCACTGTGGCAGTCAGACTTGGCAGAGCAGAATTTAGTTTAAGCTCCACAGAACAGACAGCAAATGAGCTGGTTCACTGTGACTTACACTGCAAACGTGGAACAGCTGGTTACATCCCATCCCTTTAGCATTTTCAATACCTTCAACTTTCTTCTCATTGGCAGTGAAAAAATAGTGCAGATTTGATGATTAATTGTAACCTAAGTTACAAAAACACAACACTGATTGGAAAAAAACTGCTACTTATTCCAAATATTCTCATGGCTGAGAGGAGAAGGGCACTGTCTCTGAAGCAGCCTGATTTATCCACACACCACGAGCAGATCAGACAGACCTCAAGTGAGAATTTCCAAACTAACACCAAAGTTCAGTTCCCTCTACTGGTAGTGCATTTTATTCCCCTTTGAAGAGATCAACCCATGCTATAAATCATATATATACTTACTTCCATCCCTACAATCAATAAATTATGTGCTCTTACAACCTCATTTCCAAAGCACATTACACATATTTCAGTCAATACACCATTTTTCCTTAGCTGTAACTTAAACCCACGTGTCATGAGCAGCTGGACAGAGATTACAACATGTTTTACCTGATAAATCTTTAGCATCAACAAGTACAGAATATGATTTGGCTGCATTCAAACAAACTTTGGTTGACTGGACAGGATGGATTCTGGAACAAACTGCTGACAGGCTTCTGCTGGCAAAGCCCATCAGTGCTTCAACAGCTGAAAAATGCAGTGTTTCAATTTAAGGTCAAAAGCAACAAAAAGTACTCTTGACAGACTTGTTAGAAAAATGCTGTTTAAAAAAAAAATCAAAACATCTACTGTTCATTAAGAAAAGGTTATTCCACGTGTAAACACAAGGACTGTACCAAATAGTCTGTGTCACTCACTAGAAATTCTGCTGAAGGAATCTGACAAGTGATATAAATAGGACCCCAAAATTACATATTCGGAATTCCTGTTTGAAAAATATAAAAAAAGCCCCTGTGGCAACATTTACCTGGAATTTACATTGCAGAATATAATGGTTTACTATAAGAAAATGCAGTTAACATGTAAGTGGCTTTCATTAAAAAGATTAATGGTTCTTTCAGCCAATTTTATGCAAAGTTAGAATAATCCAAAATATTTTTTTCCAAAAATAGCAGGTATAGATGCTGTTCAGTCTCATACATTTAAAACAGGCTGAAACGTGACTTGTACCGACTGCTGAAGTTGTGTCTTGGTATCTGAGAATAGAAATCAGGTAGGCAAATATAATAGATTACCTCTTACAAAAATAGTAGTAGTCTTTAAGTATAGAATACTGCTTAACTGTTGAAATGTAGGAAAAGTCAGCATTCTGTATGTTCAAGATATTAGTTTTTAATAGCAGCTGAATGATCCTGTGGCAGGAACCACAGAACCTATTTTCTTGAAATAAAAAAATTTTAAAAATTTAAAAAAAAAATCCAAAAGTTGTCCTTTCCCTCCCAATGTCCTAGTGTAGAAAAGGGAAAGTTTCCTGTATTTCAAGCATTTCTTGAGTCTTGGCTGAGGGAAGGAAGGGCTTTCTGGCTGACAGGAGTATAAATAGAGGCTGGGAGAGGCTGGGAGGGTCATTCCACAGCAAAGCCACAGGTCTCCTCGATGGCCGTGAGCAGCTTCTCGTAGAGCTTCTCGTAGCTCTCGTAGGCGGGAATGTCGATCCTGTTGAAGCTGGGGGGAAAGCACAGAAGGTTTCAGCTCCCCAGCCATCACTGCCAGCCTGCCACACCTCACTGGGCAGCAGATGGTGCCAGCAAGGC
This sequence comes from Onychostruthus taczanowskii, assembly GCF_017590055.1. Taxonomy (NCBI): domain Eukaryota; kingdom Metazoa; phylum Chordata; class Aves; order Passeriformes; family Passeridae; genus Onychostruthus; species Onychostruthus taczanowskii. Next base: position 5,434,564 of record NW_024500350.1, read on the forward strand.
TTAAGGAGGCCACCCAGCTCCGTTAAACAAAAGCCATCTCCAGATTTCACACCTCTGCTGCTCCCTAAGGACAGCTTGGATTACGTCATAAAAGCCAAAATCTCCAACGCTCCAAATACTCTGACAGCACATTGGCCTTTAAGGTACAGATCAAACACAGAACTGAGAAAATCTTACCAGGTATGAGCTTTCGGCAAATTATTAGTGCTGGCATCAATCTGGTGTATTGTGAAGAGTCGTGGGCCTGCAGCACCTGAAAATCCAGAGGAGATCTCTGTTACTGTGAGGAATAACATGAAATGTCCTCGTTGCACTGCAACAAGAAGAGGGCAACTAATATACAAAGAGAAGCTCTGCACCAAGGAAGATGAAATCATACACAGGCAGGAAAAAACTGCAAAGTCCCAGTGGCTGTGGGACAGACCCCTCCTTGCCCACCCAGACAGCCCTGCAGTTACTTAAAGGAAAGGTAAGGAAAAAGCACTGATAAAGAAGAAGAAATCAGCTTTTTCACACAGTGTACTGCATAATTCCAACAGTTTTTAGTTTCTCTTCTCTCATCCCTCCTATACCACAAAACTTACACAGCTGTACCTGTCCCTGTTTTATAACAGGTCTTGAACAGTGGCCAATTCCACTGAAATCCCACAGCGTCACAGTGTCAATTCCTTATAATTTTATTAAATTAATCTGAGCACTAGAAATCCCTTTAATGTCTCTGCTAAAGAAAAAAGACTGCAGCACAGCCATTGTTTAGACTTGCTCTGCATTGAAGATGCCACACAGGGCTACAAATGTCCCAACCTGAGCAAAACTGGAATCCTGGTCTGAGCAGCCATTAAAAATACAATTCAGAGGGTCAGTGTTTCTCATGGGGACTCTGCTGTTAAATAAGAGTCTGAGATTCAGTTGTGTTGCTGAATTTCAGTTTAAAGGAACCCCCAGAGCTGTGCAACTGATGAGGGCTTGTAAAAGTTAGGAATTAAAACCCTGGCTTCTGGAACCCTCTAAGATCTGAGCTGATCAGAACCTCCTGCTAGAGAAGGAAGTGAAGAAATGAAATAGAAGAGCCATTTGCACCTGCACGAGAAGGTACCAGCCAAACACACACAAAGAGCTACTCGTGATTGCAATCAGACCATTGGAGTGGCTCTTTGGAAGTCCCAGGCAGCTGATCCCTGTTACCTTGCAGTGCCTTGAAGCCCTGCAGAGGCACCCGGGAGGAGCCGGTCACGAACTGCAGCAGCCGCGCCCTCCTCTCCTCGTCGAAGAGCTCCACAGCCTTCCAGAACCACTTCACGATGTTGCTGTCAGGGGTACAGTGTTTTAACCTGGTATTTGCCTTCCAGTCGTTGACATCGATTTTTCCCAGTCCACAAATGATGAGCTGTAAATTTAAAATAGGTTTATTATATTATTTCGTCACTGATCACTATAAAAATGGGTTTGGAGCCAAATTATGAAGAAATGATAGTGAAAAATGGACAGATTTTATATCAAAGGCAAATTATAACTTCTCCCTCATCTTAAGCAATGCAGAAATACATTTTTCTTGTTTTTTAAATTTTACCTCTGTACACAAACCATTTTTCAAATGGTGTCAATTCAAATGAAAAAGAACCCAAGCAACCATTTCAAGCTTAGACAAAAGGGCCTCGACCTGTCCGTTAAACAGAAGCACAGATTCTTCCCCTGTATGACAGTGCAGAAATAATTCACATTTGACCTCAGTATTTCTTTCAGGAGCGTGGCCCAGGGTGCACTTTGGCTGCTCCAGCTCTGGAGCCCCAAAAGGAATCTTGTTCCTGTGACACCAGACAAAGGACAGAGCAGCCTTTCCTGACACTGAGCTTTCAGTGCTCCTGAAGGGAGATCCACAATGGATCGGGTTAAGCTCAGCGAGGATGTGATCATAATTCTGAAGACATTTTTATGACTAAGAACACTGGACCTTCCTCTTTCTTATTCTACAGCTGCAAAATGGTTCTGGGCTAGCAGCATGGCTGGCTCACTGCTGGGAGTGAGAATATTTGGGATAAAGGAGGAACAATCACCATGTTCCAGCCCAGGGATCAGAAGCACAAGTGAATGATTTACCTGTGGCCATTTTACATGGCAAAGCCCTCAACTCCACAGACTGCAATTACATGTCAGTTTAAAGCGAGCTTGGGATCTGTGGCTTTGTCTTCAGAGGATATTGTTTGGATGCTGACCCTGACATTCTGTAGCACACTTGTTCGTGGCAGCACCTTTCCTTCTGCTGGATTTATGGGGCCAATGGAGTCTGGCAAAACTGAACTCTGCCAAACCCCAGGTGCCTGAGACCATTCAGGGCAGTGCACTAAGGGCTGGGAGGGAGTGACAGCCTGTTCTCCTGGCAGCACTGAATTTCACATGAGGAAACTGCCCTGTGAGAACTCTGCTGGAGCAGTGACACCGCCCGAGGTCACTGCAGGTCCTCAGAAGGCTCAGAGGGGTTTGAGCTACAAGGGAGGGGCTGCAGCCACTTGTGCAGTTGCTGTGAGCCATCACCTGCAGGAACAGCCACAGCTCTCGTGGGAGGCACACACAGCCATGGGCCCCCTGAGCTGCTCAGCCCTTGCCCTGCCCCTATCCCAGCCAGAGCACACCAGGACTGCCGGGACAGCCCCGCGCTCCTGCGGCTCCGAGGGCCTCGTTACACTTGACACAACACAACACTGGTGCACTGACCTCTAACTCCTTCTCATCAAATGTCTTCAGCAGATGTTGTGGGATTACTTCATTAAATCCCTTCTGGAGCGCCAGAAACTGAGCTTCAATTCCTCGTAAAAACCGCCAGTTCACATAAAGTCTGCGAGCAAGTGCAAATTGGGTTTGTGGAGGATGAATTCAAATGCAATAAACCTGCAATTTATCCAGCCCCAAAACACGGCCCCACTGACAGGATTACACCAGAGCACTGCACAGCCCCGCAGCAAAACCCCACAGCACGACACTGACAATTACTTCAACAAGAAATGGCTCCTCCTCGTCACAGGAAACAGAAAAAGAGCCCTGGGAAAAGCTGCTGATGTACCTGACATATTCCTTTTTGTTCTCCTCTGTCACAGGGATGCTTTTGCCATTGGGTTTCAGCTCGTGCTGGATGATCTCCCCGTAGGCGTTGTGCTCCACACAGAACGTGTGGTCCAGGACCCCGGTGATGTCGTTCTCACTGGTGCAAAGAAAGCAGCAAATGACTGAGGGAAAACATATTCTGCAAATATATGACAGCCATGTTCTATCTGACAGAAGCACAATTTCATTTTTCAGTGGCATTTCAAAGCCCTGCCTGGATGCAGAAAGTGAACATACAGTTTTACTCTGTTACATTTTAAAATCTTTATCGAAGTTTCACTGTTATATTCTAATAACTTGTAACTGTTAATAATAGGTAAAATTAATAAATTAATATTAACTCCACACACCTCCCCCCTAAAATTTGAGTAGCTTGAGCATTTTTGGCCTTAAAGAAGCTGAACTGTGTGAAAGATGTTTCTTAAATCTGCCAGAGAAGGAGATCTAAATACACCTCATTTCCAGGATTTAGGACCATTATCACATAACAGAGACAGCATTCTAAAATCCTGAGGTAGCCCACAGAGTACATACAGTATCCAAACTAAGCTGTTATGGAGATCAGGGTCCACCAATTCCATGTCATCCAAAGTAATTGGCTTCCCAAGCAACTGCTTGTAGAAAGGCAACGTGAAGCCCCCGTCAATGTAGTGCCCGTGGAACACAGCCATCCCCATGATCCGGCCCACGAAGTGGAAATAGGACAAGTGTTCCTGGAGCAGAGCACAGACAGGGCCATTCCGCTGAGTAAGACCCCACTGCTGAGCATGAGACAAAATTCAACACCCAGAAAAGAAGAAAACCCCAAGCCCACACCCTTTGTACAGGTTTGGTTTTGTTTTCATGCATGGCACACTGAGCATTTCACTTCCAGTCCAGGAGTCTTACAAGTAACAATCAAACCGAATTTCTCCCAAAGGAATCATAAATTGACATCTGACAGAAAATTAAGAACACACTTGAGAAGTTTGATCAGTGCAAAAAAGAAACTATCATATAATTGTGCAAATTCAGTGTCCAGCAGTACCAACTGTAAGAATTTGGCTCCTAAGTGTTGAGCCCTGTCCAGGTGAGTGTTTGCTCCTGGTCAGAAACACTCATTTGCAGCACACGGCTCCAGCCCTACCGGGTTGACGGCGGAGTCAGGGTTGATCTGCAGCGTGTAGATATCATCTCGGGAATACTGGAAGAGCCCATAGTATGGATTCAGCATTTCATGGGACAACAGGTACAGCCACTCCCTAGAAAATAAAATCATTTATTGGTACTCTACAGACAAATGCATTCCTACACTGAGAACCATTTCAAAATAATCTGATTGTTTAAATTTTACTATTAAACATAAGTGGGAAGGAAGCTATCTCTGAACATGCTGGGATATGGCTGAAATCAGAATTATTTTTACTTGCTCAGTAACCACACAACACCTGACAGCTGATGGATTTCCAAGATTTTCCTTCATGTTACTCATTTCCAAGAGAGTTTCTGACTGTGATTCTCCTACATCCATTACACACTAAGTCAAGATATTGAATAGCAAGATGCTGGAATCAAAGCTTTTGATGTAAACCATCTTTCAGGTAATGGATATATTTAATTCAAGTTTTAATTATGTATTCACAAATCAGTAAATAATGGTCTGAGAATTGTGCATGTAATTTTTTATAAGGGAAAAATAACCTCACACTATTGACAGACTGAAGTTGCCCACCAACAGCTGGTGGCAACACTTTGCTTCAAGCTGCAGTGACAGTTTGCAATAAAGCACATTTTTTGGTTAAAACTGTGCCATAAAGCCAAGTATTTAGTGGCATATATTCTCACATACCCAAACTTCACTAACCAAAGAAAAATGTCTAATTTCTATTAGAAATGTCTATTTCTATTAGAAATAGGTAATTTCAATAGATACCAAAACCTTTCACATGTGACAGATATTTGACATGATGTGTAATTTGCATTTTATTTTCAACAAATTAGTTCTTTTTTTGTTGCAGTTTCTCTTTTACAATAGTACCTAGAGCCATATGTTCTTCTGACATTTAATCTGTTACAGAAATAAAAATAAATAATAATAATATAAAAGAAGCTGGGCTGGTTCAGGATTCAAAGCACAGGGGAGGCTGGCAGGGGTGGGTGCAGGGGAAAGACAGAGTCACTGTTTACCTGGCAACTCCTCCATAATCAAGGCCCTCCTCCCCACGAAATTTTATCATCAATCGTTTCCACAGATCTTTTGGCCTCATCTTCATGACTTGCCTGTAGGATTCCTGTAAACACACAACACTTCCCTTTATTAACTGCTGTTTACAGAGTAAGAGCTGCTGCTGTGTGTTGAAGTGAAGGGGGTTTCAGACTCTAGCCCAAAGGGAGCACTCTTAAAGGGGACAGTATTTTCCTGATCTTCATTCGTTTCTCAAATCACAGATTGTTTCTTCATTTTCTCCACTTGTCAAATAAAATGATGAGAAGATGAGAAGAACCACCTCCCACTAAATTTCCAGGGGTGAACAGTGATCAGAACATTCTCCCTCATTCTCACATAACTTATAAAAAAATTGTGTCAGTAAACTCCTTTTGTTTTCCATAAGGGCTCCTGGTTTTTGCAGCCTGAAAAGCCAAGAGGGGAGCTTGTACTCTGGGTAAAACACATGTGCCAGCCTCCAAGAAGCACCTTAAGAATGGAATCAGCAATGCCATCCCAGTAAATCCACAGGATTATTCCTCTGTCAGTAAGTGTTCACCAAGGAAACACAGAAAGCAAGTTGGAAGGCAGAACAAATGCAAAGGAATTAGAGAAAAAAAGAAAAGTCTGGTTCTTATTTATATCCAGTATCAGCCCCAAGCTCTGCCTCTACAGGACAGAGGAGGCAGGTGGGGGTGTGGGGACCCAACATAACGGACTGAACATCATAATTCATAGCTTTCCCTCCCTTCTTTCAGTTGCTTACAAAGTGATCTGACTCTCCAAAGGGAAGACCAACACAAATCTTTCTTGTTTTTCACGGGAAAAACCGTGACAACACAGTGGGGAGATCAAGTTTGTGGGTGGGGTAAAAATGCAACAGGGATGGGTGGGATGGGTGAAAAGTCCTCAAAAGGACAAACTGTTCTCCAGAAAAGACCAATGAATTATCACTGTGTTTAGTCAAGTCAACAGAATGATTCTGCTGAATCACATTCCCAAACAGAATGCAGAGACCCCACTGTGGGCATCTCTGGCCATTCACAAGCCCTGACAGCTGCAAAATTGGTCTGATTCTGCAGAGAGAATTCAGATTGATGATAAGAAATCCAAACTATGAAGAGGAATCCTATTCAGTAGTAGTTTTACTTAAGTTACACTGTATCAAAGATCACTAATAATAGAGCTGAATTTTTAACATCCCCTCTAAAACACTCATCAACTCTCAAATACAAGGAAGAAGTGAGACAGGATCTTCAGATACATGAAGTGCTTGGACTCCTTCCCCAGTTCCTGACACAGGCTGCACATCTCCAGCCACAGAGAAAGCTTTCCTTGATTTAGTTCATCTCTACAGGGTAAATGCATCTACGTCAATTACATGACAGTGCTGGTACCCCCCTGGAATGCCTTTTCTTCCCACAGTGCTGGTATCCCCCTGGAGTGCCTCCTCTTCACCACAGTCCTGGTATCCCCCCTGGAATGCCAAAATCCCAGTTTTAACTGCAGCCTCCGAGCTTCCATCTAAGTGAACAACTCCTTTACACAGCTATAAACAACGCCCCTCCCCTTCCCCCCCCTGTTAAGAAACGAATCAAAATCTCCAGTTACCTCAAAAATCAAACAACGCCCCTCCCCTTCCCCCCCGTTAAAAAACGAGTCAAAATCTCGAGTTACCTCAAAAATCTCCTCCCTGGAGACCTCGATCCGACAGTGGCCAGCCTGAGGCTGCTGCTGGGACAGCTCCTGCCGCAGGATCTTCAGCTTCTGCACCAGGTCCCGCTTGTAGCGCGGCACCGTCAGGCACTCGGCCTCGTCCGGGAGCTGGCACAGGGACACCACCTGCTGCTGCTGCTGCTGCTGGTCCTTGAGCTGGTTCTGCCGGCTGCAAGCACACACAGCTGCCTCAGAGAGCGTTCATCCAGCCCCTGCTCTCTCCTTAAACCTTCAGGCATCCTACCTGAACTGCTTTCAATTTACTGTGATTATTACTGTGATTACGCTGAAAACGTCTGGGGCCAGTAAAGAATAAATTCAGAGCGATTTTATCCTGACTAAAGACATATGGGTCTGTCTTTCTTGGCAACTATCAGGTGTTTTTAGGGCTTGTTATTTCTATTAGTGCTACTCTACAAAGTATGCAAAAGGTTACAGCACATACAATAAGGTATTATCCATACAATTTTAGTACTAAGCTGCTGACACTGAATTTCTCAGAGACCATTTCCATATTTCCTTTACGTGTTTTCCCTTCCTCCATTTTAAAATTCAGGGATCTGCCAAACACTCTGCCTCTAATCTACAGTCAATACCATAGTCTGTTTTAAATGGCTTGTCTGGAAAAGAGTAAGCTTACAAAAAGATGTTTGTACTGGCAGCCTGGCAAGGACCTTGTCCCTTGTACCTGGCCTAGTCTGGACCACAGGAATGTGGGAGTTCACATAGAACTAATTGGCACAGATAAACAAGTATTTTTACTAGCAATTCTAAGAGATTTTGTAAATCTGACTTCTTACTAGGAAAAGTAAATGGATCATGTTGCAGAGATGTTCTGTGTCGTTTCTTGTACACAGTGAGTGGATATTTTTATAGCTTTTTAGTATGGCATTCCCAAGCAATACAGGATAAAAACTGTATTTTTAAAGCCTAAGAATATCCTCTCTCTGTGAAGCACATGAGAATACCCTACATTTACTGGATAAATAAGAAACAATACAATTTAGAATGTTTTCCAGTGGAAGGCTATTTTTTTTTAATATCAAAAAAAAAAAAGAAAAAAAAAAAGGAACCAAACACTATTTAAATGTATTTTACAATTTCAGGCTATTTTCTGTTTTGAAACAAGGCCTAGTAGAAAACTCTCCCGGCCAACCAAAATTTACCTCCAGACTTTTCCACAGGGACACCCACAAAAATACAAATCGTTGTAATAATTTAGACACACACTGGCTCTGGTTCTGTGGCTCTATGTCATTTGTGCCATGTGCATAGTAGCTTTCACTTGAGATTAGTTTTAAATATGAACCTCATTTAAACTGTATTTACTTGATACAATATTAAAGCTAAATCCTTATTCTATCAGCTGGAATTTCTAATTCCATAAGGAGGACTAAGTGAAAATATTCCTTGTATAGGACTACCAGAGAAGGCCATAATTATACACTGAAGTGAGCACCCCTGCATACCACATTTAAGGGTAAAAAGTCACAGTTCCCCAAAGCACAAAGCTGGACAGGGTCATTCTAAAAGGAAATGTAATCTCTGAAATGAGCATGATTTTAACATCAAATGAAACTGTTACTTTTCTCCACACAGTGCTTCCCAAAATAAGGAAGTATTAGGAGGGAAAAAGAAAATGCCATCTTCCAGATTTGACTGAAAATGATCAGTGGAGTATCAGCTAAACAACCTGCAGTGCTTGAGGTCACTACATCTCATTTCTCAGTTTGTTTTCACAGCTGAGTGACTATGCTTGATTCCATACAGTGCTTTAAGGATTCAACTAAATACTTTTCAGGTGCCATAACTTACCAAAATTATCACAAACTCTCGGTCAATGTTTCAGAACAGAACTGGGTAACCAGTCTGATTATTTTCATAACTTACAATGTCATAACTGGAAGAACAAATGGTTTTACTCAGCTCAACAGAAAAAGTATCACTGAGAGTAAACTTTTTCTCATGCCTTTGAACCTAAAACTCTATCACACCCATCCCACACAAAGTCTAAACTTATTTCTTAGATAATTTACAAAATGACAGGCCTAAGGCAGACTACTTTTTTTGTTTGTTTTTTAAAGAACAAATAAGGAGGCAGGCTCAAGGCAGGGGAAACTTTCACACATCCTGTTTGGTGTAATAAAAGAATAAACACCAAAAATTATTTATCAGGCAGCAGACTTTGCTGATGACACTGTTGGGTGAGTTTCTGAAATCCTTTCCTAATGAAAGACAGATGGACAAATGAAGAACTTCAGCACACTGCAGGAAAACTGTAAGTTCAAATAAATGCTAAATGGTTCTGTGATTCTGGAAATTAAAAGTCAAATTGGATTTTCCAGCTAACAAAGGTAGCTCTGTTATCTGTCCTCCACAATCCAGGTAGAATTGGCTACTGTGCCCTTTCTGCCATTTCAAAATAAACCCACCTGAGGAGGCCAGTTTGTCAAATACAGCCCAGTTCACTGATTTTTCTACAGTTTCAGAATTGCACTGCTGTGGCTAAGAGGGTTTGAAGTTTTTCTTGAAGTAAAATACCTAAATCTGAATTGATTTTAGGAACTTTTCTGTGTTTCAAACATGAACATGCTCCTTCACTGCCGATTTTTTCAAGATCTTTTTTTTCAAGATCTTTTTTTTTCAAGATCATTTTATTTTCAAACCACCAATTTCAATTCAGCTAAAATGAGTACTGATTTGTTTTAAACTAAAAAAAAAAAAAAGCACCTGAAATACCTGGATGATGGCAGCTTACTAAAGTCCTGCAACATACACATATAAAACCAATGATTTCTGTAAACAAAATACATATTTTCTGTATTTAGGCTCCTCTCTCTCGGGGTGTGAAGTTCAAGTGTATATTGGGTAGAGGCTAGACAGCTTTTGTGTAATGTATAAAAGACATGCTGTCTCCCGGATACGACTTTCCATTCCTCAGCTTTGTCTTTTCGGTGCTTGTTCCCTTTATTCTTCCCTTCAGCTTTTCTTCCCAATGATTCACTTCCTTTCAGGACTATTCCTCCTACTGACTCCTCACCCAGGGCTGCCTGGCCTTCCATCTAACCAACTCTTCATTGTTTCTTCCACTTAACACCTACTCAATACTTTACAGGTGTTTCCCAAGAGTATTAAAAGGTATTAGCAGGAGAAACAATAGAATCAAACTCCCAAGTACCGCGGACAAGCCGTCTGAGAGAAAAAAAATATAAGAGAGAAAAAGAAATATTTGTTTGCTTTTTGGTTTCCATTTTTAGTAGAAAATCCCCAGTGTGTAATGAGTGCCTAGGGAATAAAACACGAGCCAGAATTCTTTTAAGTTTCCTCTTCTCATTTTAAAACTGTGAGATGAAATTATTATATCAAAACACGAAGGCACAAAAAATGTGGTTCCTATTTTATCCTTTTTGTAAGATAACAGAGTTAAATTATTGGGGCCTTATTTTGAGAACATATCAACTAGTCCTACACTAAAACTGAAGGCAGGAGCTGAGTTATTTCTCCTTTACTGCAGGAGAAGAGCTGGGCACTTGTGCACCCTTTCCTAACTCATCAGTATTTCACACCACTGGCTCACAAGTAACTTCTTATTTTAAAACAAGTTCTTCATAACTGAAAATAGAATGAAATATAAAGAAAACAAAGTGTCTCTCTTGCTGTTAGGGTTAAAAAAAATAATCTATGGGCCAATCTTTCCCACCAGACAGCGCTTGCTTCCCTCCCCCTGTGCATCACAACAGCCACATTCCTGCCTAAATGCTCCTGCAGACTTTTTTCAAGCTCATCTTTGCCGTGCAGCAGAGTAAGTTGGTGCTGTGTCAAAGAGCTACTCCTTAGAGCCTCCCAGAACGGAGGAGTGCATCCCGATCCAAAGCCAGGCTCCAGACTCACTTGAGCACCAAGTGCAGGTTCGCAGAGAGCCGCGGGTCCGTGAACTGCGTCGTTCTGTTGTTATGGTCAACAAAATAAACCCTGCCTGTTGCTGTATTTCGGATCTCCCATCCAGGAGGCAGTGGACCAAGCTCTTCACAATTGATGTTGCTAAGATCCCTGTGAAAACAAATATAAAATGAAAAATACCTCAGCAATTGGCCTCCGAGCCAAACAAGCGTAAATGTAACAGAACAATTCCATGAAGTCTCAGAAAATGTATTGTTTCAGAAACCTGATCTGTTCAGCTGGAATCTCTGCTCCCAAGGTACAAGCCCACCACAGCAAAAGCACACGCCCCACAACACATGCCGTGGGGAAAAAAGTTCTTATCAAATAGCCCTCATGTTACAAACTAACTTCAGCTGTTAACTTAATAAAGGCTTCAAACAAAAATAAAGACCATTGCCATATTTGTCAAAATGGAATTGCAGTTCTGCACCAATTCTGACAGAAAACATTTTTTAAAACAACATTAGTCACGTAAGGAGCTGTGAATCACACTTTAGAAACTCGTACAAAACAAAACTGTATTTCTGAAAAGTTAGACTTTCCACGAAGAATTACACATGGGATGTGTATGGCACTGGCTGCTTTGCCCCAGAACCCCATGAGCTTGTGGGGAGCAAACAGCTCTAACCAACTATTTCAAATCAAGGAGTAGATGAACAATGACTCAGCTCTGCCCTGAGCAATGCAGAGGTGGCTCAACAGGATCTCAAGAAAAATTCTGCTAAAATTAGGAAGATGTAAATTCATTCCAGAGCCTCACTGAAAACAAATGCTGGTCTCCAAAAATATACACTGATTATTCATGGATGCAATTCACACCTGAGACCCCTCACACTGTCCAGTGCAGCTCTTCCCAAAGGTGCTCATCTCTCCCAAAATCATAGGAGCTGAGGGAGGGAAGAGCCAAGGGACAGAATGCCTTAAAAGGTGCAGTCTGCAGGGATTCCAAAGACTTGAGGAGCCACTTATGGAAACATGGAAACAAGCTCTGGGACTGAACTGCTGCTATTCCCCAGGAACACACTGCTGCTGTACTGCAGGGATTACTTTTGCTGGCTACATGACTGTGGCTATTAGCCTCAAAAATACAATATTCCTTAGAAATGACATCAATTCTATCCTCATGCAAACAATTCTTGTTCTCAGAGACACTCCTGCTGTTTGTGCTGCCACACCTCAGGGCAGTGCTGACTTAGATCGCACACAGAACTATCACACCCCAAACTTAAGGATTAGATCTTCATATGATTTTTTTTTTAGAGCCTAGTTTTGCATAATACACAAGTCACTGACTTCCTACACAGCTGCAGCCTCGGCTCTGCAGGCAGTGCATCAAAGCTGCATCAAAGCAAGGTACAATCTTCCAACAGAAAAACAGTAACAAAATTCAATTTCAAACCACACAAATCTCACACCACCATTCCTGGACTTTAGGAGGCAAGTGTTTACAACAGGATTTCTTAGTTATTTAAAGGACAATCAGAAGCTACCAATAATTTCCACTATCATCCTTTCCTTTCAAACACAACAGCAATAATCACATGTACTTTCATGAACAGTATGTACATGTATATTGTGTAAATAAGGACACAGAATTTAAAATACTTAGGATTTGGTTTTTTCCAAGTATTGAGATAATTCCACAGGAAAAGCAGTTTGACTGTTCAATCCAACCCAGTTTTCACCGAAGTATCTTGATGGAACTTCTTTTGGAAGTGTTCAGATTCTACTGTTTCATTATGTTGCAGAGTACTAAAATCTGGACTTGGCTCTAATTCATATGCAAAATCTAGAATCAGTGAACTGTTCCAGTTTCCAAAACACTACTGTAATTTATTTCCTAGTTTTCCATTTTTTCATTACAATACCAACTTGAAGAACTGGGGAAGACAGACTCATTTGTTCTGATGAATGATGTGTTAAAATAATGTATTAGGGGCCAAGAATCAGAAATATTAGCCAGAGAAAACTTGGATGAGAGCACTGCTTAAATGATTTTGATTTGAAATATTAAAGGTACTCCCATAATTTCTTACCTAGGTACTCTTGGATCGTGCCACGTGCTGACACCAGTTTGAGTATGCAGAAAATAGACCTGACCTTGCTGAGTTGTCCTTTGCTCTGCGAAATCAAGACAAATTAATAAACGTAAGAACAAAAAATGCAGCACGAAGATTCACAAAAACTGATTTCCTTCAACTAAGGAACGAAAATACCTCCCACGCGTGAAGACACAACCCATTTTCCCGGTTTCCCGAGACCCCCCCACAAGCAACCCCCTTTGATTTCCATACCGTATCCTTCAGGCAGGTCGGGAGGAGTGTGCAGGTGTGTCCTGCTCATGTAGTTCCTGTGCCTCTGGGAGCGGACCCTCCTCTCGGCCAGCCGCGGATCCGCCGCCTGCCCGCAGGACGCGCCGTTGGTGCCGCTGATGGGAGTGTTCTCGTCCACCAAGCAGCTCAGGGGCCTGCCCGGGCTCGAGTACTCGGATGCTGGCCTGGGGACAGCGGGGAAACTCAGTGCTGGTGGCCACACAGCACACCTGGGCCACACAGCACACCTGGGGCAGCTGCACCCCGGGCTCTGGGGACACCTCAGCGACCTGCCCAGCAGGACACCTCGAGTGGAGCAGGAAGCTCCTGTTCCACGCTCACCAGAGGGACCTCCTCACCTCCAAACTTTCTCACCTTGCCTTCATGCTGAGGAATTGATTCCTTCTAACTTTTGTTATTCCTTCTAATTTTTAAGGAATGTTATTAGGGCAGGAGGGTGAAAAGGGGCTAAGCAAGAATAAAAGCAGTTGCTCATAAGAGCAACACTGACCACTGTGATTTTGTATCTCAATGCTGCTTTCAAAAGGATTTTAAATGGGTTAAAGAGGGATTGACAAGGTCACAAGAAATCTTCAACACAAATTATACATTTTGCATTTTTTTTTCTACTGTGTCTAGAACTTAGAATGGGTATTTCAACATACCAGGAAAAAGAGAAATAGGAAAACAAAAAGCTGTTCAGTCCTTTCAATCCCAAACTGCAAACATGTATCAGAGCTGATAATGTTAACAGTCCAGATTATTTAAAATGAAATATATCCATGCAGAGAACAGAATTATATTGAGAATGGAAGAGAACATCTGCCAACACAGACAATCTGCACAGGATTCTGATAAAAATGCAGTGACACTGCCTGCAACACAGGCAACAGCAAAAGTGGCTTGAGGAACAGTTTCACAACACACATCTACAGTGATCAGAAAAAGTGATCACAATGATTTCCAAACACACTCTGCAGCAATCAGCTGTAACTGTTCTGGGTCACAAGGTCACAGAGCAGCGTCTGACAGCTACTCGTGGACTCACTTCTTCACCCCTTAAGAAGTCTGAAAAATGTAATATCTGTGTTTATAGAGCTCTACCACAGCATCTCTACAAGAAAGCAAAGATGTTACGACTAGGGCAGGGGAAAAAGGAGTCAGAAAGATCTTCTGAGTTAAATATTAGGCAGACTGAAGGAGAAAGATGCTAAAGAAGGAAAGCATTCAGCTTGTGCAGAGTGACTGAGCAGAGGAATGAGCAATCCAATCCCCCTGTGAGAGCCACTTGGAACTACTCAATAATCAAACTCCATCCTCCCCACAGTGTCCCAAGGAATTCCTCACCGTGTGGGTCGCTCCCACTGAGTTGTCCGTGTGATGTGGTTTAAATACTGGATCCTTCCAGAAGCCGTCCTGCGCTCCTCCCACCTGCAGGTCAGACAGGCACAGATAAGGCACTGAGTGGTATTTCCAGGAAACCAGGGCACAAAACGTTTCCAACAGAAATGCCCAGCTCAGGAAGACTTACACTGCTATGAATCATGTTAGCTGAATGAGGAGAGGGGAAACAACTGAAAGTTCAACTCAGAAATGGTTTAACATATTCTTCCCTTGGAACCAGGCACATCATTAACAATATCACACCTTCATACTGAACAATGGCTTGAATTCTAATTAAATTCAAACAGCCACATAAAGGAACTTCTTGGAAACATGTTTAATAATGCATTTAACTTCTTTTGACCACTGACTCTAACAAATGCTTTCAAAGCATCTTCATGCACTACTTGCTTTCATTAAAAAGTCAGCTTCAAATAATGTGACTTTTTAATTATCATTAAATTTGCACTCTGAAATACACGAGGCTGTACAGCAAATTTTGCAGTTACACAATTAAGTGAGCAATATTTATGCAAGGAACATTCTGAAGTGAAAGTTTAGAAGCATTTTCAAAAACGGTTTTGACTTATCTGGACTCCAAATGAACAAAATAATGCTGTTACAGCCTAGGATGATGATTTGCATTTCAAAATTCATCCTCTGAAAATTCATTTTCTCCTGTCTTTACCTGCCAAGAATCACATTCAGAAAGTCTGTGTTTGTTCTGAAGAAGTTGCTGACAGCACCAGAACGTAAACCAGAGTATTTTCCTGTGTTTGCAAAACTGTTCTAGGTGACAATGATGTCATTAACTCTCACAGGGACAAACAAGAATCCTAAACCCTACTTTTGGAAGGTAAATACAGCAAGAACTTGGGCTGCATTACCTTTTCCAGTCACGTTTTCTTCCCTAAGAGGTGCATGAAGAAGAAGTGATCCATGTTTATCACAGTGGATCTACACCTCTGTGTGGTGCTGAAGAAGGGCAGCCAGGCCGTGTGGTCACTTCCTTGCTACAAAACTACTGCATGCATAAGGCACTTTGCTGGCTGTGATTTAATCTGAAATACGTGTTCTCTGGGACAAGTTATTTTTCAAAGCATTTCTTTACATATGTCACCTCCCCTTTTCCAAGTGGAGATAAGACAACAGCCAAACTGTCAACCGCTCTGCATAGCCCAGCTGGCTCAGCTCCTGCTCTGAATGCAGAACTGCAGAACTCTGAGTGCAAGATCTAAAATAATTTATTTGCACACTGAGTTCTCACCATTACAGAAGTCTGTTGTATGAGCTGTATTTGTGTTTACATCACAGTGATGTCAGCTTACCCATCTGGTAAATCGTTATCGAATAACCGACTGCAATCCACAACTTGTCCTCCTGTGCCTATTCGGTCTCTGGACTGAAGACTGACTATTAGGATAATAAAAGAATTATTAAAGATGTGGCATCTGAATGCAAATCGTGGTTACATTTGAAAGAGAGTTGGTACAACTTGGAGGACTAAGCTGAGACATGTTTGGGTTATTTTTTCCTTCTCACAAATCAAAGATGTTTGCACAGGAACTCTGTTTTCATACATGGAATTCTCTACATTTTACTTCAAAAAAAGTCAGCTTAAGGAATATGAGTGCATGTTAAGGCAGAAAAGGAAGTGAACTGTGAAACTGCAATTAATTTTGTGTGTTGAGGTGGACTGTGACACTTAACTGTGGCACTGGGGTGTCACCTCACACATGGCAGGGACAGGGGCAATAGCAGAACTCTGAACAGGAAGAGCTAAAATAAGGAATTCCTCCCTGGTTTTGACTCCTTCTCATATATTTTGCGTGCCCATGAGTTTCAACACACACACAGACACACAAACACAAAACCAGGCAAAATGTAACTGCTAGAAGCACTTCAGATTTGGTTTTTTGGCTACTTTCTAACACCAGTAGTAAGAAGTCAACCTAACTCACACAAAGCAGCCTGAAAAGCCCTTGCTTGCCCTCACCAAAACTGCTTCACTTTTAATTTTTTTTTTTACATGATTCACTGTAATGGGTATTTATGCCTGAAGCTTTTGTACTGCAATTATGAAAACAGAGATTTTTTTTTAGACTGCTTTTGTTCCCAATATCACAGTTCAAAAGTGTCCAATCTGATAATTTATGACACTTGTGTTCCTGTGGGGTTGGGGTGGTTTTTTGATGTTTTGTTATGCCTTTAACAATAAAACAATTGCTTAAAAAAGCTAAATACGTGCTGGGGTCCACATTTCTTGAGGTGGCATTAATGTACCTCTGGACCTCTACTGTCTTAGAGTCCTATTTATATGCAGTGAAATTATCTTACAGACCTTAACCTGGATGCAACCAAACCCTTGTAAAGATCAGAAAGTTAAAAAAGCTGGAGCAGAACTGACAGATTTTGCCTGAGTCCCCAGATTTTCAACAACATATTTTGAAGCTTAGAACTCAACAGACCAACCCAGGGAGCCCTGGAGTACCTGCTGCATTCCTAATCCATGTTAACCCCTCATCATCCACGAACTCTAACATCACAAAACAACTTCAGAGGGAAAGACACCTTTAAATTCAACCAAACAGGATGTCACATGATGTATTTATTCTGCCACAAACCCACACACTACAATTCACACCACTGTGGGTAGGCAAGGTTTGGGAAGCAAAACACACAGGCAGAAATTAACACAAACAAAAGAAATTACCTCTCCTTTGCCTACGTGAGGAGCAAAATTTGTGCACGGCTTCATTTAGTAATAAGTAAGGGCTTATTTTTTTCTGCACTGCCACATCAGAAATAAAGTGGTGGCACAGAAGAGCTGCAAGATTAAGACACAATTCAGATGCCCCTGGATTCATCGCTGAAAATGCCCCCTTTTCTTCCTCTCTTTGAAGACAACCCAGGGATTTAAGATAAAGATCCCCTTGGTCCCTGTACCAAGGCATACCCACTGTGCACTTCATTTGCAAGATTATAATCTACTGAAGGCATCAATTATATTTTAATATGGGTTTGCAATATTGCATGGTCTCTTAATTTAAGAGAGTTTATAATTGGAAGAACTGAGAGTATATTTATAACTTATTCTGCCTTTTATTTATTTTTAATCCAGATTTCTCTACCATCTAACAGCTGCAGTGGAATTATCTAGTTTTACTCAGGCTCATTCATCCACTCAATAAAGTTGTATTAGTGAAGAAAGATTAAAATATAAGAAGATTAATAATGACAACTTAAATAAAAAAATACAGGAGTCTCTGGAATCTTACCAAGGATGCATTAAATTAAAACAGAACCATGACTGAGTAAACTTGACCTTTCTGATGGCATCAACAGAAAACAGAACACTCAGATTTGCTCTGGGTCTCTGCTGTAACCTGACAAGGTGGTTTTCTGTAGGTTCAGTGCACGATCCAACAGCTCCTGGTGTCAGGGGCAGCCCCAGCAGCATCCCAAGAGAGCCAGAGCTGCTTTGGCTGCACCACTTCTCACAGGCACATAGCTAAAGCCAGCCTGGAGTCCAGCCTGTGCCCACACTGCTGACTAGTTCTGACTACTTCTCCCTGACCAGTTCTCTCTGAAATCTCTTTGTCATTGCACACTGCAATGCATTTGCCACAGGCCTCCCAGCCCTTTCTGCTCTGGGGAGGGGTTTCTGGGCTGGTGTTTTTCCCCTTTACTGAATGGCAGCACTCCCCAGCGATGCTGACCAGGATGTGAGTTCATACTCTGGAGGGCAGCATGAGAGCACAGTCCCTGCTCTGAGCTGTGGAGCCGCCAGCACACCCTGAACCTGCTCTCCTGTGCACCCAGCTCAGCCTCCCCTCCAAGGGCACCCACAAACAAAGCTGCACACACAGGGATGCTCAGGGGACCAGGACACTGGAGCAAAGCCAGCAAGCAAACCAAACCCACAGCAAAACACACCCCAGAGAAGTGACTGATTCATCCTTTACTCTTCTGTGCAAGCTCATGTGGAAAATTTAATTGAGAACAGCCTGAAGGGTCAGCAATGCACTTACAAATCCACATTTCTACCATCATTCACTCTCCTGTGCCACCACACTCTCATCTTAATGCAAGCACTTGAGATCAGACAGAGACAGACGATTAAAGCAACACCAAGAGGTAAAGTCACAGCTGTTATTCAACAGAGGGAGGCAAACAAACACACTTATTTGCTGACTAATATTTCAGAGGTGTTCCCTGGCTGACAGAAGTGCTGTTTGGATATAATTTCAACTAGGAACTGAACATAAAACCAAGCATAAAAATTCGCTTTTATTTTCCTCATGTCCAAATATTCTCATTAACATCTTGCTGTATAAATAAAGAACTTCCTTATCCTGACCAACTTTTGACTTACATAACCTGTTAGAAGTGCTGAGAACATAGAAGGAACCAAACAAAGAACTGAGAATGCACCAAAAAGAGAGTGTTTATGAAGTTTTTTGTAGATACTTGCTTTTCAATTTGTCAGCTTCTAATCTTTTTAATTCTGAAGTTATTTAAAGTTCATGAGTTCACAGAATGATAAAGCACAGTTATTGAGGTTGTTGACTTGTTAATAAGCCATGAAAACACAAAATTAATTGATCAAGTTATCCCAGACAGCAATTTTACTTGCTTATAAGCAAGATGCTTTTTAGGTTTTCCCCAAAACCTAAGGGAAGCACAGCCTTGCTGGAGCTCTCAGTGGCCACAAATTTTGTAGTCAGTTTTTCAAAGACAGCTCACACTCAAACTGCCACCATTCTTTACAGTGAAATTTAAAACTTTCCATTTTTTTTTTTTTTTTTTAACCTATGGTCTTATTTTCCCCAACATTTATTATAATATTTTAGTTTGGGGTTTTTTTTTAGGTGGTTTGAGCATTTTGGCTTGCCTTTTGGTTGTTTGGGGTTTTTAAAAATTCTCTACCTAAATAATTCTAGCCTGAGGTCCAAATGGCTCTGGCAGTAGACAGGAGAATTCAATACAGAAAACTGACATCTGGAAAAGTTACTTCTATGGCTACTATAGAAACTAAAGATAAAAAGAGAACTAAAAGATAAAAACCTTTACTCACCTACTATCTGTCCTCTAACAGTATCATTGTCATTTGGCCCAAGCTTGCAGAGATCCAACCTCTGATCTACAAAATGAGGGCACAAACACCATCACAAACTACTAAACCACCTGGAAGCTTTATAAAACCCAGCAAAAACCCAATTAAGTGTCATTCTTCAAAAGCCTGTGCACGTAAGCTTGGGCTGAAAAGAAGAAACCTGTCCTTATCTTACTTACAACCAGTGTCTTTAAGGCGGTTGATAGCGTTTGAGAGAAGTCTCACACAACCCAGAAATCCAGCTCCCTGCTTTTTATGAATTTTCTTGTGATTCCACACGCTGATCGTTATTGAATCCGACTTCCCAATGTATCTGAAAAACGTGGAACAAACAGTACTGTCAGTGGCACTTACTGCACACTTTGATGATGCATCAGAAACCACCTTGGGGGGAAGAAAAGATCATCAACCACTACATTAAAAATTTAACACACACTGTAATGGCAAGAGAGAGCAAGTCATCTGCAGGTAAGATGTACACTGTACTTCAATAGAAGCATGTCTCATGGAGGAGCTCACTTGAATACAAACTGCTCTGAAAGCCTGATTTGGGAAGGGGCATTCACATGAACCAAAACTGCTCAAACAGCAACACGAGCAGGCTGCAGGCTGGCCCTCCACCACAGCTCTCTGAGCAGCCACAAACATGCTCAGCCCCAAGCCCCAGCCCAGCCTGCCCCAAGGGGGACAATGCTCATGGCATCCCAGCAGTGTGTGGGGGCAGCAGGAGCAGGGACAGCAGCCCCAGTGCGGGGCAGGAGCCAGGAGCTCTTCAGGGTTCTCCTGCAAGCCCCAGGAATGCAGGGAGCCCCAGCACCCAGCAGTGTCAGGCCAAGCCACCGCACAGCTGCAGCTCCCCAGCCCAGGGAGGCTGATTTAGCCTCAGTCATGTATGCTTGGGACACACATGACACCTTACAGCCACACAACCAGGCCACACAGGGCTTGGCTGGGATGTGCCACGTTCCCCTCCTGCTCGGGACTCTCTCCTCACAGCAGTGCCACGGACATGCTTGGCCAAAGCTGGATCTGTGTGCACTGCCTTGGGGAAACCTGGACACTGCAGGCTGTTTAATTTCTGCTTTTTTTTGTTTGAAGCTTTGTTCTTCGCAGGCAATTACTTTGTGAGCTTGTTTTTGTTTTCAAAACTTTCAGAGGACAGTTTCAAAACACTCCAGATAAATCAGTGATTGCCAATACTGAATTATTACGGCTGTTTCAAGTTGAGGGAAATGAATTTGTAACTATGGCTTAGATCCCAAGAATTGCTTGTAGTTCTCTCTTCCCAGACCACAAATTCTGGCCTTAGTTTAGTTCCAAGTGCTTCTTTTTTGTTTGTTTTTGAATGAAAACTGATCAACCAATGTCTAAATGCATCTCCCCATTGACTGTGGCTTTACTGGCTTTTAAACATCTTAATATTTTCATAAAGATAGAAATGATACTGTCAAGGTTGGCAAACCAAATAATTGAACTAACTGGCATGGCTTAAAATTACAGCTGTGATCAGGTTAACATCTCTCCCATTTTTCTTTTTCCAAAAAGCAGAACATGTACAACTTCTTTTTCCCACCTGCAGACAGCAACTGACCCAAGAAGTAGGAGACAGAAAAACCTCATGGATAAAAGTAACCACTGCACATTTACACAAAACAAACCCAAACAAAACACAAATTTCACATTAAAAAGCCCCAAAGTTTTTTGAATAGTAAACTGATTATATAATATAGGTCAGATTTTTGGCCTTACAACCTTGACAATGCCAATTTTGCATAAAGAAACGAGATGAAGATGGGTAATCACGTGCACAGTTGCAGTCTACAATGCTTTATGTACTTAAAATAAATTCTTATGAGAACAGTTTAGGTGCACTTAAAAATAAAGACTTATCATGACCTGTCTTGAATTTTCCAGTTTTCCTTGTTGCTTTAAAAAAGTCAAAGGTATATGGTTAAACACAATTTCATAACAGAACAGTTTGAATAATATGTAGAACAGCTGAATACACAACACAGTTTCCAAGAATTCCTGTAATGTTTCAGGGTGAGGTTCTCAGGGTTGGGATGAACAGTCACCATCCACACCAAACAGGTGGGAACTCCACATTCTACTATAATCTACTCTTGATTTTTGCACTCAAAAACCTGGAATGTTTCACACTTTAAAAGAAAATAAGCAAGACAAGCTGCATTTTTCAAATAAAAATGTCTATTTTTTTAATAAAGGAAGAAAATAAATAGTTAAGTAACATCTAGTTGGCTTTACAGCAAAATGTTTCATCTGTATCTCTGCATCATTTCAGGCATAAAACCCCATGGTTGTATTTAGAGAGTGACAGTAGGACAAGCTGACATTTCCAATTCATTTGGTGGATAAGTTACATTTGTTTTACATCATCTGGCAATAAAGTTCCAACATAAAAGCCTGAGCTAGGAATTTTATTTTTTATTAAAAAAGAATGTTCCAAAAACTGAAGTGCAACAAACCAAACCACAAACAAAAAACCAGAACCCCCCCATTTTGTGGGATGACTCTCTTCTTCCTTCTAATTAAAGTTCTTGGAGCTTATATTTATTTTTTTCCTCTATCCTATCAGCAACATCTATTCCACAGCTTCAGTAGTTCAACAGAGATAACTGGATTAGTATTAATGAAGTGGAAACATAGAAATTCAATTGCATAGACATTTTGTTGACTTTCATATTTTCTGAACCTTTAAAATTAAGACTCTGGTTAAGAACTGCATGTTCAGAAATTTTAACTTCTCTACTCTTAGCACTTCAATTTCTAAGAAAAAAAAATCAAATTCATGCCTTACTAGTAACCTCTAAATTATTTAAATAAAAATTTAGAAATTTAGAACACGGGGACAATTGTTATTTTGTCTACCACTGAGTAAAGTCTGGAATCAAGTGACTTTTCATCCCCATGGCATTACATACACCTTCCCTGAAGAGTTCACCTCACTGAAGAAATGTGGACTGAAGAAAGTGGAAAAATATATTCCTGAAAAAACACACCTCTTCCTGATCACAAGCCAGACATACTCCCTCCAGAAAGAGAGAAAAATGCAGCATCACAAGGTATGAACTCAGGTTTGGAAGCCAGGAATTCCCTATTTCTAATCCATGCTGTCACACAGACTGTTTACGACCTGGACAAATTATTAGGTTTTTTTCTCCATTTTCCCATTTCTGACTTTTTTTCTCATATAATCTCAGTGTTCTGCTTTGAGCTGCTCCAACTTCTTTCAGACTAGGGAGAAGAGGATGTGAAGAGACAGAATGAAAAATAGCACCCCAATTTTTTCTCTGCCATCTTCATTCACTTCCCTCCTGGTATTTCCCATCTGTGCAGCAACTGAAGGGTGTTTGAGCCTCTGGGATGGTCCCCAGGACCTGCCAGGGCTGTGGCTGAGGCAGGAATGGAGCAGGAATGGGGCAGGAATGGGGCAGGGACATGTGGTACTCACTGGCTGCTGCAAAGGGCATCAGCTTTATCCAACGGGCCTCAAGCCCCACGTGGAGAAGGAAAAGGAGTTGCACAGAGCTGTTTGATGGCTCTTTAGGAGCTCCATCTAGGATGGGATTGTCTAAAGCAGCACTAGGCAGAGCTGCTGCCTTCTCTCCCTGAGAAAAACCTAGGATCCTTAGCATTAACTAGACAAAATAGAGTCAGAGGATTGGGGAAGAAAAGTGATTCTGCCAGGGCAGTGCAGCAGCCTGAGGATGTGAAGGCACCAGAGAGCAGCAGAAGCTGCAGTGAGGAGATTTTGGGAAGAGGAGGAGTTATTTGTGGGAGTTAGGTGAGGTCCCACTGGAGAGAGATCACTAAGGAGAAGAGTCCATGCAGGAGCCTGGGGATGAGGAGTTGAAGGGCACAGAATAAAGCTGGGAGCAGGAGCAGGTTTGGGTGGAGATGATGGCACGAACAGCTTGCACAGAGAAACAGGGGATGGGACCTGCTGTGCCTTAAGGGCAGGGGCTGCTGGGGAGGCTGGGGCAATGGGGGAGAGGTCTGGCTACCACAGGAGGGAAGAAAGGGGAAGGAAGAGAAAAAGGGGATTTAATTTCCTGAACTGCTGCTTTAGGTAGTTTAGTTCTGAATGCAATAAGTCTGTAAATGTGTCAAGTCTGGTTATTCAAAAACTCTGAGGAAAGGCCTGAACAATAGGGAAAACACAAACAAAACTGAAAATAAGGAAGGGGAATACATCCAGGGCAAGCATGGTATTTTACTGACATTAAACTACATCCAGACAGCAACTATTTGGCAATTTCTTTCTGGAAAGTCTCCCAGATTCCCCCTCTCTACACACACACCCATCTAGGCTGAAGAATCCAAGCAGCTAATTCAACCACTTCCTTTTCACACCAAGATCTGAATTAAGAACCACATAAGGCAGAAGCTAAGCCCTTTTTGCTCTTTAGAATACTGCAGAAGTCCTCCTAAAAAATTCTTATACAACAGAATATCTGCTTATGCTGAATCAGGTTAGCAAGCCACAAAATTCTCTTGGAATTAGCAACTTAATTCAGACATTACTACAGGAATGTATTACAACAGCTCCATCTGACTGTGCCATTTGCATCTGCCACCATATGGTACATGAAAAAATTATCTTAATAACTGATGCAGCAGATGAAAAGCTGAGACCTGACACTGAGTATATTACACAGTAAAAATTTACTTTACAATAATAGCCAGGCAGAGAGTTGTTGTACCAAAGAGATTTAATCTTCTACTGCTGTTTTAAATAGGAAGTGAAGATAATGTGACTGATGTTTATAAATGGAAATACATTTCCTTAGAGTAAGGAATAACAGGTGACACTATAACAGGGGTTAAATTATTATGAAGAAAATTTGGAGAGGGAAAGGATTATTTTCTAATAACAAGGCCTGACACCACACTGAATTTTACTTTGGATTAGAAATACTGGATATACTTCTATCATCAGGGAATTCAACAGTCAGAATCAAAATTTTTAAGGGAACTTCTCTCAACAAGAAAAAAACAAACCACCACCCACAAAAAATACTTCACACAGGTCTAAATTCCATTGGACAATCCAGCAAGAGATGCTTCAAATCTGTTCAAGCAAAACATTCTGCCAGAACCCCCCCTTTTTCTCTCTGCTTTTTATTATATGTTGTGGATTACAATCACAGCCTTGGAAAGACAATACAGTATCCAGATACAACCATGGCTTGTTCTATAAAACAACCTAAAAATACCTCCTCATCATCCTTCCTTAAAAGTTACAACCAGAAAGGAATTTTTTCTAAAGATTTTACAGTTTTTTTCCATTACTCTTCTTGCATATCAACATCCTTCCTCATTTCCCACGTCCTCTGCTTCTTTTCTCCAGAAGGGAATCAAATCATCAGCCCAGGGAGCACTGAGCATCCTTGACAGCCACTCCAGACAACTCCACTGTCCCACAGCACTTCAAACTGGCCAGTACTGGGGCAGCCACAGGGAACCAGCAAGAATCCCACACAGCATTTTGACATCTTCCACACAGAATCTCACAGAGTGCCAAACGATGCCCACCCTCCTCCCACAGCAGAGTCCCTTCCTCAGCTGCACAAAGGTTACAGAAGGATTTGCACTCAGCCATGGTGGCAGCACTTCCCACCTTCTATCCCTGGAAAGCTGTGCATTAATGCTCATTAACAGACCCACCTAACTAAAAGACAATCAAAGTCTGTGTTTGGTTTCAGGGATTTCTCCTTAGCTCTACTCTGATCCTTGGAGAGGACATGGAAAGGCAAAGGTCTGAACCTTTGAACAAACAAAGAGAACCCCCGAAACCTCCATTCTGTATAAATCAATATTTTGATAGGTTTAGTACCATTAAAAAACCAAGTTAACTTACAGTTCTTTCAATTGAAAAGAGAGCCATTTGCTACACATGAACTTAAAACTTGTTTTGCATCCATTTCTCTAATGAATATGAATTACAGTCTCACATGCACAATCTAAGCTTGAATTGGGTTTGGATAATGAAACTACAATATTATTATTTCACTAAACTGCCATGATACTTTGTTAATCAGTGAAGAAAATGGTCTGTAACCTGCACTAACACATTATGAACAAGGACTTGACATATTTAGTCTTGGATATTCAAATAAGGAGGAAATCAAGACATGACTTTAAACCAGGCTGTGAGACCCATCAAGCAGCTTTTCTTCACTGTGAAAAAAAGGGAAAAGAAATTGTCTGCGTACCAATACCAATTTGCTGCAGGTTTGGTGATGGCCAAAGTTAACATAAATATGCTCAAACAGTTTCTAATAACATAGGACAGGGAATAGAGCCATGGGGAAAAAGTCAGAGATCAGAACAGGAGAACACAATGAAGCAGAACAGTTCATTTCTCTTCCTCATGTTTCATCCCAAGGAAAAAGATATAGAATAAAAGACAAGGAAAATAAAGCATGCACAGAGACCTACATAAAAATCAACGCTTTAATAACTTATATTGTACAGAAATATTCTATGCTTTAGAAAGAGGAAAACCATGACATATATGTGCCATACAGATTCTACTTCTCAGAAGCACCAAAAGGTGCTCCAGTGATGATAACAATAATTCAGTGAGAACATTTGGGACAGAAAATGACAGAAAGGAGAGAAAATTGAACAAAAGGCACACAGAGAAAAAGATACTGTGGCACCACAACCAACAAAATTGCATCAAGAGCAGTTTGAGGGAAATGCTGTCAATTACTTGCTTCATTTTAACATGAAAATACCACAATAAAACAACGCTGTAGTCCATGTAAGCATGCTGCAGATGTCAGCACCAGAAAAACAAGTGCAGTGATTAAATTTTGAGGTAAATGAGAAAGTGGAATTTTGCTAGGTGGATTTTTCGCTCAAACTAATAAACTCTGGGATACTTTCCAAGCCATACATAGCACAGGATAAAGAACATCTGACATTGTCTGTGTAATTTAGAGGATTTCACTTCAAACCTTTGGTTATCACTGTTACCACCTACAGGTCATAATGCTGATTCCATTTGGGATCAAGTGTATTCTTCACAGTATCTGTAGAATGGCATTGGCCAGATCCATCCACCACAACCTTAGCAAAGGGATCAGGAAGTCCTACAAGGAGGAAAAGAAAAAAAAGCTGCAAAGTGGATCAGGATGCTTTGAAGTCCTTTATCATTGCTCAGTTATTTAATCTTTCATTTGAAGATTTATTTGCCTTTTATTCATAAGTAAGACCCCTACTTTGTCAATGAGAATAACATGACATATTAAGCAAGGGAAATGGGTAAAACAGCAATTTATTTCACTGATATGGACTAGGAAAAAGTTGTGTAAGTCAAACACATTGGGGGGAAAAAAAATCCAAACACCCTAATCTTTGCAAATTAGGTTTAAGTAAATTCTCGGTATACAAAGAAGACAAAGGCAGAGAAAACAGAGTTACATTCTTTATATGTTTAAGATCAAATCACAACTTTGGCTGATATTGGTGTAACACAGAATTGCCTGTAACAGGTTATTTTTGCTTTTAGGATCCACTTGGTGTACTGCTGGCTTTGTGCTCCGTTTGCTGCCAGCTCAGTACCTACAGAACACTGAACACAGGTTCATCAGAACACCAAAAATCGGTGTAAAGATGGTGCTGAACTCCAGATGCAGGGGTGGAAGAGCAGCAGGAGCAGAGCAGCCCATGATCAGCACCTCCTGCTGAACTGACACCAAGGGATGGTCCCACCCCTGACTCCCCAGGTCCTGCCCTTCTCCCTCACCCTCATTCATTCCTCCCCTCATCGAGTGCTGTGAGCCAGCTGGAAGAACCAAGGTGGGGAAACATTTATCACATCTGCTGAGGTGCAATTTTGTCCCAGCTGCATTTCAGGTGACTCAGCCAGAGCTGGTCAGGCAGCAGCAGGCTCAGGACAAGTGTCACAGAAAGCACGTGGGGACAAAGGAGTGGGACCTCGGGACATCTGTGCTTCAGCATCACACATTGCACATCCTGAGAGGCTCCTTTCAGGCATGATCAAACTGCTAAACACCCAAGAACTTGCAATCCAATACAGAAATTCAGATAGAAGCAATGTTTTAGAAGTTTCTCGAATCACAGTATAATTCTGGATCATTGCCTCTTCTATTTCTTTCCAAAGCTCAGGTTTGCTCTTTCGAACTCCTCCTGCTCCCAGGTGGGAGGTGGCAGGCAGGTGATCTGTGCATGCAGGACACAGACAATGGCATTCCTTTCTGCCTTCTTCATCTACTTCTTAGCACTTCTTTCAAAACATTATTAAAATTAATTAAAATATAATTTTAGAGTACGTTGGTGTTATGAGGTGGTTATTAATAATTAAGGAGCACATCTGTTTGTTTGACAAAAGGTTCCTGGATGAAAAATGACTTAATAAATATATGACACTAAATTTGAAAAACATGTAATTTGCCTGAGTGGATAAATTTGTTTCCCACTCCCGTAAAAACAGGCAGAGTGTGTCAGTGTTTTAATTAAATATTATCAAGATTCTGTGATGAGTGTCACCTAAGACAAAAACAGAAGTCCTGAAATAAAACATCAAAGCCTTCAGCCCCCTTACTGCAAATATCTTAATATAATGATCATATGCAAATACTGGACTATAGAACTTGCATAATATTTATTCCATCTATAAATAAATGTATAAAAGTATAACAGCTACTTACGGAAAAAGTCCTTTTTCACCAAGTTTTTTGCACACAGTACTGCAAGAAGAACAGAAATACAAAATTAAGTTACTGATTGCCAACTTTAAAAAAAAACATTATTTTACCTGTCCAGCACTTCAGAAAATCTTGCTTAAAATAAAACAAACATAAATGAACTGTGCTCCTTCATAATTTATACTGCCATGTGAATTAATTCCTGAAAGCTGAGCTGGAAGTGTCATGTTTTAGCAATGCACCTGGAGGCAGATAACAGTGCAAGTGAGATGGTAGTGGTTTCCTCAGGCAATAGTTTCACGTGGCTTTTTTGTCTCCCCATCAACCGTTGTGCCAAGTGTGAGTTCACCAGAGAGGGACCTGGAGCACTCCAGGCCGGCTCTCCATAATTAGTGCTGGGACACAAGCAGGGGCTTATGCTCAGTTCTGCAGCCCAGCAAAAACTCCCTTGATCATAAAAAGCAGAACAATAGGCAGCCAAGGCTTTGCTGTTATCCTGCATCCTTAACAAATAAAAGGTTTTACCTGAAAAGCATTTGGGTGGAGCACACTAACTTCTAAAGCCAGAGTTTTGATGGTTCCAAAGATATCTTTTATTGTAGCAGCTGATAATTATTTCAGGCTTTTTTTTTGTTTGTTTAAATTAAAAGGAAGGAACATTTGCATTTGTCAACTAAAAATACCCAGGGGAAAACAATCTCCTACGAGAATAAATTTAAATAAACAAATAAATAAATAAAAGGTCAAAGGGGACAAATTTCATATAAAGGTGCCAAGGTACACAAAGAAGACTTCACAAACTGCATCGCTGCTCAACTATTATGCTTATCTATTATCACAGGTTTAGTAAGCAGGAAATATTAGATTCCCCTGTGAAACATTAAAATATTTACTGATAACACAAAAGGATTCTTGGGGATTGAGCAAAAGCATGAATTCCCACAGCTAGTATTAAAAAAAAAGGGGGTGGGGAGTGGGAAGAGTTATTTGGTTGGAACCTGATGCTGCAAGAGATTCCTCACTATATGATTCCCTTGGATATTTTTCCTATGAGATCGCCAATAGTTATTACTGCCAGGAAATGCAAAGACAGAAAAGTGCATCCAATAATCACATCCCACAGGCACCACCTAAAAGCAAACACCATTGGTCATCCTTTCCCCGCCAGAATACCCTCCCCCTGATCCTGCAAGACTCCTGATCCCCAATTTCTGCCTAAATAAAAGCAGGCAGAGGCAATCCATGAGCACTCCCATGGAGATCTCCACAGCCAGGGCAGAGAAGCACCACCCTGGACAGTCTAAACAATGGAATTCCTCTTTTCCCAATTTTTACATTCATAAAGATGCTGATTTTAATGAAGCTGCTTTTCACTGGAATTCAGCACTGTAAAATCTGGCTACAACTCTGCTCAGGTCTGAGGAGTTTTGGTCCTCCATAAAACACAAGGAGATGCCTATCAGTGGCTACAGGGAGTCACAGAACAACTCCTTCACACTGACCTATTCCACAGGAAAGGGACATTTCTATTCCACAGGAAAGTTCCCAGGAAAATTTCAGCACAGTAGTTTGATATAAGGGGCTGCTAACAACACTGTTCCCCTGATATAGAAGTGCCTGGTTCCAGGCTGGTAGCTGCTGGGGTTTTTTAAAGATGATAAAAGTAATAAGTATAATTTCTCTCCATTCAAAGACATACTGGTAGTCCTAAAGCAGAGCTCCATTTAAGGGATTTTCACCCAATAATTTCAATCTGAACAGTCAAGAGTAACAAAATACCAATAGAGAGTCAAATGTTTCAGGTACTTGGTACCCAGCATTCAAGTACATATCAGAAAGAGACTGTCACATCACTGCTTCACAAATCAAATAAAGTTCTTTGGATGGTGCAATAAAAAAATCCAGGTTTCAAAGGCTTACATGTGCCCAACAATCTAAAGTTTACTCTATCCAGAACTTTGAGAACAACCTAAAGGCATCTGAAAAAAAAGAGGTAATAGAAGCACTGCTTTTGCTGCTCCTTAAGGTTTTATTACACCAAGAATATCCCCAGATGAGTGACAACACAACAGACATCATCTGCCCAAGAACTGCAATAGGTTATTGCTCACCAGCCACCTTTCATCTAGTGGCAAAAAAACTTCAAGTAAAATAGATGCTTATACGGATGGCAGATGGCAACTTACTGAAATATCTAAAAAAATATTAATTATTGTCACAGTTTTACCCATTATAAGTAATGGGAAGTGTCAAGTGAAGCTGAGGGCTTAAAATCCAATAGTGAAGTCAAAATTAATCTACAGCACAGCCACATGGGGCGCTCTTGAAACTGTATAATGTCCAAGACACAAGAGGTTCAACTATTCTTGTGACAGAAATTGTAATGTTAACTAATTACAAACACTTCTTTTCAAAAAGAAAGCAAGCCTGCCAATGCAGTTTAACTGAAGTGTCGTTTTTATAAGATTGGGCACACGCAGAGCACACAGACTAATAACTGCTTCCCCAACAATTAGCCATGAGTGAACAAACTAGTATTTTTGGCTCAACTTTTCCCTCTCTAGTAACCACATTTAAGGCAAGTCAGATGTCAACCCACTCTAGCTTTGTCAAGTTAACAAAACAGGAGAGATGCTGAGAAAGCTTCCACTAACAACACCCTCTCTGCCAGGTATTTCTCGGTGAAAAAGCCCAAGTCCCAGGAGCATCAGCTCACCTCAAAGTGAAACAATCTTCTTCCACACACAGAGCTCTCATGTATCTCAGGACTTTTTTTGGACAAAACTTTTCCCACTGATGGGAAAAGTACCAGAGTTTATGCTCCACTTTTCTAACAGTTTCAACACTGTATTAAAACCTGTCCTGAATATTCTGATAACCAGCTGATTAATAGCTCCTTGAGAATAAAAGCTAAGGAAGTTTGGTTTCCTATGGATTTATGTTTCACGGTTGACTGAAGGCTGTGGCTGAGGCTTTTCCCCGGGGCATTCAGACAGACCCTCTCCCACACAGGCTCTCCCCTGGTCTGGCAGTGCAGGATCTGCTGCAGCTTTTTCCTCTGGCTTCAGGTCACTGCCAGGGTCTCCTCTTTATCCAGGCAATGATTCTCACTAAACTCGCGGGACTTAATTATCTTTGTGTCCTCTATCCTAGGCTCAATTTAAGCTAAAGATTCAAACCCCAGAAAGAACTAGAGGGAGATTTCTTTCCCTTGACAAAGCCAAGTTAAAGCACTGATGATTCTGGACCCAACCCTCATCATTATCAGATCTACACAACCCCAGCACTAATGGATCCTCTGGAGGCACAAGGGCACTGCAGAAGGTTATTTATTATGTGGATGTGCTTGTTTTAAGGCACTTTTTGTCACAATTCTTTTGAAACAAAAAGTTAAGCTATTTAAACTTGCATTGGAACTAGAATGCAAACCAATGGCTGGATATACCAAAAAAAACCAGAGGGGTGTGTTGTACCAGAAGTGCATCATCAAATGACATTAATGGCTTCTAGCACACATGTGTAGATAAAGTATTCATTACAGAGTATCAGTGAGTCAATGGATAGCTATGTTTCTGTTTATTACAGACTTCCTGGGTAGTCTACAGAAAAGAGAACATTAATATTCCAATATATACATGCCAAGACAAACAGCACACCAATTTTACATAGTTTACATACATTAAATATTTTTTTATCATGCTTTATGATCTCATTCTAACATATGCTACTCAGGTCCTCTCACAAAAACATGAAAAGAGCATAATGTTAAAAGCTACCCAGTCTCCTTCTATGACAGCTTTGCCACACAGTCCACAAATATTCAAAAATAGGAATTAAGTGAATAATATTTGCCAATTTCCTTTTTCTTATTTATTACTCCTGTGACTGACAAAGAACAGTTTACTGAAAAATAATGTAACTATTATAAGTAAATGCAAAATATTTAGTATCCCCAAACCCCTGTAATCTATGTGTTAGCTATTAAAATTTACATGCAGTTATAGAGGGGGTGAATAATTGGTTCAACTCACATGAAAATTGAAAGGAACTATGACTATTGAAAAGGTCAATTTAATAGAAAGATAAATATTTCCCTCTCATTTTCTGAACTCTGTTTATTCTTTTTGCTAGTTACTGAAGAACTCTTGTTACAACTGCTGCTAACTTTGGAACCAATTTTACAGAAAAATCCAACTTTTAATGACATCAAGCTGTTGTTAGGGAAGGTATCCAATGTTATACATTACCACTGTTTTTTGTAAGTATTAAAAAGTATGTTTATTTCAGAATAATAAGTATATCAGTAACACCAGGTCTCCACAGTTAGAGGGAGGAAGAACATGAAGCCCATGAAGTGGACAGAGAGCTCCAATGCTTGCACTGAAAACAAGTAAGAAGTGATAAAGATCTATGAGATTTCACAGAATCACCACCTCTCAGACATGAGCTCAGAGTCTTCAATGATCTATTCACCTCCAAAGGCTGGGTAACACCAGAATGAGTGCTGAGGAAGCAACATGAGAGGGAAAGAAAGTGTTATGTGAATTCAAGGAACCCAGACATTTAAGGGCTGTGTATTCAACCCCTGTGGGTATTTCCAGCCTGTATCAAACTGTTTGTAGCCAATTTGTTCACCACATTCACCTGCAAAACAGGAACACTACTGCTTTACTTCACTTCACAGGTAGGTTTTCGTGTTACATTACCTGCACGTTTGTAGCACTCAGTTATCTGTTATTATGCACCTCTTTATTTATGACAAATGACAAGGTTTAAATGTGTTTGTACCCAGCAGCCTGAGGTACAAACACCTCAGGGCTACAGCTGTAGACAATCATTTTACAAATATATTAGTCATAAAATTCCTATGTTAAAAATAATATTGCTTAAGCCATCTTAAGTAAGTAGTTTTTAAATATGTATATTTGAGACACACCAATACTATCAAAGAAAGATTAAGGAAGACAGGTAAGAAAAAAAACCCAATCATGAATGTCCATGGAAGTGAGCACACCCGCTGCAGAAGGAAACACACAATCAACACGTTTCAGCCTACACATGGCTCAGCAGAACCCCCCATCCCATGCCAAACATCCATCCCTAAGAACCCACACTGTGTCAACAGACAGCCCTGAGGTTATGGGGAGGAAAGCACTCGGTCCAAAGCTAAGATTATGTTTTCTAATCTTCTGGCTTTCCACGTGTCATCACCACAGAAGAACAAGTTCAGCCTTCTGAATCCAACCAACAGTTTGAACATTATCATTCCTGTTGGTTTTTTCCTTCCCCGAGGGATTTTCTCCCAGAAAAAGCACTTGTTCAAGAACATATGTAACACACGGGAGAGCGACAGGCTGCCTATCAATTTTTACCACAATGGCTCATTTTGAAGACAAGTCTTTCTCCCCCCACAGAAACACCATCTTTTACTGAAAGCCATTAGCGTTGGGTTTTGTGATCAGATCCCAGTTGTTTGCATGTTCTGTGCGGGGCAATACAATCACCGAAATAAGCCCCAGCTGTAGAAACACAATGCTATGCTGTTGCTAATGTGTGTTGTACTGATAATGAATGGTCGTCTATGCTTTAATCTGAATAAAGCTCCCAACTGCTCTGCCTCTCCTTGCCAAAAATTCCCCTTCCTCCTCCAGACTGTGGTTGCATTCCAATTACACTGCTGATTGGAATGAGCCTGCTTGGGGGAGGGAGAGAGAGGAAGGCAAATGAAGGCACACTCACACCCCTCCTCGCCTTCACGGCTGCCCCTGGGACCCAAAAATTGCTTGGGTGTTTGAATCTAAGGCTGACATGATGTACTTTTCTCCACAATGTACAAAACTCTTTGCAAATTCACTTATTTCTTTTAGAAAAGCCATTTGTGACAGGCAAACAGCACACTGTGCACAGGTTCCAGCAGGATGGCTCAATACTTTGAACAGTTTTAAACAAATTCCTACTGGTTTCTTCCATTGTTGGCACGCTCACAAGAAACTTATATTTTTCTGCTTGTATTCCTCCTTGGACCTGCCTAAATTCCCACATGGGAAAATATAAAACAGGAGGTCCTCAACTATTTATTGAACAAAGAGCTGTAAATAATGCCTTATGGATTTTGCAAATACAGCTGTTGAGGTAATAACTACCTCAATTAAGGCTTTGAAACAAAATTGTTTACCCTAACTATTCACATGAAGTTTTATTTTACAGTGAATCTCTCTGAGGAATTTTTTTTAAGGTTCCATTTCCTTTGAAAGGTGCTTTTTCTGCAAATGAACAAAATGTGACAGAATATGACCGTAAAACTGAGAGTTTACTTTTGCTTAATGAAATTCCTGCACTTTTTGAAGGTTGCAATGGATTGCTGCCAAGAAGGGACAAACAAAGACAGGTAAACCTAGCAAATACTGTATTTTACAGGTGTACAGGGGTTTGGAGTCGAGGTCTTGCAGCACGAAATGGGTCAGAACACAGCAGCTGACCATTACTCCAGCAGACTGGAGCACGCTGGAAGGTTTCAGCTTGCACCCAACAGTACAGGGGGCTGCAGCTGTTCCTCCCTCAAAGCAGGTCCAGCTAGCACAGGGACACAAGGTAGAGCAGGAAGCTGAACTGGCTTAACAGAAAATTGACCTTCTGGGGAGACAGATTAGTTCACCATTGGCTCCTAGAGCTGCACAGACTCACCCTGCAGCCACGCCATCTGCAAACCTGTGGCAAAGGAAGTGGCACAAGCACATGGCTGCAGAGCAGGGAGGATCAGCCAAGATGCCCCTGCTGCACTTGTGCTGGAGAAGTGCACCCCATAAAACAAAATGCTACCCCAATGTTTTCCTTTTAATGCAGACATATAGTTTCTCCTCCTGCCTCTGTTTGGCAGCTCCAGAAATTTATTTTATTAAAAACAAAATTAAGTTAAAAGCAGATTTTGCCACCAGTATACCAACATAACCAGTTAACACCCTTCAGGTTTTTAGAGACACAATCTTCTCCTTAAACATTCAGCTTTTCCATTTCCCATAGCACACTCAGAAATGCAGAACTAAAACACAAAAAAGCACTTCTCTTGCAAGTATACACACGATTACTTCCAGGCTGCTCTGCTTTACTCATGGACAGCTGTTCCTTCTGGGTCTCAAATTGAGAATAACCTAATGAGCTCTAAACTAAAGTCAGTATGAAACATGTACACACAGAGAGAACAGTAGTAATAATGTAGTAATACATTATTTTCCCCAACACTTCATTGTAAAATTCAGCATCACCCAAATCAACACTCCAAAGTCCACCCTCTCCAGGGCCCAGTGGAGCTGCAGGTGCCATATGCCAGCACATGGAAGCCCAGTTCACCCAAGGACACTGGACAGGCTGATGCAGATTTCAGACACACTCTGCTCGATGGCACCCAAGGCAATCAGTCTCCCCCAGGCCTGGATCCCAGCTCTGCAGCAGGAAGAGCTGCAGGGCAAGCAGCCAGGTACACCCCAAACACCATCACTGGGCTGCTGCACCTGGGTGTCTTCTCCTGATGTGAACTAGGAGCTGCATCACACAATCCCTTCTGCTCCTGATGGGAGCCAGGGCAACTGGGAAGGGATGGTGATATCAAGAGGCACAGCTGCCTCCCAGCACATCTACAGCTTATACTGGTAGGAAATTAATTCTCTTACAGATTTATAAACCTTGTTTAAATTGAATGCAAACTTAAAATCATGTACCAATTCTAACTCTTATTAAGAATAGGCATTAGAACAATTTGAAAGTACTAATGGATTTTTAAAGTGCTATTTAATACTAACATGTCAGGTTGCAGAAAAATATTCTGAGTGACATATAAAAGCATCACTGCTAGACTCATGTCCAAACACAAGGCAGAGAGCTTTAAAATAAACTACATTAAAATATGGATTAGTATAAACATGGTACCAGAAAAACACTTTTAACAAGAATTTCCTTAACTAATTGTTATAATTCTAAATTTTCCCATAAACACATTTCTGTAAGTTCAACACAAGCCAGATGCTAAATCCTTAATACATGACATGTAAAGTGAAACCCATTTCCAAGGATCACATACATTATAAGTATTGTCAGTTAGAAACCTGTGTCTCAACAAAGCAGAATTTTTCCCTGGGACTAAACAAACAAACAAACCCATAATAATCAGCAATATGCATATCCAGAAGTGACAAATGCCCTAATAATGCAATATAATTTAAACAACTGCAAAAGATGCCAGAACCTAACACAAAACCAGTCCATTTTCTCTTCAACAGATTCACTCTAATTTCTCCACAAGAATTGGCTGTGCTGTGACTAGATTTAGAATTCCAGACCCATATAACTTGCACATAATGTAACTCATGGAGTTTGAAGCTCCAAATGAAAACATCACACATTTATCAGACAGAACAAAGATGCAATGCATCACTGGATAGAAACAGTTACAGCAATAAATCATTCATCTCATGCAATAATAAAATTCTGGGAGAGAGTCTCCAAGGCTATTTTAAATTCCCGTAAGGGAAGGACGACAGGACAGCGACTCCAGACTGCAGCAGTCTGTGCAGGGACGGCTGAGCGACTCGTGGCCACGGCCAGATGGAGCCTGCCCAGATTTGCCATGTTTAGACTCCTGTTTTTACATCACGATGTCTACTTCACAGCATTGTTTCACTGTAAACAAAAGGCTTCCTTTTCCACTTCTCCTCCCTTACTCCAGTCCAAGCCAAGAGTAAAACAAAACACAAAACCCCCCAGCCCATTGAATTCCTCCTCCGTGCAGCTCATGCATTCACGTTTCCCAGATTCATTGAGCGATGGGCTCGCTGCCACACACGTCACCCACCCTATTCATGTGTCCAGTTTGTTTGATACGCCTCTCAAGAGGTAAAGGAAAGAAATTATGCTGCCACTTCTGCAATGAAGATAGCAGCCCTCCCTAGGCACTGCAAACCCTACCAGAAAGGTTTACAAGTCTTTTTCATGGAGATTCGCATTAATTCAGGTTAAGTTGAGTAAGTAGATGAAAAAAAACTTGGGTTGGTTTGCTGGTTTTTTTTAGCTATATACCAAATGTGTAAATTAAAGCTGAATGATACAATTAAACCATGCTCATCAGGGCTCTGTGTAAATTAGGGCTTCAGGCACAGCTCAGTGAGAAGGAAGCAGAAGTAACACGTGGGAAACTTAAAGAAAACAAAGGCTATTGGGAATATCTGCATTTCCTGGTTCAGTGTGGATGGAGCCTCTCAGACCAGCCAGGATGTTTCTAATGCACAACTTTCATACACTATAAATTCCATTTCTCTTCTCCACCCTCCTCCAAAATGGCCTAATCATTCCATTTCACCCATTTTTCAACATTTGAAAAACCAACCACTACTGTACCATGGAGCTGTGGGACAGACACCACTTACAGAGACTCAAAGCTGTGCTGCCACCTGGGGTGGGGGGAACAACACAGCTTTAAATTAACAGCCAGCAGAATGCTTCAAAAGAAAAAGTCAGCAAAGATCAATTTTCAGACCAATTTCAAAGTTATTCCTTCTGTTTCTCATATTGGTGACAAGTATAAAATCACAGTCCAGTAAACAAAATCAGGGTGGGAAACGCAAATCCATTAAAAAGATGAAAGAATCCTTCAACTTTGCTGTTATGTTTCCTGTAACAGTCTCAATTATTTCTTACCCTCCTGCAGTATTAAAAAAGTAGTCCATAAAAAAAATCTTTAGAGTACCATTACCAAAATTAACTAATCTCAAAATTAACTGCAGAGGTGGTTTTTATATCCAAGCATGAGTGAAGTAAACTCTAATTCAATTTTCCAATAAATATTGGAATAAAATAATTTTTAAGAGTTCAGGCAAAGAAAAGAGGGTCACTCTTATCTCAAACTCTTATAATTGTGCTAAAAATCTTACCTCAGTCCTTAAAGACTTCTTTATAATCCCAGCAGTTAGTTTTTAACCAAAACAAAAGCAATTAATCCAAAATTATCAACTTGTAAAACACTTAAGGGAGCACAGGATCATTCCTCTGATGGGTAAATAAAAAAGGTAACATGGAAATTCACCCATTTATTTCTCAGTTTGTTTTGACAGGAACAGGAGAGGGGGGAAAAATTTAATGGGAAAAATAAATGATAGCTCTGCCTGATGTATTTCATGCAACGTGCTGGGGACAAACCTGCCAGCAAGGAGCAGAGCCCTTGGATTTGTTTCACTGCAGTAAAACTCTCCACCCTCTGAATGAGCTGTACTACAGGCAACAACAAAAGAAACTCATGATCTAATTACCAACTGGACAAAAATGCCCTGAATTTGAACAAGGGCTCAGACAAGAGGCACCTGCAGCTAAGTCAGACTCCTGGGTGTCAGGGATTGTGGGTCCCAGCAGCCTCCAGGCTGGGCTGCCAGCGCTGTCAGGACACGGCCACACGTGTGATTTAAACAGGAAATCTCAAAACTCTGTCTCTGCTGCACACACGGTCCCTGGGGAACACCACTGCTGCTGGGGCTTTTCTGGGAAGAGGAGAAAGGAAAAGAACCAGGGAAAAAAAAAAAAAAAAAAAAAAGAAAAAAAAAGACCCCAAAACCACGGACATTATTTACCCTTCAGAAGTAATTCCCATGCCACTCCAGGAAAATGCTGTACATATTGATTTTATCAGTACTACCAAAAGGATTGTCAGATGCTTTTTAAGAAGTAATTCCTAACTCATGAGAAAAGCTTGGGCAACAAATTTTATTAGGGAGAAAAAAAGAATTCTGGCATTTCAAATATATGTTTAAGTATTTACAAAAAATAATCCTCTAGTAAGTAAAACCATGTTAAAGAGTTCAAGAGGGTCATGATTTTGATACCATCACTAGCAAAAATCATTAATTAAACATCTGCCCTTAATCCAAACTGCTAGTTCAGCACAATTTTGTTTTATTACTACACCTGATGTACTGACATGATGTACTGATATTACATGGAGCAATACAGATGAGTAATATACTCTTATATCCTCCTGCATTATCATCAATATCCACAACCTCAGACATTCTGTCTCCTTCATAATATGTGGAGCCTGCCTCTTTCTTATTTAGTACAGTTGAAAAAATCAAGCACAATATCCCTATACTCACATTTTTTTTGTAAAATTGGTTTTAGTGGAAAGCTTTCAACTCTGGAAGTTGCCCCTCTCTCTCTTTGGATCTTGACAGTTTGGCTTCTGCCAAAAATACAGCAGGGTCAGCAGGAAGGTGTGGGGACTATACACACACACACCTTTACCTGGTCATGCCTCTGATGATGGAATCCTGTCTGGACCTGCAGAAATGCAACATCACCTAAATCAGGAAAACTCCAGCTGCTTAAAGGCAGCACACATGGAAAACCAAGACAATGTCACCATTCAAACATCATCAAACTCTCATGTACCTCAGTCCAGTCTTATCCCCCACCACACACCCATGAAGCTTCATCTCCAGGAGGTTATTACATCATTAGCCCATACTATTTATAAACTGATTAAGTTATTGCAGTCCTTTAATATGGACAGATTCAGTTTTGTTTCCCTGTTTAAACAGATGTGTTCTACAGAACAAATCCAAACAGTTTAAGAAGCTGCTGCTGTTGAAGATATGAGCTAACTGAATGAGCAATCTTATTTATTTCAGCTGAAGCAAAGCAACTTACAGGAAAGCCTTGGTTTTGTTTTACTTTGGGTTTACACAAGTTGATTAAATTATTTAGTCAAATCAGTACAATTTATATAATATTGTAAGAAATAATATAAAAGGGAATTTAAAGAAACAGAACACCATGAGATTCAGATTAAATAGCTCACCAATACATGGAAATAAAAGATCTTGCCCAAAAACCATTGCCATACTATTTAAACTACAACTTGGAAGATGCAATGTTCCAGAAGTAAAGCTACATTAATTTTTTTGAAAAATAAGAACACAGAGTAGAAGATACTAAGCAGGGTAGAGTGAAGATTAAGAAAGATAATGGAGAGGAGCTGAGACTGAAAAGAGGAGCGTAAGGTGATTACAGGAATGCAAAAAGCGTAACACATCAACACTCCGAGCAGTACAGCAAATGGATAAAAACCCAGGAAAATATTCCCAACAAGTTCAAGAACATTTCATTACAGAAGGCAGAATGGCTTCCAAGTGCAAGGAGCATCCAAGTATTAACAAGGACCTCAAACACCAGTTATGAAATTCAGACAGTCTGAGTGGACATGATGGGGGATTTTGAGGGGATACAGAAATTGAAAAGCCTCATTTCCCTGCAGCCTTTCACTCTAGGAACCCTGAACCTCTTGCAGTTCTGCTCACAAAGTGTTATACTCAATAACTTCTGATTTCTACCATTTCTTACATGGCTGCAAGGTAAGAGCAGGCCAAGTTTTCCAGAGGAATCTTTACATGCATTCCCTAGACACACTGCTCCTTGGACATCTCAACTGCTAATTGAGTGCTATCCCAGGGCACCCAAATATAATTATTTGCTAAATAAATATATTAACTTTCCAAGTACAATGTTATTTCTCTCACAACCATCTTCTGACATCTCAATTATTTAATGCTAAACACCTTCCAATGACCTAATTCCTTTAGTTTCTCTATCATTTATATATCTTAGAGCCATTATAACAATTTATACTAAAATAAGACCAGAGATACGCTAAATACCTGATCAGTTATATGGAGACAAAGAAGGCACAGGCTTTTTCCCTTTTACATTGCTTCATCCAACTTTGTAAACTGTACCTCCTTTCTGCATTAATTAAGTTTAAGAATTCATAAATATATTTCCTTTTCATCTTTCAACATTGTAGTCTATGAATGGCATTGTTAATGTTAAAGTGATGCAAGTTTTTAAAATACTAAAAATCAAAATGCAGTGATCACCCCGGAACTGGCATCCTACATTAAACTACATCTCAGCTAATCATGTATTTTCACTAAATATAAGCAAATAAACTATAGTAAGTCAGTTCAGGGAGCTGTGCCTGCACTCCTGGTCCTCACTAAAAGGTGCTGTTGCTGAAGGATCACAGGACAGGAGTGCTTTCTAGGGTGCACAGAAACATTCTGTCATTTAGCTAAAAATCAAAAAAATACCTAAACACATTCAAACTTCCAAAAGAGAGACTAGAAGAAACAAACGAGTCTCACAGATTTTGCTCCTAAATACAGACTGTTCTTCAGGAGACAATAAAAACCACGGGATTGGAGAAGATAAAGTGTTAATCACATATTTGGTGGTTTATGAGCCAAAGCAGTCTGAGGTTTAAACTGCTTCTGCTCAGTGCTCATCCCATTCAGAGACGATGAATCATTTCCCATTTGGCAGCACTGCTGCCTACAAGGCTTGTCTTCTGTGAGATTTCTCCTGTAGCCTTGTAATAGATTTGCTAATTTAGTACACCTGACTTTGAGCAAAAGCTATTGTTGCCAGCTGTCAGACTAGACCTCGTCCTGTTTATCAGACACATCTCCAGCAGCCCGGCCTGCCCCAGTCACAGAAACACAACACTCCTCACTAATCCCAGGGCAGTAAATTACTTTCTAATATCCTTGTTTTTCTTACTCTGCCAAAATACCAACACATCACAGATTTAAAGCAATAGCAAAATCAATTTATCCTCAGCAGCTGGGCTCATACCAGTTTATCCAATAACCACATTTTTTAAAGTCATTTTTACTGTTCTAGTCATTCTGTCCATGAATTTCTGAGTTCCAGCAGTAGAGGTTTGACTGTTTTACACAAAGGTAACATAAGCTCACAGGGAGTGTATTCTAGTTTTTTAGGCAGGACTCCACGACTCTTTGAAAGATAAATCAGAGCAAAACAAAATATTAAACGCCTTACACATACTGAAACATTTCCTGATTTTCCCCAGAGCTTTGTGCATGCAAAAGAAAGTGCATTACTTGCTGTTTATAAATATTTGTGTGGACAGAAGCTCAGGGTAGGGGCAACAGAGAAAACGGAGGGTTTTGCTGTTTTGGATATTTTTTGTGGTTTGGTGTTTTGTTGTTGTTTTCTTTTAACCTCCTTATAGTTAGAATATAGAATCTGGGAAACATATGAAAAACCAATTTGTACATGATATTTTTATGCCTAAGCAAAATCTACCAGAACTTAATCCTTTACATTCCAGATTACATAAACCACTTATATAGAAACCAAAAAAAAGCAGACCTGGTCTGTACAGGTTTCACAGCGTTCACAGAAACACATGCCCACATAGTAGATGCTCTTTTGATACTCTTACTTTCTTACTCTTCTAAAACCTCAGTATAGAGAATGCACACTCGGCTAACAAAAATTACAGAGTATTGACATTGCTCTCTTGCATTCTCAGGGGGCTGTGGAGCCACTTACTCATCTCTATCGCTCCAATCTGGCTGCTGAATTCATGCTGAGCAGTCAAGGAATGCACCTGGACTCTTCCACCTGGGACTGACTTGAAAGGCCAGACAGAAACTGATTCAACATGCAAAGACCATCTACCATGAGCAGGTTGCACACCACCCTGTGGTTACCTTCTGCTATACCTGTTACCAAAATTTCATCTCATTTGCCTAGTAGCATAGCAGAGGATCCCCTCTGACCCTTTCCCTCATGCCAAAATCCATCCAACACTCCACTGCAAACACCCTGCCCTTGCAAAGGCATCACAGGCCTGGGAGCTCAGCTGCACAGCCAGCACCTGCTCTTCCAGCTGGGACAGAAGAGGGAAACCTGGGAAACAGAACAAATCCTTGGGATTTTAGGAAATGGAGGTGAAGTCAAAGCAAACAACAGACTCAAGAAGCATAATTACTTCATTGCCTTGCAACAGCTACACAAACATGTCTAGTCCCATGTAAAGCTGATGTTCTTGCAAGTCAAAAGACCTGTGTGTATATATATAGGTTTATATATACCTGTGTATATATATAAAGGTTTTGCTTTGTAACATATGACATGATGAATCAGACACTGCATTTCAAGTATTATTCATCTGCACAACTTAAGCTAGCCCTGAGGAACCATTAAAGAAAAATATTTGCCAGGAAAAAATAACTTAGAATATGTGATTCATTCATTTCTGAAACAATAAAATGGTTCACTATAACAAAAATAACTATATTGTAAATACTTCAATTAAAATGTAAAAAAAACTCTAGCCAAATACAATGGAGAAAGCATGCCCTCAGAATAAAAACAAACCATTAAACTTGAGTACGTGTGCAAATAACAAAACCTCTTGCTGGAAAAAGGTAATTTTATGAAATGCAGTTAACACCATATCTGATGGAAATGGTACTCTATTTTTTTGAGATTTCATAGTTTTAGAACAAAGACACACCTCAACTCTCAAACATAACTATTCTTCCATTAAGCTGATAAATAGACATTTATTTCAGCAGAAAGTGATGCATGTAGTGTACACCTAAAAAGCAAACAGATCCTGAACATTCCCCCTGGGAAGCAGACAAGGCTATCAGTGACCTTAAATTGTGATAAAAGGGATCAGCGGAACAAAATCATGTATT
Organism: Onychostruthus taczanowskii; assembly: GCF_017590055.1. Taxonomy (NCBI): domain Eukaryota; kingdom Metazoa; phylum Chordata; class Aves; order Passeriformes; family Passeridae; genus Onychostruthus; species Onychostruthus taczanowskii. The sequence continues at coordinate 5,478,564 of NW_024500350.1, forward strand.
TAATAACTTTATAATTGTCCAAAGCACAAAGAGGTGTGAAAATAAGAAGTTTTTGGCAAAGCAGTCCCATAGGAGCAGACTTTGTTTCAGACTAGTGTCAAACATTGGGGGAAAAGTGAAGCACTGTTACACATCAACAAATAACTGTAAAATATAAAAACAGTCTGAAAACTTCATTTTTCTTCATAGTTAGACAATATTAAGTTTACTTAAAATGAAACCTTGCAGTTTCACATTTTGTCAGTTCATTTAGTTTCAGTTTTCTAAAAAAAAAAAAAAACAAAACAAAAAAAACCATCCATCTGAATGCACCCATAACTCCTCCTCACTCTGTCCACACAGACCTCTACAAGAAACCTCAAACTGCACATCTGCCTGTCTCTTGCTGGAGATACACCTGCCCAGTACAGGTAATTTCTGGACTGTTTCTTCACTGGTCAAACTCTGCTTTTGCAAGCTCCTTTGTGTGTGTTTCATACACACAGAGAGTGAAGATCAGAGTGGTTCACATAACTCAGTGTAAACAGAGCACAGGGCACTAAATCAACCCCCTGACCCTGGAAGATGCTCTGGTGCAAATCCAGTGGGGATAAATTGTAAAATTAAAGGGCTGCCCTCTTCCACAGAGAAATATTCACAAAGAATGCAAGATCCATCACAGTGTACAAGTGATGACTGCCATAGCTTGTGGCTTTCTCTTTTTGCTTGATATTTAACATATTAACATTGACTAACTAAAAAAAGCTCAAATCTTTCATGCAATGAACTCATCAACAGCAGACAACACTTCTCTGAAAACGTGTAACTTCTGGAGTTGCATTAATTGTAACTCCAGAACTTTTGTGAAAATATGGCATGTAAATGAGCCAAGGAAACTTTAAAACTACATAATTTAATTATAATTAACAGCAAGTTTTCTACACGCTTTTAAAGCAATAAAATATTAGCATTAATGAAGTGACCAAGATATTCTTAGAACCAAGGGTCTTTTTAAAAAAACTTCTCAGGTTTGCTAAGAACTGAAGAATTCCTTTTGTTCTACACATAAGGAGTAACCCTGATCTTATCTTCAAGCCGTTTTAGAATTATGTTCTGAATCATGGCCACTTAGAAGCCAGCCCTTAATTCCCTATTTCTTCTATATAGTATCAAGGTGGTGGACACGTGAAGCAAAGGAACAGATGGGATAAATTTTGGGGTGGGTGTTTTTTCCTGTTTGTTTTTAAACTTCTGGCCTCTTCCCAACTGTAACCACTCACATTCTTTGCATGTTATGCATCTTGAGCTCCTATAAAGCCCCCCTGCTGTAGATGACCCCTTCTTCCCAATAAAACAGATCACCAGAACATCACATGGGCAGAAACAGCATTCCCTGGATGGAAAGCCAAGTGTTGAAAGGTCTGGAACAGGAGACTCCGGGCTGCCTCTGTGACCCTGTGTCACACTGAGTGCTGCAGCACCAGAGCCCAGGCACCAGCAGATGCCTTGTACTGCCAAAATCAGACTCCACCATCTGCCCATTTCCACGGACAGCTCCTTGTTCCAGGTCACTCCTTCTCCTCCACCCTCATCCAGTTTTGTGTCCTGTGCATTCCAGGTGGTGCCTCCCTTCACACCAGGAGCACATTGAGTTCAGCTTCAAGAGGCTCCTCTCTAAACCTGCACCAAGCCTCACCTGGCTGATTCAGCCATGCCTGCCTATCACCGTGTCCCTGTTTGGCAGTGCCTCTGCCCCAGAATAAAGGATTCACAAGAACAAAGCATTTCTAGATGATGTGCAATGTATTTTTAATCCTTTCTGAAACTGGTTGAAGTTTAGAAGAATCCTCCCAAAATAAATTTGGTCTGATTTAGCTCCTCAGCATGAAAAATGTCCGTGTTAGCTGGCTGCTAACAGCACTAAGCAGTGCCTGATAATGGGAAGTGTTAACTGGGGCTGGCATTATTAGCTCCAGCTTGGTATTCCAAGTTCAGCCAGAGTTATAAATTTCACTGATGGCAAGTAAAAGGCCAAGATGTTCAGACAGACAGAGCAATTCCATGTTCAAATGACACAAAGTAGAAGCAATTGCAGGTCCCAGAGCTCCCAGTCCCCACAGTGCTGAGGGGACAAGGAGCAATCCAAGGGCCAGGGTGACCAGGGACAATCTTCCTGCACATTTGCTGCCACTCCACTGCAGTGACACAGGGTGGGAGCAGGACAAGTGCATCTCCAGACATGGACCACACTGCAAAGAACTGCTGAAATGTGGAGAGTGAGGTTACTAAATTCCAATAAACTTATGAAAAATATAAAGCTTTTGAATGGGTCCAAAGTCCTGCCCACTGTAGATGAAGTTACATTATGCTGATACACAGGAAATAGCTGACTGATTCTACAGGATGAACAATTCACCAGAGGAAAGGAACTTTCAGGAAAAATGATAAATATTGTAATGAGGAAATCCGAGGCACGTATTCACAATGCCACATTCACATCTCACAAATGAACAGAAATTTCTTCATGATCCCCTGGCCACAGAAGCAAGTGAGACACAGACAAATATAAATACATAGGAGCTCCCCTCAGGCAGAATAACCACTTGCTGTTTGGGCGGGGAACCAAGAACTTTACTGACTGTCCTTGTAGATGAGACTAAAGAACTTGTAACCTCCTTTTACCCCCCTCATAACAGCTACTGAGAGAACACTGTGAACTGTGGGAACTGCTTGAGGAAGGGAGAGAAGACTTCACAAATATTTTACGACAAGCCAGGCACGACGCACGTACTACTGAAAATTACTCTAAGTCATTTTTTCCTTAAAGGCCTTCTCTTTTCCTGCTGCAGAAGAAAGCAGAAGCCAACATTTTAAATCATCTTTCAACCCAGCTCTTAAGAAGAAATCCCAAACGTGAAGGATTTTCACAAAAGGGCCACAGTGTTACATGACAGCACAACTTCAGCATAAATCTTGTCCACCTCATATTAGTACAATCACAAAGATTTAAACCCTTTAACTTTTAAACAAAAAGCTGATATCCAACTATCTGAGGCAAACTGGAATTATTGCACAGCATCTGGAATTTACAGACAGCATTTGCTTCTCTAAGAAACCAGGGGCACTTCCCCTGTGCAGCAGCATTAATAAGCTTGAACAGAGGACAACAGCAGTTTTTCCTCATTCCAACATCCTTGACCAAGAGTTTATTATAACTAGGTGTGAGATAGATATAGACATAACTCACATATATGAGTTAGAAGATTCTGTTCACCACCACCCTGAGCTTCACCAAGCATCCAGAACTGCTACTTAGACATTTAGAAATGCCGCATACACAACCCACTGGAAATTATGAAAGATGGCACAAAAACTTTTTATCATTCTTCACAAGCTTCAATTAACAAGAACCTTCTGCAAGATCAGTATGAAATATTTCTGAACTTTCTACTACAATTCTCTAAATAAAAGCCCTAGAAAATTTCTGCTTTATCTTGCATTATGCCCTTCTTTAAGTCTGGACAATTTATGTGTCATATACTGTGCACTCAGGCTTAAAGAAGGCAGTCATTTTTAATTAGTACGGCTGAGCAAGTGCTCTCCAGAAGATGTAAGGATGAGGTCCTTTACATCTACTTCATTGAAGTACTTAGCAATGGGTATTTTGTATCCTTTAAAATACATGTATCTGTATTATCAGGATGAAAAGAAACGCTCAGTATCTTCAGATTTCCACAGTGACAGTGCAATCATTGATCATTACAGCCTGGCTCAGTGCTGGACTCACCAACATTTCTTTACATTTTAGCCCAAGCACAGGAACCCACATTTGTTTTCTGCTTCCACTATAAAGTGACCCAAAACCTGGGAAACTTACAGTCCCTTCACATCCCTGTGCCACCTCTTGAACAACTGTACCCCACTCTGTCCTGTTTCACCCCTACAAATGACCCCTTCTGCCTCTGAATGGCACCACCTACACCAGCTCTATCCTATGAAGTTTCTTATATCACGCCTGATGCCATCCTTTTTAAATTAAGACAGAAGAACTTACTCTGCTGCTAAACAAAAAAGAGGACACCTAAATATTACTGCAACTAAGCACAATGCTATTACTCATCTAGTCCTGCACACAGTCTTCTATACAGAGCTATAAATTGTTTTATAATCCACCAGGGAAAATAATGGGAAGAACTTCTCTGAAAATAAATATTTATAGATATTATAAATAAAGAATTTCAGAACAAGGTGAACATTTTCTATTAAGAGTTGAATTGAAGGACTATTTGCCATAAGGATACCTAAATGCTTGGTATGATAAATGCCATGAATTTCTAATCCCAGGCAGTTAAGCATGAATATAATTCTATGAATTTTATTCAGACATGTTTCATTCCTTTGCACACTTAAGGATTTTTATTTTAATTTTTTTTAACCAGCCATGTCCAGAACCATCTAACCCAGATACATATTTCCTCCTTCACCAGTAATAAAATTAATTTTATTAAATTTTACATTTTTGCATTAAAAATACCTGCATTTACTAGATTACCTTTTACTGAAATGAACAACAGATTACTAAGTACACTCCATCTACTTCCCTCACATCCTACAATATGCACAAAGCAGGAGCTTTATCATACATAATTTTACAAGTGTATAGCCTGTTCTTTATCTATCTTAGGAAGGAATCTTTAGGTTGACCCAAGTTCAGAAAATGCCTCTAAGTATTACCAACACAAATTCCACCTCCAGTTAAATACAAGCACAACTGCATCTATAATTGAGTTTATGTATGCATCTATATATAAACTGCAAATCAAATGGTTAGCATGTTAAAAAGAAGCATCATGACAGATATAATTAGTTATTACTCCATTTAATTCCATCAGTAATGTTAAAATCTGGGTCAAGGCAGAATGAAAATGCCACCAAGAGCCTGCTGGTCTGTAAACCTGCCTGGAGCCACCACTCATTTACACATCAGCCCACCACAGTCCTCCACACCCAGAGAAAAAGGGGGATGACAAGAGAGGGACTTGAATGTGGACATATTCCTCAGCCCACCCCATCTGACAGCACAAGATGGAGCAGAGGTTCATTTGCATCCCAAAAATTGATGCTGCGGGTTGGAAAGCTTTGCTATGGCATTGTCACTCCGATGTTTGTGGCAAGATGGCACCACACATGCTGATTTAAGCATGAATGGCACAATCTGGGTACACAGTTTTACTGTGACCTGTAAATTACATAGCCTGGACATTCTCTGCATATTTGAAACAACTCAAATGAATTGCTTACAGAAAGGAAGCATTGAAGCCATTCCTCTGACAATCCCACAGCCATGGAGTAACTCCCCCTTTCTCCAAGAAAACAAGTTTCCTAACTTGGGTTAAACATGCACTGGCCAAGAGTCACTCCACAAAATTACCAACAGGATACAGCCACAGAAACTCACATACTGCTACTTTTTCTTTCACTTTCAGAATTTTGAAAATGTGAGTAATGCTTCACCAAAAGCAATATGCGTTACTCATTTCTGGGGATATCAGCCCTCCTGGTCTGATCTGCCTGAGCAAAAGCAAGAAAAAGTATTTTGAAGTGGAAAAAAAGCAATTCCTAAGAGTCTGAAGGATGCTAAAGTACAGCTGATAGAGCAACACAAATATGGCATATGAGCAATAACTGAACACAAATCACCCCAACTGCACAGTCTCAGAAGGCCCAAAACAGAACCATCTTTTCTGTGGATTTAAACTCAAAAGAAACAATGTTCATGGGCAGAACGTCAAAAGACAGTGGATCTAAATCCCAGCTTTACTTGGTTTATCCTTTTTATGATCTTGAGCTTGTCTATTCTCTATCCTGTATCAGTCTCCCCCTTAAACTCAGATGATAATGCTTAGCCAGTTTTGTCCTGAGCTTTGTTATCAACAGACAAAGACTTCTTTAAAGTTACGAGCAATCTTATCTGTGCTTTCACTGGAAGTACTTAAAGATGAAGTAGTAAGAAAAAACCAACAATTTGCTTCCTTGAATATATTACTGACAAATGTCCCTCAAGATTCTGATCCTCTTCCCCAAACAGGAATGTGCTTTGCTGACAGCAGACACACACAGCAGCTCCTTCTGCACGCCCTGCCTGCCATCACTGGTGAATCTTCCCCAGCTCTCAGGAGTCACTGGAATGATCTCAGCCCTGCACGTGTGATGAGCATTTACATTTTATACATGAAAGCAGGCACATAACAGCCTGTGCAGTAATGCACTCGTGCCACTCAGCCAAGTCAGAAGCCAGCTCACGTCATTGTTGTGAGGAGAGCAGGGAAGACACCCAAGGAAATCATCCACCCTTTTTTAAAGGCTGCAAGAAAGGTCTGGCCCAGTGGTGAGATGTCATTCTAAGTAAGATGGCAAAGCAACGAAGCACTTCAAAGGCCATGAGATAAACCAGAACAAAACATTAAAAGCTGTCTTCTTTCAGGGATCTACCCATTCACCTTAAAGAGACAAAGACAAAATGTTTTCATCTGGGGCCTGATCAGATTTTTCAGTGTGATTAACAAAGAAAACAGAACATAATTTGTCACCACTAGATGAGTTTCTCAGCTTTGCACAGCTAGACAGACAGACATTACAGGACAGTGTAAACTCTTTAAACTCCACTGAAAACTACAATTCTAAACATTACTTGCTAATATTCCATGCCCAGGATTCCTTTTATTCTTTTTCCCAGCAATAGCTTTAATTTTTTTAAACATTACCATTAGGACTGCCTGCAGATTTCCCAAATGTCTCCCACATATGCCCCTTATGTTACCTGCACATGTAAATCCCCCACTAGTTTCTATGTGTACAGCCACAGGTGAATAGCAGGGTTTTTTAACTGAATTTCAGGCTTTTAACTGAAGCCCCCATATAACTGTTTCCCTACTACAATTTCCTCCCCCAAATCCTTTCTGATCTTTGTTTTCCTTGCCATGATACCCCATTATGTACTCTTGAACACAGAGATCTAATTTTTATACCCAGATGAATAAAACTTTGTCATACAATCTGAATTCATAGAAACAAACAGCTGAAACTGCTCCATACAGCTGCTCAGTTGTTTATTACAATTCTTTGGCATCTGTATGATCCACAACTGATTTATATGTATATAAATATCTATAACTGTATACTGTGTATAGAAGAAAGCATATATTTACACACACACTTTGTACTTTGATGAAAATACTGAGGGCCAAGCAGCCATCAGTCCCTGCACATCTGATTAGACACGTCTATTGACTTTGTTATGACTGCAGCAGTTTAATCCACCTACTATGTAATTTATTGATTCGAATTTTTTAATGACACATGGCTTACAAAAACTAGTAGTTAAGTCAAATATACCTTACATGAAGGAACCCCATTGTTTTATTGCTGACCAAAGCCTATCTAACTACAGGCTGCTGGTAGGAGAGGCAGCCCTGCCCTCTTTGCAGCTTCTTCTCTGCATCCCTCTTCTTCAATACAAAAAAACATTTTTTTCCTGGTAGGATTAGCTTTCAGCTCATCCCATAGCTACAGAGTTGCTGGAGACAACACAAGGGAGGGCCCAGAAAGTGAAGCCAGGGACTACAAAGAGAAAAAAGAAACAGCACTCAGACTTTAAACTGACCTAAAATGGCACTACAATTTCAGCCAACTATAAAACCACTGCCTTGCTACATACAAATATAGGGAGCTGCTTTATCAATTGATCGATCAGATGTTCCCACAGTGAGGCTCTGCTGTCCATAAACTTCAGTCCTGCTTCCAAAACCACTGATGGAAAATTCAGGATTCAGGTAAACCACTGTCTCAACTGGATTAATTTAACACTTTGATTTATCCACTGCAAAACCCAGGTTTGAACGTTCCATGTTGTTTTACAAAGCTCAAGAATATTCTGGCATTTTTATAAATAAAGCATGTTTTGAAGGAAATATTATTAGCATTATAACCAGAGTTTCTATGGTCTGGTAAAACTTCAAAAACTTTCTCCTTCAACGCTGTAACTTCACAGTACAGTCCCACCTCTGTACTGTGAATAGACAGTAAAGCAGCAAGAGAGAAGAGAGAGAGGGGCAGCACATGAGATGCTGATCCATTTTCCACAACACAACACCCAGTGCTTTTATTTCTCTAATCAGCAAACCCTGCAGGAAAGCTGGAAGCAGTAAGAAGGAGGAAAAACAAATCCAACAACTCTTTAGGCCTACGTCTGATTCTGTACCAGCAAAACTCTTCCAGCTCATTCCAGTTTTATCCATGGGATATTTATTACCACTTTTTCCAGCCCAGTGTAACTGTGCTTTGTGGCTATGGAAGTATCTTTACTTGTTAACAATTCTGAGACAAACACTACCTGCAACACATGAACTAAATAAACTTCTGCACTGAACCTTTACTCAATATATTCTAATGCTCACAGAGTTTTGTGGACTTCAAACTGATTTTAGAAAGTATCTATCTCCTTGATAAAAACAACCTTATGGGCTTCAGAGCCATCATTGATCTCCTAAGTGAAAGCAGCCACGTGTAGCTATTGTAACATTAGAAAATTCACAGATTAGGACATAAAATATTTACTGAAAACAATGGTCATTTCTCAGTGTCCTGAAGAATGAAAGATCAACACAATTCAACAGTGGGATGAAAGAAATCATAGCATGTTCTGACTGACAGTGTAGTGTATTTGCAAATTCAGATATTCAACACAACACTGAGAAAAACCATACTAGGAATGGAAGGGGATGACTGCACTTGCAGCTTCTGTAGAACTCAAATGTACTCAGGATAGGACCAGATCAAATGGTGGTAAATATGTGAGAGTCAAAGAAGTTTTCCTTACACTTCCTTGGACATTGTTATTACAAGCTGCTAAGATGAATTTTGCAGAAGACTAGTGCAATTCTAGACTTTAGCTGATTTAAATTACACTGCCTATATTTCAATCAGAAACAAGGACTTACACCTCCTGCCAGAAGTATCATCAGAAGCCATGACACTCGGATTTTAACAATTATCCAGTGATTCTTTTTAGCCCAAGGTTATGTGAACTGTATGAACATATGTATCACTAAAGACTCAAGTGATATTTGCAACAAACAGCCAAACCTTTGCAAAAGAATAACCTTTTGTAAGAAATGTATAACACAGATGCAGTGTAAACTAAATAAAAACTTACTAGAAGTATGCCACCGCTGTGGTTTGTCTCTGTTGTGGAACCCAGACCTAAATAAACTGTTAAACACTTAGTGTAAAGGTATGCCAAACATTTCTCAGAACTTTCTTAAGGTCTCAACAAAGAGTCAACCTTTTTTGCAAAATGAGGCCTAGGTTAAATATTTTATTTGGCTCCTCAAGATGGACTGAGAAGTTGGGCACTAGCTCCAGATCAGTTCTTGGACTCACATCAAACATTACCCTGTCATTTATCCAGTCAGTCAAAACAATGTTTTCCATCTAAACCTTTAATGTTTATGTCCTGAAAAACTGCTAATTGAATCCAGTTCTTGAAATCCATTTTTTAATCTATACCATCTAATTTAGAGATACTGAACAGAAAAGATAAGCGTTGAACAATGATTGCAGAATTAATCCCATAAACATTCAAGCCAAAACAGAAGACTGCTAGTTTCATAGAGCCAAAGAAAATTAAGATTAAATAGCATTTGTCAGTTTGAGAATAAACTTTTAAAAACATTGGATATACAGATTCTTTTAATTCCAAACAGTTTTAGAACTCAAGAGCCCTCAAACTGCTTTTCCAATCAAAAAGGGTAATCAAAACCACACAGAACACTTAAAACTATTCCTAGGCAAGAAGTGACAACATGTCAGCTGAATTAATAAAATTCATTGTTTTCCTTAAACATGTAAAGCTTCCTTACAACAAATGACCTTACGTGAAACAGCTCCCCATTAGCTAAAGCAGAAAATACCTCAAGCTGTCCAGCTGGAGACACAGGCCAATGTTTCCTATAAGCTTCCAATAACAGAACTGGTCCTCAGAGCCTGCCAGAGCTGCTAACCCTGGAACAGTCCTAAAAAGACAATTTTGCCTTCATCCCATGCTCTGCACATTCCCTTCCTAAAATACAAGATGCCAAAAACGTTCCTTAGGGTTGTACCTGCTGCATTTGGGGGCTGACCACAGTGTGTGGAACCACAGCCTGCTTCTGGTCACAATCACACTCCCCTCAACACACTGACTGTCACAGGCACAGTTTCAATATGTACTTAATCCTCAATAAAAATAAAATATGAAACGAATTTGAACACAAAACACAGAGGTGAGAAAGACAACTCCCTAGACAGTATTTTCCGTGCTTTTAAATAAGGCTACAGACCATTTGTAATGTTTGAAAGATAAGCAAGTCTGAGCACTCACTGCTCAGGGAAAGAAAGTATTAAAGCACTGCATCAACACAGCAATAACCTGGGGAGAAAGCTACAAAACACTCGGTAAAAACAAGGCAGCACTGTTCCATGCAGCAGCCCCAGCTACGCTCATTTCAGTTTTATTTCCAAGTGTAATATACAGACACTCACAAATCTCCATAAAAACTAGATTACTAATCTAGTCTGAGTAATTCCAAAGTAAAACATAAGCAGATACATTTTACTTTTCCTGTGAAAATAACATACTTGGAAAAATCAGTATGAAAGCACCTCTATTTATTAGGCATTTAACTGGAGATATTTCTCACGCACCTAAAGTAAAAATAACTCTTTAAATATTTTTAAAATATTTCTTTTGCAAGCTGCTTAGGTACACTATAGAAAGATGGATATTTACAGTGAAAAGCTACACTTTTCTAATTGCTTACCTTCCTGTACTGATGCTTCAGGACACACAGTATCATTTATGCCCTGGAGGACTTAACAATACTTTGAAGAAAAAAGCTAGATCCAAGTGTCCTGAATTTTTTAAAAGAAACCTCCAGCAGAATTTGCAGTATTTTTTCCTCTAAACCTGTTTATCTGGGATTTTATATGGAAAAGAGCACAATTTTAAGTATTTAAGTCCAGATTCTTTTTTTTCCCCGCATACAGGTGAACCGTTTTTATGGTATTTTAAAACATCAGAGGTCAAGTGGTCTGGAGGAGGGCAGGACGAGGCATTTCACCCAAGAACTGTGAACAATCACAGAATCATAGAATATGCTGAGTTGGAAGGGACCCACCAGGATGATGGAGTCCAGCTCCTGGCCCTGCACAGGACACCCCAAAATCCCTCCCTGTCCCTGAGAACGTTGTCCAAAGGCTCCCTGGGCTCTGCCAGCCCTGGGGCTCCGACCACTGCCCCGGGAGCCTCTCCAGTGCCCAAGAGTCTGTGCTGAGGAAATCGCTTAAAAACCCCAACTAAACAACAATAAACAAACAAAGAGGTCAAAACAAAGAGTGTGACTGTTTCTTTCGAGTTTACACCGAGAAGACGAAGGGAAAATACACGGCAAAGTTGGGGTGCGGTGGCTGAAGTTCGCCCAGGCGGCTGCGGGGCCCGGGCCGGGCGGGCGGCGGAACCCGGACACGCCGAGCCCGGGGCCGAGGGAACCGAGTGGAGGGAAACCTCGCCCTCCCCTTCCCTGCGAGGCCTGAGGGGCCGCTCCGGCCCCAGGTTCAACCTCAACGACACCCGGAGGAGCCGCTCCCGCCCCCCGCCCGGGCTGGCCCCGCGCCCCCGGCCCAGCCTCACCTGTCAGCCGCAGCTTGACGGGCCCGTTCCGCCGGGCCCCCGGGTTGGACATGGCCCCGGCCGGGGCTCCCCCGCCGCTGCTCCGCCAAGGGCTCGGGGGAGGCGCGAACAGAGCCGGGCTGGGCGCTCAGGGCAGCGGCGGCCGCCGAAGGAGGAGGAGAAGGAGGAGAGGCCCGGATGTGCCCAGCGTCGCCATGAGCGGGGCCGGGGCCGCGGAGGAGGAGCGGAGCCGTCCCCGCTTCCCTCCGCTTCCCTCTGCTTCCCCGCCCCCGGGCCCAGCACAACAAAGCCGGGACGGAGCCGCACGGACGGACGGGCTGGCGGCGAGCTCGGCTCCTCTCCTCTCCCTCCGGCCCTCCCTCCTGCCCCGGGGAGGCCCTGCCCGCCCCCCGCGCCCCGCCTCGGGTCAGCCTTGGTTGGGGGGGGGAACGGCGTCAGGTGGCGGCGGCGGCCGGGCGCTCCTGGCTGGGGAGGCCGGGAGGAATGGCCGTGTCCTGGGAGAGTGGGGGAAAAATGGGGGAATGGCCGAGTCCTGGGAGAGCGGGGAAAAATGGGGGAATGGCCGTGTCCTGGGAGAGCGGGGGAAAGACGGGGAGAATGGCCGTGTCCTGGGAGAGCGGGGGAAAGACGGGGAGAATGGCCGTGTCCTGGGAGAGCGGGGGAAAAATGGGGGAATGGCCGAGTCCTGGAAGGGATGGGGTCAGGAAGGGTAGGGGGAATGGCCGTGTCCTGGGAGGGATGGGGTCAGGAAGGGTAGGGGGAATGGCCGTGTCCTGAGGCGATCTGGAGATTGGGCAGAATGTGGGTGATGGCCATGTCTGAGAGGGAGTAGGGGACTGGGAAGGATGTGGAGAATGGCCATGGCCTGGGAGAGCTGGGGATTGGGAAGAATGTGGGTGAATGGCCAAGGTGGGGATGAGAGGTGGCAGAGAGGGTGTGTGGGGAGTTGGGACAGGAAAACCGAGGGTACAAATGGGAAAAGACGTGGCAGGAGCATTCAGAGCCGGGCTGAAATGGGTGGTCCCATGCAGCAGTGCTGCAGATCCATGACAGTATTCCCCATGGACAGGGTGTGACAGACCAGCCCTGGAAACTGTTAAACTTTGGACCAATTTGGTTCTTATCTGCCCTGTGTAGAAATCAGCAGTTGGCTTCTGTGAACTGCCATTCGTAGAATAATAATAATAATAAAAAGCCTTGCATCCATGCCATGTTGCCTAATTTAACTCCCACCCTGTGGGAAGGTGACCCTTTCCAGAGTTTTCCCAGCCCTGTAACACACTTCCCATGAGGAGAGCTCCATCAAAGTCATGGGCAGCTTTCTGCAGGGCCAGGGGGGTCTCAAGGGTGGCAAAAGCTCCCAGAAAAGCTACAAATGTGTCCACAGTCAAGGTTACTTTAGAAGTTTAAGCTGATACATCACACACCTACTCTTACAAACAACCTTGCTAATACTCTGCTCGTTTGGTCGTGTCACTGTTCTGGCTTCTTCCTGCTGAGGTAACCTGTGAAGTATTATCACATGGGTAGTCAGAGATGAGGATCCAGCTGTGGATCCCCAGCATGGGATGAGAAGATGACCTGTGCTCCGCTGAGTTCATCCTGTGGCTTCTACACAGCCCAGGAGGTTCTCTCTGCAGCTGCATGCAGCTGAGCTGTACCCGTGCCTTGAGTGCTCCCATCCTGACAGCTCAGAGCTTGGGCCTTATTAATTCAAACCTGGGGAGTGCAACTGATTTTTTTTTTTTTTTTTCCACTGAAGGCCTTGGAAGTGCAATGTGGTTCTCAAAGCTTTCCTTCCATAAAATGTGACCTCTCCTATGCTGTACATGGGGACTCACTTCCTATTCCTCCCAAAGTGTCTCAAGTGCCAGGTGGAGATTTCCAGTGCTTCCTGCAGTGGTGGCTCTGCTGTTCCAGAGTCACTTCAACAGGGAGCAGAGGAATCCTGGGATCCCTTCCTTGGCCAGGGCTGTGCCTGTTCCCTGTGCCATCAGCTGTTTATCACAAAACTAGCAAATGTTAGACACCAACCTCCTTCACAGCACAGGCAGAGCACAAGAGAAAGGATTGGTTCAGTGCTTCGCCACTGGTTCAGAAGAGGAGAATTTGAAACTATTAAAGTCTAAGCAGCATTTACTATAAAACATGAACTATATACCTATGGATTTTATGGCTTTACACTGCAATGAAACAGTTAAGAAGTTACTTTGTAATGGTTATGTAAATTCACACACACACCCCAAAGACATTCCAGGTGTCCTGATTCTTGCATTAAAAAAAAAAAAAAAGAAAAGAAAAAGAAAAATCAAAATTTGTAACTGAAGGTCATACTATTAAAGTTTCAATCTGTTACAAATTCACATATCCTTTTCTCAAACCAAGTATAAAACAAAGTATATAAAGCAAATGGCTGATGGTTTGCAAATATTGCAACATTACCTGGCCACTGCTAAACTGAACAGAAAAACAAAAATATAAAACTACTTTTCACATACTTAACATATTTCTAGATTTTTCCTAACATGATTATTCATTCCTAGGGTCTTGCATTGCCCTTTGGACCCAACATTCAATAATTCTGATATAATTTGACAAAAGTGCTTAATGTTATATTAAACATAGAATTCTTTCTACATGATTTTTTTCTAATGGATAACTAGTGTGTCACACATTAATTGAAATGCCAATATTTAAAAAAACCCTTTGGGATTAAATACAGTATTTCATTGTTCAGTAGTTATATGAACATTTTAATGCTTTCATTAAAAGTGTTTTTTGAAGGTCATGAAGCATATCTGGTTTCAAACTGCTTTTCAGAAAGGAACTTGCTGAACTATAAATTTTTCTAAGGTTTTTGGACATGCTGCTCACCTTTCAGTGAAAACACTGTGATATATTGCAAGTGTTAGAGCATTAACTGACAGTGTGCATTTGGGTCAGCATATAAAATGTACTGCCTGCAGGATGGCTGCTACTGCTGTGCATTTTTCTTTAATATGTGCCATATTTGATTTTATGTACTTAATTTTTAAATAACCAACACGACTTGAGCGTTTTTACAAATAAATGCCAAATACATCAGTGACACATGGGACAGTCCTGTAGAGTGTGTTGAGCAGGGGGAGAAGAGGGGCTCCAGCTCCCATCAGCCTGGCAGGGCTGGGTCCCAGTTAGGTCAGGACCAGGTCCTCTTGTCCCTAAGGTGGGGAGAACAACCTGGACCAGGCTGCCCTCGGACACACAGAGGCACCAGATGCCAACTGCTGCTCCCTCCCTTCTCTCTTTGTCCCAGGGGCACAAGGGCTGTGCCTTGGGTGTCCCACAACTGTTTGCGTCCTGTCCTATCTCCCAATTCTGTTGGGAAATGAGGATTTTCACTCACTGTTCCCTTCACTGATAGAACTGCCAGGCAGGATTTAAGCTGAGTGGATTCGTAGGGACCAGTGTGAGATCTGCAGGCACAGATGAAGGGAAGCCTGGCAGAGCACCAGGAGCTGCAGTGGTGTAGGGGACCAAAGATGCTGGCAGACCCTGGTGGTTGAAAGTGCTGCTTTCCCAACCAAGGAATCCCACTGGAATGTTATGATCCAGGGTCCTTGAGCCAGCACTATCCCCCAAGTTCTCAAAATAATCTCAGATTAACAGAACCGACGTCTCCCTGATCCTGCTTTTGCTTCCAGAAACCAAGAGTTTGCAGCACATTGTGTATTTATGCAGCTCCATTTCAGGAGGTTTCGCTCTGTGCAGGGCTGATCCTGTGAGAGAGACAAGCAAATATCTTCAGAGCTGCTGAGAAGAGCCCCATGCTCCAGTGCAGGCTGGTATCACTGAACAGCACATCCTTTCAAGATGAGGTAGCTCGCTGGGATCCACAGGGATGGGAGTGCCTTGCATCACCCTGCAGATCATTTTGGATGACAGCCTTGCTGCTGGATTTGGGAATTCAATCCAGCCTTCTTCAGGCAGAGCTTCACAGCTGGGCCATCTCCTAAAGGATTGGAGGAAATGTGTAGAGACGGGGCAAGGTCAGGTATCTTTAGGACACCAACAGGGTGCAAGATCCACAAGGAGAAAATAAAGCAATAGTTGGTATAATTATGATATCAGTGGTATTGGTGTCATATGAAATATGAAACTTTGAAGTAGTATTTAGAAATACAAAAATTTCTTCTGTTCCATGGCTGCACAAAAAAGGGCTTTGATTTCTTGAATTTACCAAGAGGAAGAAGGAGAAGGTTTTCCTTTCACAGGTGGTTCTCAAAGGATTTAGTGGTTCTGGACACTGGGAAATGTGTACAAACATCTTTAACCAAGTAGTGTTCGTTTTCAAAAGAGGATGGTTGTAGTTAATTTTTCAGAGGTGAGGTCCTCCCCATCTTTAGAAATGGAAGGGTATACTGGAAACTCATTCCTAAGCATGTGGAATGTGTTCAAAGCAAATCAATATTTGAGAGTTATATTCAATTTACTTCTATATATAGGTTTAATCACAGCACATTCCTTCAGCAGTAATGAGAGCTGGCTGGTATTATATCACATTCTTCCCCTGTTTCTGTAAAGGTAGCAAGAAAGCAAGAGAGCTCTGCCCCTATTATTATGATTTTGTGAGTTAATTAAAAGGTTAACATTATTTTCCTGAGACAATAAAAAAAAAAATCCAGATTGTATTTATTTCTACTAGCCATCATTTACTAAATTTCCCAGAGCCTGACATGGTTGACATGGTTGACATTAGAGACACCACCCTTGGAGATGATGGAGTTAAAGATGAGTTGATCAGTAGAGAATTACACCTTCATTTTTTCTTTCTCTATGATGTATTTCCATTGAATGTGCAACTGATAATGCTAAATGCCTATTTTGCCACCTAATGGTGTAGTTCTGAGAAATAAAGTAATATAGCAAATTACATCTAGGCAACCCCAAAGATTTTTAATTGATCAGGTTTAATTCCTTCTAGAAAGAGATACATTTGAAATATTTATGAAAGTCTGTTCCCTTTCTTATCACATCAGTATTTTTCTTTTTTTGGTAAAGCTCTGTTAATCTGGCCAAAAAAAAAAAAAAAAGAGGAAAATGAAATTGTGAGGAATGGTGAATGTTTCTACCAGCAGTTTTCTCTGCCTCTTTGTTAATTTGCCTGGTTAACTCATACCCTTTCAAAGCATTCAACACCTTTGCTTGCAAAGGGCATTGTTCTCCTCATCTGGCTCTTTGGCACAGGTTTTTCTTCTAAACCTTCCCTAAGCCAATCATAACTTCTTACTGTAGCTAATGTACTTCCTGAATTCATTGCAGATCCATCACATTTTTGTCCTGTTCCTGAATGGAATTCTGTCCTCCGTGAGGTTTTCTGTTACCTTCCCTGCTGCTCTTCTGTGCTAAAGGAGCAAACCCTACTGCAGTCATGTATAAAATGCTTCTGCATTTCAGGAATCAAAATAAGGAATAGAAAATTGCACCTTGTACAAGATTCCTTTTTTCCCTTTGCAGATTATGAAAATTGTTAGACTGGAGGATTATTTGTGTTGCTGCTGAATGGAACAAACTACATTAAAGCATTGAGATGCACATGCTTAAATATCTGGTTTTACTCTGTCTCTGTTGCTGCTTGGAGACAAAGAGAGTTAACCCAGCAGAGGAGGACAAACCTATCAGAGCTCTGGGATGAAGAAACATGTCTAGACAGGGGCTCTGGTTCTCACTAAGGCTCCCTTTGGCATGCAGAGACAATGTTTATGCAAGAGGTCAAGAATCAATCCATTTCTCAAGCTGGAGCTGGAGATGAAGCTTTTCAGGAGAAGAAACTAGGAAGGAAATCTCCACCCTGGCTACTGTGAAAGGGGACAGCAGCTTGGAGCGGAGACACTGTGGCCCTCTGAGACAGGATGTGTCTTGGGGAAATGATGTGTCTCTGAAGGGAAATGACTGCAGCTGTGGCTACACAAAAAATGCATGAGCTTCCATATCACAGGATTTTCCAGTGGTTAGTCACTAAGATAACTTCTAAGTCCATCCATCCAGAACAGATTAGTAACTGATGCACAGATATTCCATGCAATTCTCTAGCCATGCTATTTCCTCATCATGTCCTGCAGGACAGCCCTATCCTAATGTGACTTTAGTAGAAGCAGAAAAGAGATTTTAGATACAGGCATTGAACATGGAATAAGTAGATGTGTTGTATTTTATTACTAGACAGGGCTGAAATCCACGTTCTGAGAGGGGAAAATCTATAGTGAAAAACCATGTCCTGGTGCCTGGACAAAAGATTGGAGGTGACACCCATGTGGCAGCCCAGCCCCTTGTCTAGCTCAGGTCACCCCTGTTCTCTGCTGCAGGATGTGTCTCACAGCCCAGAATCTAGTGGCAGGTGCTGCACAGCCTTTTAAGAGCCTAGCACACAGGACAGAGCCCAGCTTCAGTCTTCAAGCACAGTGGTGTGTCTTAGGCTTAAAATACATTCCCTGACTTGTCTCGATTCGAAATCAATGAGACTGCTCACTTGAAGTACAAAATCAGCTTCCAAAAGTCTTGGGCCAAAAAAAAAAAAAAGCCTCTGTCTGAAGAATATTTCCTTTATTCTTCTGTGATTTCCACTTATTTATCCATAGGACACTACCAATAATACAATTTCTTTTCCAGACTCTTGGACAATTGGCTTTGTCAAGTGCTCTGAGAGGTATGTGCTAAATATACCAACTGAAATTAGGGAGGTTTCCTGAAAAACCACATGTTCCCTTGTGCAACTGCTCTGTGCAATTTTCTTGTGTTGTGAATGAAACAACTGTAGAATCTCATCTTTAGATTTCCTTGGCTGATACAAAACAGGTTCCTAGAAGACCTTACAGAAGAAGACAGTTGGAAACAGTCTCTTCTGAGTGACATGCATCAAGAGCTTAGTTTACTGCTGGGCTACAACATCTGTCTGCAGATAGTGTCTGATTCAACTTGACACTGTGTGTATTGTCCCAGAGCTCAGATAAATGAGGTGTTTTGAAGAAGAATCTCAGCCCAAATAAGTATTTAAAGAGTTGACTTACAGCTCTGTTTTAAACAAGCCACATTATTTAGCCACTAAAGGAATATCAAACCTTCTCCAATCTTTCATATTCCCTGTGACCCAGCATCAATTTGAAGTCACTATTTTGTCATCTGCAAAAGGTGAGCTGTAAAATCTCCTATATTGCAAATCTCTGAGTTTCAATTATGGTGGTGATGCTGAGAGCAGAGTGCCACTGCTGGGGATGCCAGGGGCTGACTCAGCCCTGCTGCTGTGAACTCACCCTGAGCCACTGGTGATCAGCAGTGATGCACTGGCAGGTGGTTGCCGTGTTAAATCAGCCCCTGGCCTGCCCAGGTAACACCCAGCTTGCACCACAACCCCTGCTTAATGCTTTGGAAGAAGTAACAAATGCTCTGTGATGCAGCTTCCAGCCATGCAGCCATGGCAAGCAGAGAAACCCTCCTGGCTCTCCAAAAGCCCTGGAACGTTGTCTGATAAGCCTTGATAATTTGGCATAATTAGCCAGTTCTCGCTGGCCATCATGACTTATCCAAATATCCAGAGATGAATGTTCCAAGCTGTACAGAATTCCACGTGTCGGGGCTTATGATGAGGTTTAAGAGGAGCAATTTATCCCATTCTAACCTGGGACTGTGGCTGTTAGAGACAAATGCAGCCACAGATGGGCACGAGGCTGGCAGCAGACTCCTCTCACGTTGGCAGTGGGCAGTGTAAGTCACTTAAAACAGCCCCCACCTCATAGTTCTGATTCTCTCTTTCTTCAAGCAAGTGGAAGTTTTTCCATGTGTGTCACTCAAGTTACTTCCAAATATTTCCATTCAAGAGAAAAGATTAATTCCAGGAAATGTATCAAGTTGTAACAATATCGTCTAGTCCTACAGGTAGTAGAATGTGCAAGGTTCAAACCCAAAAATAGCTCACAAAGCCTTAACCCCATGGGATGATTATTTTCTGCCATGGGGAAGCAGGCACTAAGAGTCAGATGAGCAGTCTCAGGCTGTGCAAACCACATCTACTCACAGCTCTGGGAATTGCTGAAAGGAGCTCAGGCTGTCCAGCTTGGAAACACTCTGCTTTGTCTTACATGAAGTCTGGAGACATTTTTAAACATGCTACATGAAAACTAAATCCATAAATAAGCTCAGTCATGACACAAAAGCATTTGCAGGTTCAATAAGCTCAACAATTCCTCTTTTTTAAAAGAAATCTTTTTCCTAAAACCTTCTGAACTGCAAAAATACCTAACCTATCCACAGGCTGTACTGGCTTCTTTTGTGCTTTTTTTAACAAAATCAGCTGCAAGTCCACTGTGAAATCAATTGGAGAGGATTTAAGATAAAGTTATCTCTAAAAATACCTCTAAAATATTTCATTTTAAAAGTTACAAAGCAAGGTTTTATACCAGATAAGAACAGCACAGATATTTAAGTAGGTTAGTGGGTCTAGTGAAGCGCTAAAAGTAACCTAAAGCAAAATCTGTCACCATGTATCTTGATCATTCCTTTATTCCACTCTTGAAACCTTTAAAATAGAACTGGAGGAAAGGTAGTTTTCTCTTTTTCTTTTTAGCATTAATATTCAGGGGCAACATGTCTAATTAGGCAGTGTGTCTAATGAAAGATGGGAGGGCTTGGCTCTTCAGTCAGATATAATCACCCTGCAAGCAGACACATACAGCCCCTCTGTGCACATGTTCTCATTCACTGACTGCAAAATTCAGGCTTTTTTGAGCAAATGTCATCTCTCATTTGTCCTGCAAAGCACTGCACAGTTTGGTTGCTACAAATTTAACAAACCCTTGGATTATGTTGCTAGAAAGACATGTTCCAATTTGGGTCCAATACGCAGTGGGTTGGCTATGAGGAAGTAAGGTTACCCTTCAGTTAAAATGGTTTTGTTGGGGTTTTTTTATGTCATGTTTATTCCTGGGTTGCTTTTTTCTGTTTGTAACTACAGCATACTGAATTCTGTTGACAGCTGCAAATCTGCTGTGCAATACAGCAGATCAAATTTTGTGTCCTGCAGCAGGGTAGGATATCTGCATGAGCTCTTGGTTGTACTGAACAGAAAAGTTTTTAGACAGCTTGGACTAAAGCTGCAGGAGTGGGCTAATCTGATTTTTCGTAAGTAATTTCTAGGATCAGTTGCTATTAAAATTGGATTTATTAAAAATTATTAGGTCCTCTTTTTCAGTCTCCCTGAATCCCCTCTGTTTTGCCTTTCTGAGATAGTTTACATCTTGCAGAGTTGTTCCACTCCCGCTCTGCTTACATTTTCCTTCCCTAATCCCTGTCTGGCCCCAGACTGCAGGTGTTGATAAACACTTAAGTACAGATGGGGTAATAGCTCAGTTTAAGGAACTACATAAACCAGTATTTGTACACAGATGAAAAATTCCTGCTCCATTCAAGTTTGCAAAGCAGTTCTTCAGAAGTGGAATGCGGCTGTCCTGCCTGTCCCATCCCCCTGCCCTTATTTCCCTAGATTGGTAATGTTCTCTCTCTTACATGTTATATGAACTGCAGCAATTGGGTTTTTTTAGCCATTAGGGGAAAGGAAATGACATATGGAGAGAATTCAAGTCCCTCCTCATTCCTAGAGAGTCTATCCAGAAAGTCAGGGTGCTGAGCTCCATCCAAGTGTCGTTTCCTGCTCAGAGCTGGGAAGGGGAGCTGGAGATGGGAGGAGAGATGGATACATAACATTAAATTGCTGCTTCTGATTAACAGCACATTCTGCACACGATTTCACAGTATTGCTTTGAACAGAACTGAGCCTCTGCAGTCCAAATATGTGTAGCAATCCACTGATGAAAGAGCTATTTTTACATCTGTTTCATATAGTGGGTAAAAATGAAGTGATTGGGATGGTGGAAATGTGCTTTGGAGATTACTGAGGATTTTCTGATAAGTTTGTACCTCCAATCTTCCATATGCCCACAGAGCATTATTAATACTCCTGGTGGTACAGCTATTTTACCACTGCAAAGCTGCACACAAAGCAATCTGTTACAGAAAAAAATTAGACAGCTTTGCACTATTGTACATATATTAACATATAAATGTACATATGACCTTGTGATTTTTATATATATATATACACACAAAAAAAATCAGACCTTCAAAAGATGACCCCATGATTTTAATTTCACATTGCAATGCAAATTGAGAAAGATATAAAATAAAGGAGAATGAGTCCTCATTACAAGCTCAACAAAAGAGGCAGTGTAACTTGAATCACTCCCCCACAGTGAAGTCAGTGCCATTGATTTTGCTCTCAG
Source organism: Onychostruthus taczanowskii (assembly GCF_017590055.1). NCBI lineage: Eukaryota > Metazoa > Chordata > Aves > Passeriformes > Passeridae > Onychostruthus > Onychostruthus taczanowskii. The sequence goes on from NW_024500350.1 coordinate 5,500,581, forward strand.
TGTGTCAGTCAATTGAAACTCTGTTCCTGGTATGTGATTTACACATCACTTCTGGAGCTGGCCCATTGTTTTATTCAAATGATCAGCACAACATTTTAATGTGGCCGAGCAAGTTGTGCTTGGTAAGAGCTAACAGGATTTTTCTCCATCCCGCTTTATTTTTTTCTCTCCCCTCCTCGTCCCTTTAAATCCCAACGTCACTTCCCTGCCACTAATGGCACTCCCCAGGGCAGTGGGTGAGCTGCAGCTGGAAAGGGGCCACGGCTCTTCCACGAAATCTCCTGGCTTCTGCGGAAGAGCGTCCATTTCCTGGAGCCAGCCTGAGACAGACAGTGCTCCGCAGTCAGGAGCAGGACTGCAATCCAGCGACCCTTAATCCATAGGAAGTGCTACGAAACTCACAGCAAATCAATTCTCCCTCAGCTGGCCACAGGCTGAGTTCCTGCCCGCCTCATGTCGGTGCCATTCCCTGGGTCAGTGAGAAGAAAGTGTTTTACAAACACAACTCTGCACACTTGGAGCACGAATGTTCTTGTGAATGGTTTTGCCTGAAATTTCCAGTTTCAGGGAGTGCACCCCTCCCAGCCTAAGGAGGGGGTCCCCTAATTCCCTCTTAGCCTTTTTTCCTGACGTTCCTCTGAGGGCCAAAGGGTTAATGTGTTTCCTGTTAGGTCCTGTTAGGAAAGTCCTAACATTTTCCTCTATGGGTCAAATATAACTGAACACAATTAACCTTAATTAATTACTTCTGTTTTGACTAACAGTGCCTCTTCCCGAATTTACACACTTTCCAAAGTTTAGACCTGTACTTAAATCTACATCATACCTTATCAAAACAGAGCTTCAATGCTCCTGGGATAACCCCATATTCAGCAAAAGGATAACAGTGACCAGAGGTGCCATGGGTTAATTTCAGGGACAGACATCAGGATTCCCAGGCTCCAGGTAAATTCTGCCAGCAGCTTTCTGAATGTCTGTGGATAACTTTCTTGTGTCTCAGTTTGCTCTGCTGTAAAATAGATTTAGAAACAGGAGAGATCTGTGAAATATTGTTGGGTAGTGAATTCCTTTTCCTGCAGAACTACAGCTGCTTCTTGCTGCTGATACACCACTGTGGTTCTGTGCAATTTAAATCATTCTGGATAGAGTAGCAGGAAGCAGCTTTTCTTAAGAGAATACTTCAGTCTAATTCACAGGAAAAGAAAAAATAAATTTCTACTGATTTAACCATTCCTAACTTTCCCACAGTTTAAGCTGTTTTTCCTGAAGGGGAAAGTGAACAGAACTGCAGGCCTGCAAAGTCCCAGCTCTCTTTCCAGAGCCTGGCACCTTGGGGAACAGCAAATGGAACAATCAGCCAGGCAGCATCTGCTGCCATCAGAATTTCAGAGGCAGTTACGTTTGCTGAGATCTCAGACTGCAATCTTGCCATCACTCCACAGATAAAATAGCATTAGCAACAACTGCATTCCAAGCCAGTTGATGTCAGCAGGGGTCTGTTGTTGTTGCTCTTAGCACAGAGGAGTTGGCAGACCGACACACAGGCCACCAGACACTGATTCCAGCCCTTGTCCTGAATGAGGCATTTGACAAGCTCTTAAATCTGACTGGGCCATGCACCAAAAAAAAAAAAAAAAATAAAAAAAAAAAAAAAAAATCACCCCCAAAAAACCAAACCCACCAACCTAAAAACCAGGAGCAATAACAATTCTCCTCTTCCTTTTTGCTCCTACCACTTTTTTGAAGCTAGAGACATATCTTCATGGGTGACTGTGATCCTAACCTCAGAAATAGTTTGCATTTTCTTAGAATAAGGAGTGACTCACCCCAGTCACTTACTCATAACCATTGTAGATTGTTGTTTGTGGAAATACATGCTGCCAACAGGGTTCACTGGTGGATAGGCTGAACACATTTTTTTTGGATAAAAACAAAGTCTCTGGCCCTAGAAAGTTAATTATTAAGCCACTGAGCTGTCAGGCACCTAAAGATCTTGCAGTGTTCTATTATTAACTCAATATATTGGATCAATCTGAAACAAGTAATGCAGGAAAAAAAGAAACTGAGAGAACACTATTGAACAAGTGTTCTGCATTTACTATATACAGAGACACAAAAGCCAAATTATTTACATATGCTAAAGAGCAATTAAAGGAGTTGTGTTTTGACGGAAGAGTACTTTGATTTTAAAGGGGCTTTAAAAGGCTGTGTCTTACGTTCGATATTTAACCTAGCTAAACACTTGGCAGTTAGCAGAGAGATGCTGTGTGTAACCACACGGAGCGCCCCGAAGCCGTACTCGGTGCTTTTCATTCGGAAATGGAGCAGGTCCCACCTGAGCGCTCCCGGCGGGATTCTCCCGCCTGCGGCACCGCCCTCTGCCGGCCCCGCGCTGCCCGAGAGCGGCACGGAGCGGAGCCCCCGGAGCCCCGCAAAGCCTCACAGCGCGGCTGGGAGGGGGGGAGCCCCGCAAACCCTCACAGCGCGGCTGGGGGGGAGGGAGCCCCGCAAAGCCTCACACAGCGCGGCTGGGAGGGAGGGAGCCCCGCAAAGCGTCACACAGCGCGGCTGGGAGGGAGGGAGCCCCGCAAAGCGTCACACAGCGCGGCTGGGAGGGAGGGAGCCCCGCAAAGCGTCACACAGCGCGGCTGGGAGGGAGGGAGCCCCGCAAAGCGTCACACAGCGCGGCTGGGAGGGAGGGAGCCCCGCAAAGCGTCACACAGCGCGGCTGGGAGGGAGGGAGCCCCGCAAAGCGTCACACAGCGCGGCTGGGAGGGAGGGAGCCCCGCAAAGCGTCACACAGCGCGGCTGGGAGGGAGGGAGCCCCGCAAAGCGTCACACAGCGCGGCTGGGAGGGAGGGAGGGAGCCCCTCGCTCATCGCAGCTGGCTTTGCATAATTGCTCTTACACAGGTTAATGCTTTCGCTCATTACAGCTGGCTTTGCATAATTGCTCTTACACAGGTTAATGCTTTCAGTTCTCTACAAACACATAGAAAAATCATGATTTTCTAACTGATGCTTTTTACGTCAGGGGTGGAGGTTTGACAATAGAGCAAAGGACAATGGGGCTTCGCTGCAGGTGCACAAATGCCCTGCCTGGTTGTTTTTTTTCCCCCCAGAAGGTGAAGGCTCCAGCACTGCAAGGCTGGTCCTTTCCCTTGTGCACAGGTATGACCATACCAGACTCCGGCCCAGGGGAGCTGTGGGACCTAATGCTTTCAGTTCTCTACAAGCACATAGAAAAATCATGATTTTCTAACTGATGCTTTTTACGTCAGGGGTGGAGGTTTGACAATAGAGCAAAGGACAATGGGGCTTCGCTGCAGGTGCACAAATGCCCTGCCTGTTTGGCTGTTTTTCCCCCAGAAGGTGAAGGCTCCAGCACTGCAAGGCTGGTCCTTTCCCTTGTGCACAGGTATGACCATACCAGACTCCGGCCCAGGGGAGCTGTGGGACCTGTGGTGGCACTGATCTCCCTTCAGTCCGGGGACAGGCAGGGCTGGGAATGGAGCACAGGCACAGCTCAGCCTCTTTAGAGACGCCACAGAAAGGCTTAGTACATGCTACAGCTTTTTTGGAGCTAAAGAAAAACAGTTGAAGTGGTACAGGCCAAAGTACGAAGGTCATAATGAATCAGTTCAGGATGGTGTGGTTTTTACAAGCCAGTGTCCTTTGTGACAGGTAGAATCTTCAGCCCCTGGTGGTACATCAGTGGCAGCAATGTGTCACCAGGACCATGTTCTGAGCTGGAAGCAAGAACTCCCACAGCTCCAATACCCCAGCAGGACAATCATTATGGCAGTGGCTCACAGAGATGGCTCTGCACAAAACAGTATTTTTGCTAACAAGACGTATAGGACCATAGATACAAATTATCTGCTGCCCTTTGTAACTTTATCACAACACAGCAATACCAAAGCTCGTTGCTAACAAGATGTATAGGACCATAGATACAGACAAATTATCTGCTGCCCTTTGTAACTTTATCACAACACAGCAATACCAAAGCTCCAGTGTCCCAGGGATGGCTGTCATCACCAGCCTCCAGTCAGGGAGGGAACCATTTGCCAGCAAGTGTGGGATAGGGAGCAGCAGACCTGCCCCACACTAATGAAAGCAAGAGTGACATCATCTACATTAGCAACAACACATTTAAAGAGATCTTTGTTAGCACCACACAAGAGTGAATTCTTCATGAAGCACACCTGATCTTCCCTGGATTGCCAAAGAGTTACACCCAAATCCACTTTTCTACACATCTGCACTTCAAAATAAACTTGGAAGCACACAAAAGGTGACTAATACTGGAGACAAAACCAGATTCTAGCAGGTTCACCTAGCAGAATAAAGGTTTGGTGGTTTTTTTGGGGCTTGTGTTTTTTTTTGTTTTTGTTTTGTTTTGTATTTGAGTTTTTTATCAGGTTCACCTAGCAGAATAAATGTTTGGTGGTTTTTTTGGGGTTTGTTTTTATTTTTTTTTTTTTTGTTTTGTATTTGTTTGAGTTTTTTATTCCACTCCACCTAAAGGTGGAAACACAAAGCCAATAGGAACTCTGGGAGAATTGCCTACATATCAGAATTTCCCCCCTACCTTTTATTAATAAAAGTGACACACTGTGGTCCAATTAAGTCATGTTTATGAAACATCTAGCCCTGAACTCTGACCTCTCCTACACCATCCTACACTCAGTAAGCTGAGACAATATACTTATTCCAGTACATTTGACTCCTGGGAGGTTCAAGTTAAGTACCTCAATCCAAGCTTTTCCAAAAAGCTGGAAAACAGGACTACAGTTCTTCCTCTCCACTCAAGACTGTTTCCCCTCCAAGCCCCACCCTGCACAACCCCTTTAAGGGACAAAATGGGTTCCTGTAAGTAATGACTTTAGCAATAAAGGGACAGCTGATTGCAAGACAAAGCCTTCATTTTTGCTCTCTAGGGCAGGCAACTGCTTCTAAGCATTTCCTGTGCTCTATCTTAAGGATACCTGAACATGTATGGAACTGGTTAACTGCTGTACTTGCCTCTACTCCAAACTATTACTTACAGTTAAGCAGCACTACTAGTCTTTAAATAGTTCTCCAAGAGGCTGAAGCCAGTTCAGCTCAGCTATGCACAGGGTAAGATTAATCAGATTTCTACAGGAAGTACCTGGAGAGAAGCAGCAGTTCCTTGGTCCTGTAATAGAAGGCTGCTGTATGCAGAAATCAGAGCTTGGGGTGACCAAGCTGCTTTAAATCCACCATCTTCAGCATTGAATCTCTTATGGCTTAGACCTGCATTCATGCCATTATGTATTTTTGACTAAGTTGGTTTACTTACTCAGTCAGCTTTTGAGAGAGCAAGTGACACAGTTCAATTTGATGTACTTACAATACTTTATTGAACTTCAAGTAAGTCTTCCTTAAAAGCCTGTTCAGTGTATTTATTACTGCAACAGGTCATGTAGAAGGTAAGAGGCTATGGGGAGGCCTGCAGAGCAGTGGCTCAATGCTTTGTGTGAGGCCTGACTTGCTCACATGCTCTTTCCCCAGACAAGGACAGAAACAGGAAGTATTTACAAGTGTATCTCAAAGAATGAGGTTTACATTTAAAAATTCACAGATACATGTAGAGTTTGAACTGTTCAAGTATGTTTCAGTTGGACAAAGTGCTACAGGACACAGAAAAACCAGTAAAGGCAAGAGGAACTATTAAGACAAAGAGGTGGCAGTCATTTGTGTGCTAAACCACTCATAGGTGGTTGCAGTATATGCAAGACCTAGAAGTTGAAAGAATTTGGGGTACTGTCCTGGATTTGGAAAGTGTAGCTGTCAGCAGTAGAGTCTGGTACAACATTTTGGTCTTCCTCTTCCTAGAAGGAAAGAAAAGAAGAAGGTTGGAATAGCAGTAGCATTTGATTCTAGTAGTCAGTGCTGGAATAGATAATAAAAGTGGAAGAGACCCCTGAAGCCACTTACTTCTGCTGAGAAATATTTCTCAATGATGGAGGATGAGGCCCTATACACTTGTTCATTTTCATGTGACTGGAGAGCTTCAATTCTGTCTAGACCCCCACACTCCTCAATCATGAGGCAAAGCTTTTCAGTCTCATTTATCTTCTCAGCAGCCTGCAACAGAAAAGTGTGGAATTACCTCCAGAAAGATATACAGCAGCAGCTACTGGAAAGCCATTAGCAACAACACGGACAATAATCAAGTATACTGCATCCACATACCAAGAAGATGTTGGAAACTGCATCCAGGATAACAAGCACAGTTTTGCTGTCTTTAGTTGAGAGAAGATTCAGTAGGGGTTCAAGAACACCAGCCTGAACAAGGTACACGATCTGGTCAATTGTTCCACCACTTGTGTAGTTTGTCACAGCCCACACAGCTTCCTTCTGAGACTTGAAATCCCCCTGCCAAGGTAAAAGCAGAGTGTTTGAACACAGAGAAGTAATAGGAAAAGGCTCAACATCGTAAAGACAGGCTTTGCTTACCTTCCTCAGAACACCAATGAGATAAGGCACGAGGCCGTGGTCTACAACTCGCTGGATCTGATCCTGACGCCCAGCAGTGATGTTGGACATCGTCCAGGCTGCTTCTTTCTGAATGTTGTTTTTATGATGAGAAAGGAGACTTGGAAAGACAGCCAGTGCTCCTGAGTCAATAACAACCTGTGTCTGCTCATCAGTACCAGTGACAATATTTCCTATGGCTCTTAGTGAAGGAGTCTGAAACAAAGATGAATGGAATATTTAGGAAAATTGTTCAAAACCGGATTAGATTGTAGCAAACACAGCTATACTTGATGGCCACCCACTCCAACTTTCCCAGTTAACAGCATGACTGCTATGTATAATAGGGGTTTGTGCTCCTTGTTAGCATTCCACAGGCAGACACTCATGTCTGCATGCAGAGACTGCACACCTTCCAAGGCCAGTCTGCAAACAACCACCCATGACAGAGCTTAGGGAAACTACCTGCTAAATACTAATGCAGTTTTATTATGCTCTAATTATAGTGTGTACAGAGCACACTTGTGAGCACTGTCCCTAGAATTTGGATCTGAAACAGCAATTGAAAGGCAAGCTTTAGTGAATGTTGACTGTTGTGCTGGCCTGTGAAGTAAATCCAATGATTATGTAAAGCAGCTCGATAGTCATCAGCACCACCAGTCTGCCTCGTGTGGGACAGCACCCAGGCAGGACAGAAACTGATGTCTCACTTCACAAAAATTAGAACAGGCACCTGACTCATGTATGAAAAGAGCCATTCAGCTCCATGGACACTACTCTCCCTTTGAATCATGGCTAGAACTTGCACAAGCAGCCTGCATATCCAATCACCCACCATTATTGGCAGTTCACTACATCCCAGGAGTCTCACAAGTTGTGGCACCAATCCAGTTTTCACAACAACTTCTATCCTGTCATTGGAACCGTCTGTGAGGTAGGAAATTGCCCAGCATGTGTCTGCCAACACCTCAGGGTCATCGTGGTGCAGGAGCCGGACAAGGGTTGGAAGGATCTGCTGGATGGCTTCTATGGGAGGTGCAGGATTCTTATTGCGACACAGGTTTGAGAGGGTCCACGTAACATTGCGTAAATATCCAGACTGCAATGGTTGGAATACATGGTTAGCAATAATTCAGCTAGGTTCTACTCAGTAATTGTAACTTGGATCACCCTGCACACTTACAGCCAGGGAAGAGAGGTCAGGAACAGCAAGGAGACTCAGCAGTGGCTCGATTGCACCATATTTAATAACCAGGTCTCTGTAGGTAGAACCATCCCCTGGAAAAAAAAAGAAAAAAAAATCCAGGTGAAGACGAGAAAAAACAGAACATGTGTACACAGAACCACTGTGTGTTAGAGGATTAATTCTTCTAATCCTTAAGAAAGGCTGGATAAAATAAGAAGGAACAAGAGGAAAAAAGGACTAGTACCACAGTTCAGTCACATGACAAGCATGTTCAATCAAGCCACTGAGCTTCACCTTTTGTGTTGGAAGAGGTAATGTAGAGTTTTTTTCCTAACATTCATAACTATGCAGGTCTTGCATGTTTCTTTGGAGACAAATCTAAATCCTACACTAGAACTTTCCCCACAATATGGGACTCAAAATGCATTATAATAAGCTGCACAATTGGGCACTACAGAATAATGCTGACAGCATGTCAGAGTTTGACTGAGAATTCTATTGCAAGGTATAATAAATACCTTATAATTGGTTTTAAAACTCTAAGGACAAACTAAGAAAATCCCAATTATTTGAGTCACTGCTTCCTGCCTTCCCCCTTTTAGTCAACACACAGAGCAGAGCTCACTACTGAGTCACAAAAACACTGTGATGTCTGAAAAAGGTTTGTGTTGCAGCATGATTAGAGAGCCATCAAACCTGAGCTGAAATCTGGAAGCAGTGCCCACAACACAACCCACAGGTTGGGCCAGGCATTGCATGAGCTCTGAAGACAAATTTCCTGCTTGCTCTGCAATGCAGGGCATGTCATGACTGGAAAGCCATTGGGGCAGAACTCCCAAGCAGCTCAGCACAGGGCATGGCACAGCAGGAGTGATGTTGGAGTGATGTCCTCCCACCTCAGACAAGGGCACAGGTCTGAATTATAGAATTCAAAGAATTACTAGGTTGGAAGAAACCTTCGAGATTGAGTCCAACCCATGTCCTAACACCTCAACTAAACCATGGCACTCAGTGCCATAGCCAGTCTTTTTTTAAACACATCCAGGGATGGTGACTCCAGAATTCAAAGAATTACTACGTTGGAAGAAACCTTAAAGGTTGAGTCCAACCCATGTCCTAACACCTCAACTAAACCATGGCACTCAGTGCCACAGCCAGTCTTTTTTTAAACACATCCAGGGATGGCGACTCCACCACCTCCCTGGGCAGACCATTCCAGAACTTTATCACCCTTTCCATAAAAAACTTTTTCCTAATATGCAACCTAAATTTCCCTTGGTGCAGCTTGAGACTGCGCCCTCTGGTTCTGTCAGTTGCTGCCTGGTGAAAGAGACCAACCCACCTGACTCCAAGCACCTTTCAGGAGGATAATTAGAGCTGTGCAGCACATGGACATACCTGCAATATTCCCCAAGGCCCACACAGCCTGCTCACTGATGTGAGTGTGTGGAGAGGCCAGCAGGGAAATGAAGGCTGGAATTGCCCCTCCATCCACCACTGCCCTGGTTTGCTCTGACGTGCCAGAGGCGATGTTGGTGAGTGCCCAGGCAGATTCAAACTGGATGGGACTGCAGTCTGCTCTGCCCAGGAACGAGACGAACTTTGGAATCAAACCAGCCCGAATTATGTTGTCTATTGGGGGTTGTTTCTCTCTTGAGAGGAGTTTCCTAAGGAGGAAGACAAACAGGAAGCATTATTTTAGCCTGCAGACATCTGAACAACAAATTAAAGTCTTAAAAGCACGACATGTAAAAACCTTAGCATTGTCTTAACATGCAGAGAAGGCAACACAACACAGCATGAAAGAGAAATGGAGACAAGCTGAACACTGGCTTCCTAGGCCTCTGTTCATACTGGATTTGGCATGTCTTCACTATGTGAGAGGTTCTGTCAGACTCTGAAGTAAAGCAGACCTGCAGGAGGCATTACACATCTGAACTGCTAGAGGCTTCTCAGCAGAGAGTGGTTAGTGACTGCCAGAAGCAGGACTGCAGCAATATGCAAGCTTATTAAAGGATATTTTAGATTTGGAAGGAGAAACAAACTTGGTAGACTTCAAAACCCAGTCATCTCACTGTTCACATTATTCTAAGGTGGATTGCCACACTCATACATATCAGCCCTAAGTGTTAACACAGTTTAAAACCTTACACTTTGCTATAATAAAGGGTTTACTATCATTACTCCTTCAAATCTAAGGTGACTACTGTTCAGTTTGCCACCACTGAAGCAAATTATTTCTTCCTATTAAAATATTAAAGCACTTTAAATATTCAAAAGCTACATGTTTTCAATAAAACCATGCCTAAGTTATGGGTACCTCAACATGGTATATAAGATGGTGTTTGTTGGAACACTGCCTGATAAGAAAGACATAAGCAGCCACTCAGGCTCATAAGTCAATTCTCTCACCTTGCCTAGTTATTGCCTTGCACAGCTGAGGTGGTTTCCTCTGAACTGCTTACCTGGCAGCTTGAGTAGCCTGTAGCTGAAGCTCCATATTATTGCTATTAACTCCTTTGACTATTTCTTCAACTGACCAGTGTGCCAAAACCTGTACAAGAAAACATTACATGAGTGCTTCACGGGGACCTTGATTGGATTCTTGACCACATAGAGCTCTTCCACAACACCATGAATAGGCCCCATTTTACAGCCACTTCCCTTAGTAACACCACCATGTGATATTTCAAAACCTCATCAGCTACAGCTTCATCTACAGTTATCTGAACTGCTGAAAGCTTTTTTAACCAAACTTCATACCAGTTATGCTATGCTTAAAATGTAGCTGCAGTCACTGATGCCTTCTCAAATGGCTGACTTAGAACAGAGGCTAGACAAAGTTAAAGAATAAAGTAGGTATTTATTAAAAGGCCTCAATGGATACTCCATGGGCAGTACAAGAGCCTGGCAAGGGCTACACCAAAGATGAACCCAAAATGGTCACAAAAGGTCACGAGGTCTGACAGTTTTATAAGTTTTGGTCCATTTGCATATTGGAGTTAATTGTCCAATTATAGCTTTAGGTTATGAAGTTCCATCCCCTTTATTTTTCTCTCTTCAATTCACTGTTGTTTATACTTTTTGGGCCTGGAGGTTATAATAGGTGTCCTAGGACAGGATGGAAAAGGATTGTCTTGTCTGCCTACCCTGTGAAGGGAACTTGCTAACACTTAATATGAAGCTCAGTTATACACTAAAGCAGCACAGAATCTGAAAAATAAGAACGCTAAATCTCAAGGCATCCTCAGTTGTGTGTAAGAGTGCTGTCCATTAGAGGTGATATTACAGGCCTAAGTTGTTGATGCAGGTGTAGTAGTGCTGTCCTGCCCTTGAGAAGGGATTCATGCTGGCCTGGCTGCAGGACCTTTGATGGCAAGACCCTCCAAGTGTGCCTATTCCAAGTACCCACTTACCTGATTGCCTCTGTTTTCCTGAAGGGGAGAAGTAGCATCGTCTGGTAAAGTGCTCACATTTCTTCTTTTCAGCATCTGGTCATCTTTCTTAGCTTTCCTCAGCTCCACATTGACCTCGATGCGCCGCCTTCTCATCTCCTGGAGAAAAAACACTCAGAGTATGTTATTGGCTTTCAAAACTTAAAGAAGACAATGGCTGGCTAAAGTACTAATTGCACCAGAGTACTCACTGTGCTGTCCTTTCCTTTGTTCTTGAACCTGTTCAATCGAGCTGATGGAAAAACACTCAGAGTAAGTTCTTGGCTTTCAAAACTTAGAGACAATGGCTGGCTAAAGTACTAATTGCACCAGAGTACTCACTGTGCTGTCCTTTCCTTTGTTCTTGAACCTGTTCAATCGAGCTGATGGTGTATTGGCATTCTCATTAGTAGACATCTTGCTTGTTAGGTTTTCGAGCGGGACAGATAAAAACAAGCCTGAAAACAGAATAAAGGCAAGTTTACTTCACAAAAGTTAAATTTAAAAAATTGGATCCATACTCAAGAATGAGGCACTTGATTGTATTACTACTACAACAACATCTGACTTGATCAACAGCTGTCTCTTTTAAAACAGCCAGATGCCATAACAAGCTCCAGCATCAACACAAAAGCAGAAGACACGGTCACGCGATTTTAAGATACTTTAAACCAAACACTATTAGTTATTATTTTCAGAAGCAACATGGATTTTCCTTTCCACAGACAAAACACACACGCTGTTAAATACTATTTTCACTATCACATACCTGTGCTGCACAGGATCCCACCCAGCCCCACTCCGACCTTTTTGGACGAGAACAGCGAGCTCTCGCAATGGGAAGGACCCCGGAGGGCGTTTGCAGAGCGGGTGCAACCAGCAGCACATAACAACGGCTACACGGGTAACGAAGAAAACCCCCGCAGCTCGGCCACGCACAGCACAAGAACCGGCTTCGCTTCGGCCACAGCCCCTCCGGAGCGACAACCCGCGCTAGCACCAGCCCTGTCAGCCCCAGTACAGACAGCGGAGACGCGGGAGGCTCCGGAGAGAGGCCCCGGAAGGATTGCAGGCACAGCACGGCTTTCCAAAAGGGCAGCGCAGGGCCCGCGTCCCCGCCACCCCGGTCCCGGCCCCCGCACCTCGGCCGGAGACGCCGCCGGTCGCTCCGCTGCTGCCGCACGCTGCCACTGCCCACGCCCGCCCCACGCGGCATTTAAATTTCCCGCGGCCGCGCCCTGCCATTGGCCAGTTCGAGCCAAAGCAGCCTTCTGATTGGCCGGTTTGAAAGCAGCCCGGCTCGCGATGACGGGGAATGCCCTCCCGGAAGAGCCGGTCGGACGTGACGTACTCACAAGGTCCGGTACTACAGCTCCCGGCGTGCCTCGCGCAGGTAGCGCCAACAAGCCTCAGTGGGGCGGCGCGGGGGACGCCGGGAGCTGTAGTGCACGGGCCGGGCTCGGTGATATCCCGGGAAGGGAGCGGGGGATCGGAATGAGGGAATTGTATCCCCCGGAGGGTCTCGCTGTGAGCGGTTTGGGGCAGAAACACCCATTCCCTCAAGCAGAGCGCAGATTCTGCCTCAGTAACCAGCGGGGCACCGCAGGGTTCCCCTGGCACAAGGGCGTGTAGTGACAGGACGAGGGGCAATGGCTTCAAACCGAGAGTGGGTTTAGATGGGATATTGGGAAAAAATTCTTTCCTGTAAGGGTGGTGAGGACCTGGCACAGGTTCCCAGAGAAGCTGTGGCTGCCCCAGCCCTGGAAGTGTCCAAGGCCAGGCTGGATGGGGCTCCAAGCAACCTGGGGTAATGGAGGGGTCTCTGCCCATGCCAGGGGTGGAACTGGATCAGCTTTAAGGTCCCTTCCAACCCAAACCATGCTGTGATTCCATGATTCCATGGCTCCATGCCTCACTTACTGTCTCCTAGAAATATGGTGCACAGAATTGCAAAGAAAAAAAAAAGGAGATATGAGATTGCAGTTGAAAGCAGTTCTACAGCCATCAGGGCAGATGAAAACCAAATCATATGGAATAACAAAAGGGAAGGATTCCTGCCCTGTGGCATGGCCTGAAAAGGGATGAGATTGTTTCTGATGGTTTGGCCTGCTCATGAGGGATGGAATACAAATCACAGGAGACATTCAAACCAAAGAACTATAGGGAAAACATGACTCTGACAGCAACACTGACATTTTGAGACGCCTATAAGGTACAACACAGAGAAGTGTCAGGTATGCACATCAATATGTCTGTGTGCTAAGCCATCACATTAAACCACTTATGTCAATCTGTAGGTGCACAGAGGTGTGGAGGATGTTTGCTGAGGAGGAGGAATTACCAGTGACATCTCATAGCTGCTTTTGGGCCTTACAGCTGAGCTTTGTAAAAAATATCCACCAAACAAACAGAGCAGGGAAGCCAAGAGAAGAGAAAGTACATTGCTAAGAAATGGAGATATTAAACAAGAGTAGTTTGACAAAGAAAAAAAAAGGCAGTTTAAAAGCAGAAATGGAGGTAACACACCTGCTTTCCTGAAGGACTGGAAGGCTGGCACAAAGAAATTCCATTGGGTCATGAATCGCAGGCAGTGCATGGTCTGGAGCAGTGAAATCTGGGTGCAGGGATGGGTGTTGAGGGGAGGGAGAGGGCTGGCAGTGCCTGGGATGCCCGAAGGGGTGTGTGCGAGGTGCTGCAAGCGGTGTGGGCTGTGAGGGAGGTGACAGCTCCGAAGGCTTTTACCAGCACAGTGAAGCGACAGAGAGGTGGAGGGAGACTGAGCAGCTGGGGCAGGACAGCGGCCAAGCTGCGGGTGAGGTTGAGGGGCAGCAGAAGGCGTGTGTGAGGCGGGCAAAAGGGCCGTGAGGGGTCACAGAGCCCTGAGGAGATGGGGGGGGGCGGTGTTCCCTGAGAAGGCCGAGTGTGGAGCCACCGGGACGGGATGGTGTTACCGGCCGCAGCACAGGAGCCAGGACCGGGCCCGTGAGGGGTAAGTTTAGAGACGCGGGACAGCGCGGTGGCGGTGGCCGTGTGTCCCCGGGACAGCGCGGTGGCGGTGTCCGGGTGTCCCCGGTACAGTGCTTGGCGGTGGCCGGGTGTCCCCGGGACAGTGCTTGGCGGTGTCCGGGTGTCCCCGGGACAGTGCTTGGCTGTGGCCGGGTGTCCCCGGGACAGTGCTGGGCGGTGTCCGGGTGTCCCCGGGCCAGGGCAGCAGCCCCGGCCGGGTCCCCTCACGCGGCCGCGCGCGGGTCTGACAGCGACGCGCTCGCGCCGAGGGCGGGAACCCGCTCTGAGGCGCGGGCGGGGCCGCGGGCACGCGCTGTGGGGCGGGGCCTGGCGTCACTGCGACCAATGGTGTGCGAGGAGGGAGGGGCGTAGCCAACCAGCCACGAGCGGGGAGAACGTGACGGTCCGCGGTGGGGCGGAGCCGGGCCTGGCCGGGCGGGGCTCTTACTGGGCGGCGCGCGCAGCTTGTGCCGGGTGACCCAGTGGCCTAATGGATAAGGCATCAGCCTCCGGAGCTGGGGATTGTGGGTTCGAGTCCCATCTGGGTCGTGCCTTGCTTGTTTTGTGGAGCTTCCTTGGGGCCACCTTGTGCCCGGGGCCGGCAGCTCTTTTACCCGCAGCTGCCCCGGGCCGGCCCACGAACCCCTCTGTGCCCGGTACCGCGTCCTGCGTGCGGCAGCCTCCCTCTCCGCGGGGATCCTGTGAATCTCTCTCATCCCCTGGGGAACACCCGGACATGGCCGTGGCGCCTTCCGTCCCTGTGTTGCCCAGCGCAGCTGGGAAAGCTTTTGCATCTCCACTGCATCCCGGGGCTGCTGGAATGCTGGGAGTGCTCCAAACAGCACCACCGCGCTCTTAACGGGGATCCTGCCCAGGCACAGTCTGGGGAAACAGTGCAGACACAGCCCTACATGAATGAGGGTTGAATTGCACCAGCAGCTAATTCAACAGAAAAATCCTTGGCATACAGGTCTGTGGGATGCTCATGTGTGTGTACGTCCGTCCATCCATCCATCCATCCATCCTCCTCCCCCCTCCCCAGTGCTAGCACTCACACTCCAGCTTCTGCTTGCTGCAGGTACCTGCTGCTCACCAAAGCAATGGAGGAGCCCTCCTCTCCCTCATCCTCAGTTTACATTCCTATTCCTGTAATAACTATCTTGGGATAGTTCTGGAATTAAAATGTTTCAAATAACAGAGGAAAATAAGGATTAGTAAGTGCTGCAGTAGAAGTGTAACTCCTTGAGCAATAGATGTGGTGAAATGTCATTTATTTTCCATGCTGTTCTGGTGAACTTTGGGTGTCTTCACCCATGGCTGCTGCAGACAAAGCCCTGAGCTTTAGGGAATCCTATTGAACTGTTTAATTAAGGCAAGACAAAACAAACTGCTTAAACTAAGCAATGCTGAATCCCATGCCACAGGCTTTGCTGAGGGTTAGATTTTCCTGTCAAGGGTGGGTTTCAGGAGCCTTTCAGTGCCTTTATGGAGTTTTAAATTGTTGATTGTCCCTTAAAGTCATGAGCAGCTTCCACAGCACCCAGCAGCAGCTGGTGAGTTAAACTGTCACAATGGAAATCTTGTGTAGCAATAAGGTCACTTAGAAATAAGCCTTCTTAATTCAGTAATCCAAATCAGGGTTGGCTTGGGGTGTGAAAATTTGCAGAGTTCTTCATGATGGCAAAGAGAGATTTAAAAATAAAGCTGTGTGGGATCAGCAGAGCTTTCCCTTGGACTAGACAGTCACTACTGCATTTTTCAGTCTGAAAAGAATCACAGAAACTGGTTCCTGAAAGTAAAAGAGGAGATTAGCAGCTGTATCACTGGAGGTGGCCAGAAATCCCCGGATATGTTCCATTGCCATGCACATCCTTTCCAGACCCTGCATCCCAGGGCTCTGGTGTATTCCAGCATCTCCCAGTGCCCCCAGAACACAGCTCTCCACAGCCAGCAAAACCAGGCTTGTTCCCTATGATTTTTCCCTACAGAATGCCAGAGGAGGGCAAGACTCCCCAAAATAAAAATCTGCTGCCGGAACCACGTGTGGGTGTGTTATTCCCAGGACACAGGTGATGCAGCCAGGGGGTTGTTCCCTTTGGGAAGGAGCACATTCCTCCAGGCAGGGCTGGTGGAGGCAGCAGCTTGGTCTTGCTCCAGTGGGTTGTCCAGCCAGTGATTCCCGTTTCCCCTCAGGCTGCCTCTCATTAGCATGGATCGGGGGAAGGGCATAAAAGACTCCAGCTCATTTTGAGTCTGGAAAAACTTTACTTCAAAATGACAGCCCAAGTGTTCTGGCTCCTCTGCTTTGTCATTAGATCATCTTCTGGTAAGTGTGTTACCTTCGGACGGGGCTGGGGCACGTCTGCCTCGGGAAGCAGGGGAGGCTGAGGACATTCCTACAAACCCTTGCCCCCAGCCTGCAGCCTTTTCAGCAAGTAAGGGCTCAAGAAATAAACACTTCACCGTGTTTGTGGGATGGGAATGTAGATTGCAATATTTAATTTGCCAGCATTGGGAAGAATTAAGAGCACCTGGCAGAAGCAGGCAGGGAACTGGTGCTGCTCTGTCCTGCCAGCCACCAGTGGCAGGTGAAGTTTGATTTGCTTCTGCATCTGGGATTTTTATAACTTGTATGTGACCTTTCTCTTTTAGTCCCCTTCACCTGTAACTCCAGGTGTCTGACTGACTTTAACATGTTCAGTGTGCCCTGTGTGCCTTGCAGCAAGCTGTCCTGAATGGATTTGTTTGGGTTTTAGTGCCTCACTGACAGAACAGAAATAGCATTTACATCTGTTCCACTGAGTGTTGGTTATGTTGCAGTGGTATTTCTGAGGTTGCAACAACTAGACAGGAATATGTTGGTACAGGAGGAGGAACCTCAAGGTCCTGAACATATTGAGCAGAGAAAAATGAACTATTTCTTGATACAATCCGTGACTGAGAAGGCGTGATAAAGTGGTAGAAGAGTTTATTTACACACCCAAGTCTGAGACACCTGTTCAGAGGGCACAGCTTCACAGTGAACCATCTCCAAACCCCCCTTGCCTGCTGCTTTCGGCAGCTTGGACTTCTTCCACCCCTCTCTCCATGGACATTCTTTTGACTTTACATGTGGCCAGCCCAAATATCAGGGAATCTTTCCCATGACAGCAGCTGGTGAGAGCACAGGGGGAGAAGTGGCAAGGTCAGCAGTTGAGTCAGTTACAGGAGATAAACCAGGACGTTGTTCATCTGTGTATGTCAAATCTCTTCTTTTCACACAAGGAGCTGGGATCAGCCTCCTACACAGGATAACCACGGCCGTGAGCACCAGACAGAGGCTGTGTGTGGGTGAGCTGTGTGAAAACTCTGCTGGCTCACTCCAAGCCTGCAGGGAAGGTCTAAAGGAAAAGGAAAATAGACTGCCAGGGGAAATTTCTCTCCTGCCTGGCTAAACATTTTGATCATTTTTCTTTGTGAGGTTCAAGAGATCAAGGTGAAGCTATAAATGAAAGTGTAGGTGATTGCCCAGCTTGTGTGAACAGTGCCATTACGTTATTTTTTCCCCTGGATTCCCAGACACTTCCTCTTTCTCAAATGTCCTCTCAAATTAAGCAAAGCCTTGAAATAATTATTACTCAGCAGCACTAGCCTAATTACTGCTACTACATGCTCAAGTCAGAGATCCAAAACTGTGGATAAAGATCCTTCCAGTAGCATCCAAAGGCACTGAAGAGTCTGGATGACACTGTCAACAGGCATCCCATGCATGGGAAAACCAAAAAGTTCTGCTGTCATGGTCTCTTAAACAAGCATCCCAAATGCAACGTGAACATTGTTTCCTCAGATGCTCCCTGGAGATTCAGGGGTTTGAGAAAAGGGTTTGTTTTTAATTTGCAACAATAATAAAGTAAAAATGCAAATCTCCTGTTTTGTTCATACAGCTGCATTCCCTGTACTGGACCTTCAATATCTGAGCAGAGGAACGAGGAGCTCTACTGTGCTTCATCTATTGCGCTATTTATTTATTTGAGCTAGTTATTTGTTGAAGGCCTCACTTATGGATTAGAGCCTCAAAATCTTCCCATTCTGAAGCACTTGGAATAAAAGACTTAAACCACTGTTTTTCTCTCTCTTTTTGCCTGTAGGATCCCTGCTGTATGCCGAGAAGCCCGGCCAGGCTCTCAGCAAAGATGTTTTCAGCGCAGCTCAGGTGAAGGCGGCAGCGCGGGGCCCGGGCAGCGCCAGGGCGGGCCGGCTCCCGGCCATGACCCCCGCGGCCCCTCAGCAGCCCCGGCCCCCGGGACTCCCCTCCCTCGCCTCCGACAAGAAGAAACGCGCGGAGCCTTCCCTGGAAAACAGCACAGGGCCGAGGAAGCACCTCGGGCAGCACGGAGGGCTCCGGGAGCTGGGCAGCCCGGCCCCGGGGGCTCCTCCCGGCCCGCCGGACCCCGGCCGGGCCAACAGGCCGCGCACGGGCCG